>NC_134484.1:209603313-209973313 GCF_040206685.1 Ascaphus truei | reverse complement strand
CAGGAATCCTGTACCTCTTACTCCGTTTAGGGAACAAAAAGAAGAAGGACAGAGGATTGCGCAGCACAATAAATCTTTAATGGCACTTGCCCAAAACCACGATGAAATACTCACAAAAGAAGGTGAGTTAAAATACAATAAAAAGGTGCTCGGCCCAGCACACACACACAGCCGCCTGAGTCACTGGTAGTCCGCTCCGGTACCGCGTGTACCTCGCGTGTATCCGGCGCTCTAGTGTGACGTCACTATCTTCCGTAAGACTCGCGGCTGGGATGACTGGGACACTGCTCCTTAGGCTCCTCCCTACGCGTTTCGTGACGGGGAACGTCACTTCGTCAGGGAATCCCCTGACGAAGTGACGTTCCCCGTCACGAAACGCGTAGGGAGGAGCCTAAGGAGCAGTGTCCCAGTCATCCCAGCCGCGAGTCTTACGGAAGATAGTGACGTCACACTAGAGCGCCGGATACACGCGAGGTACACGCGGTACCGGAGCGGACTACCAGTGACTCAGGCGGCTGTGTGTGTGTGCTGGGCCGAGCACCTTTTTATTGTATTTTAACTCACCTTCTTTTGTGAGTATTTCATCGTGGTTTTGGGCAAGTGCCATTAAAGATTTATTGTGCTGCGCAATCCTCTGTCCTTCTTCTTTTTGTTCCCTAAACGGAGTAAGAGGTACAGGATTCCTGAAGACAGGGGCTGCAGAAGGATCCCTTCTATACCCACGGAGGCCAGGAACACCACGAGGGGTTCGTGCGACATCAAGAGGCTTCCAGGGAAGGAAGGTTTAAAGAACAGATTCTCTCCCCTGCACGTGATCTAGCCACTTCTAGTAAGTAGGCAATTCAGATATACATCACTATTTGGAAATATTATTGTTTGTCTCGATATACTGCGCAATGTTTGTTCTCTGCTTGATATCTTTAATATGCAGGATCAAGTACAACATATGAGAAAAACCATCTGTTTTGATGAACTGTGAACTGAGTCTGTGCCCAACCGGACTTTTAAGGTTGTAACCATTGAACTATCATTTCATCATTTGGCACCATTTGGGACTATATATACAATATTTTTTCATTTTTTCATTTTTTATTGTTTTTTCACATATTTTAGCGCCGGGTTATGTCATCTATTTTTGTGTATATTTAATTAGTTAGAGATAATAGAGATGTCTCAATAGATCACCAGGCTGCTTAGTTTAGTTAGTGCACAGCACTGTAGTATTAGCATTAGGTTTAGCGCTTTAAACAGTATATTTGTAAAAAATTTGGCTTAAAAATGAGACGACATATGCTTTAATAGGCATATGACGTCACATTATCGTCAAATGGTACCCACTGCCCTGATTGGGCCGTGAAAAACATGTGATTTTGCAAAAAAAGAAAAAAATTGATGACGTCATTTAAAGGAAATGATGCCAGCCAATCAGAATGGCTGAGCTTCATTTGCCTTTACGATGACGTCATCAAAAGAAAGATGGCCACCCTTACATGGTACGGTAGCCAATCAGAGCGTGGGATGTAAATCCCAACTCTGATTGGCTCAAGTACCATGTGACAGGCTTTGGATGACGTCACATCCATTTTCCCCAAAGCCTCTGTCACATGGTGTACTACATGGTGGGAGGATGAATACGGCCTTCATCATGGGTGCATGGAAAAGGTAAGTGCAATATGTATTTACTGTATTTATTGTGATTCATGTCTTGTAAATGGGCAAATGCATTATTATCCATATGTGGGTAATTGTAATTTTGCCCATTACTGAATTGTATGTGTTGGGGGAAGGGGGTGTGTGTGTTGTATATTGCAATGTTTATTGGGGGCAATTGTCCCCAATAAACATGTAATTGTACCTTAACCCCTTCATTGCCTTAGCGGATAGCCGTTAAGGTAATGAAGCTGCTTTAATGTATTTTTATTAATAGTGTGCGGGAGCAGGGGGTCTCCTGAGTTTAACCGCATTGGTTTCAACCTCAGGGACCCCCTACTTCAGGAGATACAGGCCCCGTTATGGGGTGCTAGTATCCCCTGCTGAATTTAAATGTCCCGGTCACGTGACGCGGAAGCTTTCAAAGTGCAGGGGATCCCGGCACCCCATAACGGGGCCTGTATCTCCTGAAGTAGGGGGTCCCTGAGGCTGAAACCAATGCGGTTAAGCTCCGGAGACCCCTGCTCATGTACACTATTATTAAAATGTATATTCTTAATGCACGATCGCCTGTAACAGCCATGCATGGAGATACAGAATCTCCATGGAAATGTTACAGGAGGCTTTTTTTTCTATCAGTTATCGTACTTGAACTTTAAGCACGATAACAAGGGGGGGGAAAGCATGCATGATCTGGCAGATTTGAGCACGTCTGATACCGAATACACTAAACTCCTTAGTGAATCGCGCCTCCGGCTTCAATTTTTAGCGGACGTTTTTTTTTTCCAGGCCAGCGCAAAAGCTCACTGCTTAGCTGCAATAAGCAGGAAGTATACAACCTGACCGCCGAGTGGATGAAGGCAGCAGTGTTGAAAGTCCCTGGTAACAACAACAAAATATAAAAACGCCAGTTAGCAGGAATATCTTTGTATGCACTCTCCGTCTCGCCAGCCGTGACTGTCAGTGTAGTGACGTCACTGTGCCCGACGACCGTTTCACGTGGCTCACGCGCTTCTTCACAGGGGGAGGAGGAGATTTTATATATTTACTATAGTGAAAAAACTATAATAAAGCGCAACAAATAATGTGATATAATCAAGCTGCAGCCTAAACACCCGCGGTTTTCCCCAAAACCGCAAACTAAGATAACCTAAACAATACAGTGTTCATGGCGCAAAGTGATAAAACAGTTAATATGTGCATATGATCCCAGTGTTGATTAGCTCTGAAAAACACATAATACTGTAACTCCAAGTAGAGGATTCTACTCTCAGTAGACCCTCATATGAAGAAAAGAACACAAATGCAGAGAGTATAGTGCATTATCATTTACTTAAGATGACAGACAACACAGAGGAGAATGGTAACACACTCACACTTTCCCCGCTAGTAAGTAAACAAGAATTGACTTTTGGCGCACTTCAACCCTTCTTCTTAGATGACAGCTCCCAATGCGACCGCTTCACTTCTCAGTCAGGAACAAACCGCGATTGCCTCCGCCAGCGTCTCTCACCCACAGTTGGGGCACTCCACCGCATCACGGTCATCTCAGCAGTCTCCTTCCAATCAGGGATTCTCAGGAGATTGGGTACGGTGGCCTCATAGCATCAAAAAAGCCCTATTTATTATTACCTATAGCTGTCATTTTATGATTTTCATCGGGTTTTATTTTGTATTAAATTTCAAATAATTGTTTGTCCTGTTACATTTGGTTTTGTGGGACCTATTAATTGGTCTGCATCAAAATTCGGATCTTGTGGTATCAGTTATTTAACTGCTACTTTCTGTATATAATATATTACATCATTACATGAGTGCAACATCAAGGGACTTTTAGTGACTAGTGACCACTTTTGGCCACTTTGTTGTGTCTTACATCATTGTTTTCCCTTTGCAAAAGTTTCTATATTTTTCCCATGCATGGTGAACAAGGTGTTGTTGTGTGTTTGTCACGATGGACTGACCTGATCAACAATTTTATATTTTGGGGATCTAGATTGAGCACACAAGTTGAGCAAAATAAACTGACATTTATTTCCTTAATAGACAGACACACAACAACCTTAGAGTGAGGGAGAGAACAGGATAAAATGTCCAGAGACGAAACAAAGCATCGGAAAAATGTCCTTTAAAGTGCGGTTTTGCAAGGGGCGCAAATTGCCAGCCCAATAAGTCCTGAAATAGTGCAAAGTTTGTTCGGGTCCGTTGGGGTTCGTTAGATAACCCCAGCACTAACGAAATCCTGAAGCAGAGTTCTGTTCTTAGTTCCGATGAAAATAACTCGTTGCATTCCGGAGTCGTTGCTGCTGCTCTTATCTGCTCTTAGAAGCGAGGTGGAAATTCAATCACATTGTAAGAGAAAGACAACGGGGATAGCTCAGGGGGCATGTATATAAGGTCTGAGATCATATCTCCAACATACCCGCCCAATCCCCTTCGTGGGAATTTCCCACTCACCAATCCCAACTTGCTCACAGTTTGCAGAGTGGGCACTACAGGGATTTCCGGTTGGTACAGCGCCTGTGCTAACCTGGCACCTTAGCTGCTTACCATATGGGTACACCCCTTTTCCCTGGCATCTGCCAGGCTAGGAGTTGGTCTCAAAGTGTGAACTAGCCCAGATGACTAACAGGATCTCCTATTCTGCGAGCATCCCCGCTAATTCACACCTTCTGGCTCTTGGGGCTTTCATTTGCAACACTTCCCTAGACCCATAGGCACTGCCTCCACAGGGGGTCTCTGAAGTCTGCATAAGAAAGTGCCCCCAGCTCCTGGGTGCTAAAACATTTGGTCACTGAATGGATTACAAAGGCAAGTAGAAAAAATGTATCCTGCCTGTACTTTTAAAACTACAGCCAGAAAGGCACTTTATTAAAAATATATGTTCTACTGCTTCAATGTTATATTTTTAATATGTGTGTGCTCTGGGGCTGCACACCAAAAATCAGAGTGCTAGCCCATTCCATTCCCGAGTTAGGGGCTTCTCCTTGAGCCAGCAATGCTGGGCTATGGGCTTCCCACGTCAATTGACTTGCGGTTAACCGAGTTCCCTCGTCAATTGACTTGCGGTGAGCCGAGTTCCCACAGCAATTGCCTGCTGCCTTTCCAGTTACGCTAGTAAACGGGACTGGATACATTGTAACCGGTACCCAATTGAGACTGAAACCGCAACCCTTTGATTCAATTGAAGCAGTGGAATGTGGTGCTCAGATAGTCCAATATGGTTTGTATACATATATGAATGTAGTAATAAATGTCAAGATACTCATGCGACGTCCACAAATGAGTGTAGTAGGTAACTGAAATGGGTATGCACCTAGCGATGTC
The DNA here is from genome assembly GCF_040206685.1 of Ascaphus truei. Classification (NCBI taxonomy): domain Eukaryota; kingdom Metazoa; phylum Chordata; class Amphibia; order Anura; family Ascaphidae; genus Ascaphus; species Ascaphus truei. Next base: position 209,968,336 of record NC_134484.1, on the reverse strand, counting down.
CACTTGACAACCGCAACTGATGGTGCAAAAAATTTAACCCAGACAGTATGATATGAGAGAGATTATATGGTACACACAGGGTAAATGACAGGGCACTATGGCCCATTACCTTTATACCTTGAAGGGACGTCCACTGTGTCCACGGCGTGCATCCACAGATAAGGAATCCACAGTTAGAGTAGGTAGGCAAAGCACAATCCAGTGACATCCAGGGCAGGATAGAAAAACATGAGGAAAAATCCCAGGCAATCTCCGAAATAGACAGGTACCTTGATAAAGTGCCCTGCACGAAACGCGTAGGTGCATTCGTGAAGCCCTGTTATGGCATTCGCTTGCTAATAAATTGATCTGTCTATTTCGGAGTTTGCCTGGGATTGTTTCTCATGTTTTTCTATGCCCTGGATGTCACTGGATTGTGCTCTGCCTACCTACTCTGACTTTGATTCAATTGACCTCGCGGTTGCGAGTTCAAGCCTCAGTAATGGATACCTATGTTACTCAATGGAACAAAGAGACCGCGCCACACTTCTCCAATTATCTTGCGGCTTGGCTCGCGCAACGTCATCTTGTGTCCAAAAAACAGTAATGCAGGTATACAATGCAATACATTACCGCAGGCCTATACAATCCTGCAAAACGGGGACAATAAGGTACAGAGGGGAAAATAATACATGTGTAGTGCATATAAAATTAACCCCTTCATCCCCAATGCGAAATAGGGTTAACCAGCGGAGCATACTGCCTTTTGTTAATGCGCTGATTAACCCTATTTTCGTTACACAGCCAATGGAGGTTGCTTCCCCAGACGCACTAGGCCCTACATCAGGTACAAAATTCAAACACCCTTCTAAGTTTGTCTCCCCAATACGTTGCCCTTCAGTGAGTACGTTTATGAGCTTAGTGAGGAAGGATACTGCTAAACAACAGGCCTCCCTAAGAAGGTCCTATAAAAACCTGACACATATGGAGGTTAAATCACTTAACTCACTGAAAAATGATAAGAATATTATCATTAAAAAGGCTGACAAGGGGGGAGGAATTGTGGTCCTTAACTATCATGACTACAGAAATGAGGCATTACTGCAGCTCAGCATTGAGACATGCTATAAAAAAACTCACTTATGACCCCACTGTAGCGATGGAGGGGGGTGGGCCCAGTAATAAAGGGGTTACACCCCACAGGGCCACCCCAACATCGTATGGGAGGCGAGGGGTTAACTATTATAATGTTTAATATTGGTTTCGTTCCTCTGCCTCATTGCACACTGTGTCTGTCACGGGAGCTTGTGCAGGGTTATAATAATACATCAAATATCTCTGGGTTGAATCGAATGCGACTAAGATATGATACACTGGCGACACACTTTATTCGAGCATGGCTAGTCCCACGAATTCGGGTATACCCGGGTGTATTGAGGTTTGTGACTGTTTTCTGCCCGAGTGCATTGAGTTATTTTCCAAGCAGGGATTGAAGCATTTTATTCCCGCTGGCTGCAATACTGCACAGTATATATATATATATACTGCATTACAATTCATGAATTTATGCCATCTGGTAGACACGCGAAGCATTGCAGCCTATTAAATCCTAATCATTATCATTTAACAGATCAGCCGCCCATCAGCCAGGCATGAACCCAGGCTGGGAAGGCAAATGCAACGGGGCTTGTCAGAGGTGAGGAGTGGTGCATTCCAGGTATCTGCCAGGTACATACCGGGTATTTGCTCGAATAAAGTGTGTCGGTGCAGTAAATATAGTTTATTCCTTAAAAAAGGTGAACACACAAGATATACAAATAACAGAATATGAACACTTACTTAGGGTTTGGGGCAATAAAGCAATCAGGATCTGGATTGGCAATTCATTCAGCAATACAAGATACAAACGATTACAAAAACGAAGACACTGGGCATAGGGGTTACACCCGTTTATATGGGGTTTCAGCCCTATCCCTGTAACGCTCAGACTGCCCACAAGCCAGACGAGACCCCGGGACTGAGGTGGAAAGGAGTAATACCACATACCTAACAGTAAACGGGGGCACGGCCGGAGTGTGGAAGTAGCGTAGATGGTCCGGTGTAACAAAAATAGAAAGGGTACCGTACTTGCCAACTCCAGCGGTGGAAGGCAAAGTCCGTAAGCCAATGGTCGTGGAATGGAGAGAGCAGCGTAGTAGATTGTCCGTAAGCCGTGTCCAGGGGATATAGAAGTCTGCAAGGTAGAAAGTCCAACGCCAATTCCAAGGGGTACCAGAGAGCAGCGTAAACGAAGTCCAAAGCCAAAGGTCAAATCCAGGGAGGTCAGCAGAATATCCAGGGACAGGAACTGAAAGACAAAAGGGGCCAGGCAACAGCAGACAGCACCAAGGTACAGAAGCTATGCAGAGCAAAGAGGAAATGGTGAGTGGAGACTAAATATGGGGCTGGGACCTATCAGAGGAAGGGGAGGGATGGAGGAGCGGCCCGAGGGAGGACATGATAGGAGAGAGGTGCCTGGGGAGCTGGGGCCTGTCAGAACAAGGGGAGGAGCGGATGAGCGGCCCGGGGAAGGGCCTGATAGGAGAGAAGGGCCTGGGGGTGGACCTGATAGAGCAGGGGCAGGGAAGCGCGTGATGCGCGCGCCGCATCAGCGGAGGCGGAGTCAGGCACCCGGTGCCAGCAAATTGAAGCCTGAGTCCGCGCGTGCCCGTAGGGGTGACGCGCGTGACCCGGAAGTGTGGGAGCAGCCATGGAGGGGGCCGCAAGGAGTGAGGCACGCCGCCAGGGAGCCTGGGTGGCATGGAGCAAAGGTAAGGAGGCTCTGGAAGCGGGTGTACCTGCAGCGCGGATCCTTACAATCCCTTAACATTGGGTGCCAAGTATTGGTTACCAATTACCTCCACCAAATTACCCCTTGCCACCTCACGTGGGAAGCCAACCTCCGTTTGTTACGGGTTGCACACACCAGCAACCCGTAACCAACGGAGTTTTTCCTGTGCAGTTGCAGTTGCAGATTACCGGAATAGAGAGGGGATACTCTCAGATATATCCACTGCTTGCCCTTATCATCCATCTGGTGAGTGGGCATTTCTATCATTGCAGCAGAGTGTCAATCTGACCTACTTCAATTGTTTATATATTATTTTATTATCTTTCATATGTCCTATGTATGTTTTTATTAAATGTTTTTATTAAATGTTTATTTATTTAATTATCACCTGTTGAATTCTCAGCTGTCTGTTATCTGTATTGTATGTGTGTCTGTCATTTTATCCAACAGTATTATGCTATGCACTATGTTTTTCTTTTTTTAAACTTTCCACACACCACTTGGAGCCACTTCAAGATCCTCCAACAGGCTTGGTTTCTATATATCCTTTTTGTTTTATTCGGCGCCTTAGATACACATTCTTTCCTATTCTATCTGTTCTGACCTGGGGGTCAGTTTTGTATCATTGGTAGCCCCTTATGTGTAGGTAATGTTCCGTACATAAGGTTGCATATTGTATTATACCATTTATCTTATAGTTAGCGCTACCTATCCTGTTTTTCCTGGTGAGCCTTTCATACATGGGTTTCCCTCAGACATCCTGACGCCATGTGGCAATTAACATTCCTTTTGGGCCAGTGGCTTTCACGGGCTTAGAAATACCAGGGATGCAGAGTAACATTTTAATATTAAACATATATTAAAATAATCCGTTCTGTGGGTCTAAGCGGGCTAAAATTTGCCAAGTCCTCATGCCGGAGGACCCTTGCCATAGTGGTAAATATCAACCTTCCACGACCCCCAGAACCGGAGATACCAAAACCAACTTAAAATCCCCTATTAACTTTAATGCAGGATTCTCCACTATAGGCTAAAAGAAATCACTGCAATTCACTCTTCCATTGAAATCAATGGGCTCTGCCGCTATAGGCTTTTAATGGAGCAACTCCGCCATTGAAGTCAATGGGAAAACCACATTTTTCACAGTTACCCATACTCTGTCCGGTTGATCGGACTGCCATGCAGTCATACCGAAGCAGTGACTGCATGCTGCCCAAATCCCAGCCCTCTGGTACTTACGGAACCGGAGTTATGGGTTTTCACTTCATACGTTTTTGGACTTAGCAGTTTCAAAGCTACGCGGCTTTCCTCCATTTGAATCAATAGGGTCGGCGCTGCCATAGGATTTAATGGGACCTCCGCTACCATTGAAGTCAATGGGATGTCAATGGGAAACAAACACTTTTTCACAGTTAACTCTACTCCGTTCGGTTGAGGGGAGAGGGCAGAAAATTGCCATGCAGTTATGCCGGAGCAGTGACTACATCCTGGCCAAATCCCAGTCCTTTGGTCCCCACGGAACAGGAGTTATGGGTTTTCAGTTTACACTGTTTTCCACTTAGTGTTTGAAAGTCACGTGGCTTTTTCCACCATTGCGGTCAATTGTAGGACCCTCATGGCCGGCGCGACCCTTTCTCGTCGCCATTAATTGTCAGACACGGTTGGGGTCGAGTGAGGGGGTTCCTAGGGGCTAGGGGCAAAAATTATTTTATTTCTGGGTGCCCTAGAACAAAAGTTCCCACGCCAATTGGACGTGAACTTGACCGAGACCTCATCAAAGCTCTTTTCAGACATTGTTTCCACTCTTGCGGTCTGGCTGGCTGCTAGCTCGTCTCCGGAGGTCGGCTTCCAGGAATCCCCATTGAAATGCATTACTCCATTCACTTTCAATGGGGAACCGCCGCTCCTCCTCTCGGGCGAGATCTGCAGGTCTTCTGCGATATCAGGCCCAAATCGCCGGAATCTCCATAGGGTTACATGGGGCTCCAATGGCGACCTATGGAGATGCTGCAAAATGGAGACTGCAAAGGCGGGAAATGGGACAAAGGGCAATAAACATCTAAATGCAATTAACCCTTTCCCTCCCGACCTGATCCCAGTGTATGTGGTTGCTGCATACACTGTAAAGGTGCAGACAACAATAATTGTACCCATATACATTTCTATCACATAGAACACAGTTTGATCACATAGAACACAGTTTGCCCTGAGGCAGGGGAATACAAATACATGAGTTCCCTCTAAATGTGGGAATAGGATAACCAAGGGACGTACCTTTTGGTTGTGAAGCAGGGGAACATATGTATTATAAGTACATTTTGGGTTAACCCCTCACTTCCCAGACGGTGGAAGGGGGTGCCTAATGGGGATGAGCCCTATATTACTCGCTTGGCACCCCTCCCCTGTCACAGTGTCTCCCCTGGTTGTATGTATTTTTCCCCTTTACAGTGTGTGCACCCAACACATACACTGGGATCAGGTCGGGAGGGAAAGGGTGAATTGCATTAATATATTTATTGCCCTCTGTTCCCTTTCCCACCTTTTCTGTCCCCGTTTGCAGCTCATCTCATAGGCCGCCATTGAAGCTCCATACAAGTCAATGGAGATTTCAGTGGTTTTGGCCTAAATATCCGAGAAGACCTGCAGGTGGCGCCTGAGAGGAGGAGCGGAGCTTCCTCATTGAAAGTGAATGGAGTAATGTACTTTAATGGGGATTCCTCGAGTCCGACCTCCAGGAACGAGCTGGCAGCCAGCCAAACCGCAAACCCTGAAAGTGGATACAATATCAATAGAAAAGCTTTGATCACTCATTTGGCATGGGAATTTAGTCACGGCCAAGTTCAATCATATTAAAATTGTATCTCCGGTCCTAGGGAAGCTAACGGGTTAATTCCTTTTGCCCCTAGCTCAAGGGGACCCCCTTACTCGACCCCTACAGGGTCCGACGGTCAATGACGGCGAGAAAGGGTCGTGCCAGCCATGAGGATCCCACCATTGCCCGCAATGGCGGAAAAAGCCGCATGGCATTTTAACACAAAGTCCAAAAGTGTACAAAGTGGAAACCCATTTCTCCGGTTCTGTGAGGATTAGAGAGCTGAGATTTGACCATCATGTAGTCACTGCTCCGGCATGATTGCATGGCAAATTCCAGCTCTCTCCAATAAACAGAACTGAGTGTGGGTAACTGTTTAAAATGTGGTTCTGCCATTGACTTCAATGGCAGAGAAATGCAATGTGTAACACGTCTGTTTAAAGTGAATTTCTGTAACTCCGGTTTGGTGGGTCCCAGCAAGCTGAAAATTGGTAGAATCCCCTCCGGCATGAGGGTCTGGCAATTTTTAGCCCGCTCAGTCAAGCCGAACGGATTATTTGAATAGATATGTATTTGCAGAAATGTACTGTATTTTATGCCTAGCATAAAGCCCGCGAAACCTACTATCCCCTGCAGTATGTTAATGGTCAGGGGGCGATACTATGACTACAACCAGACCCCTGATTAGAGTCTCCACCACCCTGATTAAGTATTCCAGGGCGGAGAAGAGCAGGACATGAGTGTTAATGATAGGTGTTGTAAATTACACTTAAAGTCAAACTTTTCCTGTCCAGATCCCCTTCTGGCAGACTCAGCGGCGCCTATTCTTTAGTGTGGGGTGCTGAAAATGGGTCTCTGGCCAGAGGGATGTGCGCATGTGCCAGTTACCTGGGGGCAGGTACCAAAGTGCTTCCCACGTTAGCTGGCACAAGGCAATTGGGTGCAGGTACAGCTGAACCCCGATATAACGCAGTCCTCGGGGGCCACCAGATCAGACCGTGTTATAACTGGGGTCACGCTAATTTAAAAAAAAAAATGGCCGCCGTGATAAGGGACTCCGCGCTGCCGAAGGGGGGAGAGCTGAGATAACTCTCCCAGAGCCCAGCGTCGCAGTGACAGTGGCAGGCCCCCACCACTCCAGCATCACTTACCCTTACCCAGCATCTGCAGCAGTTGATCTGTGCAGAGAAGCTGCGAGGGGGAGGAGAAATCACGGGATGTCAGCTGTTTCTGAGTTCCCAACCAGGGATCAGCTCCCTTCAGTCGTCCCCCACAGCAGCAGCGATACAGGCAGGGAGAGGGGAGCTCTCCCTGAGCCCAGTGTCGGAGCGGCAGACCCCCCTCCCCCCCCACAGCAGCAATGACAGCAGAATCCCTCCCCCAACAGCAGCATGAACGAACAGCAACACACACCTCCCCCCCAAACCACAGCAGTACCCCCCCTCCCCACAGCAACACTTACCCAGCATCTGCAACAGTTGATCTGTGCAGAGAAGCTGCGAGGGGGAGGAGAGCTCACGGTATGTCAGTTGTTTCTGAGTTCCCGGCCAGGGATCAGCTCCCTTCAATCCTCCCCCCACAGCAACAGAGATACAGGCAGGAAGCGATACAGGCAGGCACTCCCTGAGCCTAGCGTCGCAGCGGCAGGTGCCCCCCACCACCCTAGCAGCACTTACCCCCCCAGCCTTCCACCTTGCACAATTCGTCCCCCCCCCCCCAGCAGCCCCACCATGCACCCAAAGGTGGTCTGTGACACCAAAGGTAGGGGGGGGCTGTGTGTGTGGTGTGTGTGCTGTGAGTGTGTGCAGTGTGTGCTGGTGCTGTGAGTGTGTGTAGTGTGTTGTGAGTGTGCAGTGTGCAAAAAAAATTCATTTTTTTTTTTTAAATTAGGGGTTCATGCTCAAACCGCGTTATAAGAGGATCCGCGTTATATTGTGTGTTCACTTTCCCTGAAGGAATAAACTTTCTTTATCATATTACGGTCGCATTCAATTCAACCCAGTATTTTGGTGTATATTATAACCCTGCACAAGCTCCAGTGACACCCACGTATAAGTACAAGGAGGAAGCTGATACCATTCTTGATATCATTTAAGAATAGATGGATAGAGCTTGAGACATTCAATTTTTTGACAGTACTACACCCCAAAAACACGGCTCTATACAGTATCTGCTCCCAAAAATACATAAATCACTTATTGATCCACCAGTTCACCCAATTATATCGGCCAGGGAATCTATTTGTCAGCAGTCTCTGGCAGTTTATGTTGATTCTTTCCTCCAAAGCCATGTCCAGAGGATGAGTTCCTACATTAAGGATACCTATGACTTTTTAGAGAAACTCTATAAAATCCAACTTGAGGAAGATGATCTCCTGGTATCTCTGGATGTTACCTCATTATTTACGAATATACCACATGACATGGGACTGGAGGTGATACGCCTAAAACTTGAAAGTGTGCACAAAGGAAAAACCCCCACTGACTTCCTAATGCTCCTGTTAGATTTTATTCTTCACAAAAACTATTTTAAATTTGAACATTATTTCTATCTTCAACTGCAGGGGACTGCAATGTGGCACCATCATATGCGAACCTGTTTATGGAAAATTTTGCAAACAGTAACAAAAAGCTGTATGGTGCTCAAACATGGAAAATTTTGAGACTCTTCTCTACCATGAGCAGGTTCGGGTATGGTGGCGTTATAGTGATGATATCTTCAGGGTTTGGAAAGGTGGTATTGAGGCATTGGCTCAATTTATTTATTGGTTACCTTAATACTACACCTACTCCGATTCGCTTGACATATTCTTGGAAATCCACTGATAAAAATACAATACTACATGCCAAAAGCCACCATCCCCCTAACCTCATTAACAATTTACCGTTTTCTCAGTTTATAAGAGCCAAAAGAATAGTGAAGAATCTAGCTGACTCCAAATTAGCCATACAGGCTATGAAGGATCATTTCAGTGAACGTGGGTATGAGGACACCCTCCTTGATGAGTGTGCACTACATGCGAAAGGATACACTCGACATACTGATAAGGAAACAACTGAGCAACACTTACTTTTTCCCTTTGAATTTAATTCACTTTCTAAAGGGATCAAATACACCATAATGGAGCATTGGCAAATAATTAAAGCTGATCCTATAATAGGTGGTATATGTACCAACAACCCCATTCTAGCTTATAAGAGAGGAAGGAATTTAGGTGACTTACTAGTTAAAACGGATGATCAATAGAAATATAGTATGCAATTGTGCACTTCCTAAGCCACAAAAAAACAGGATGTTATAAATGTAGGGGCTGCTCAGTCTGCAACTCTATGATCATAGGGGATACCTTTTACCACCCTATTAGTGGCAATAAACTCAAGGTTAACCAACGTATTACTTGTGAGACAACACACGTTATTTATTATTTGAAGTGTCCGTGTGGCCTTCTGTATGTAGCAAAGACCACACGACCACTGAAGACCAGATTCATAGAACATCGTAGCAATATAAAAATGGGAGAAGATATTACTAGCTTGCTTAAACACTGTAAGCAGTATCGGAATAATGTTTCAGCAAGGAGGTTCATGGGCATTGAACATTTATCTCCAGTAGGCAGAGGGGGGGATATTGACAGACTTATTTTGCAACGTGAGGCTTTTTGGACTTTTTGTTTAAAAAGTCTTAAACCTACAGGTCTAAATGATGACTTTGAGATACCATGTTTTCTTTAAACTACATTTATACATTTGTTATGCTGATCTAACTCTTTGGCACCTTGCCTATTTCTATTTTTACATATTTTTTTCACACTTTTTTTTTTTTTTTTCCTTATCACTATACATTTCATTTTTTTCTGTGATTTTTTTCTATGTTTGACTTATCTATATACCTCTGCTATTAGCGTTGTTGCCCTGCATTTTTTTTCAGCATTTTTGTGCATGAACTTACAAAGCAGTCAATACTATGATGTTCACTGGCTTTTCATCTGTATTTTATATTGTAATCTATTATGCGTTAGTGGGTAACATATTAGTTTATTGTGAGGCTTCTATGTCCTCTTTATGGACCACAATGGTGGTTTGTTGCCTCACATCATATGTGTTTTGTTTATTTCCTGTTTTTCTTTCACAGTGTTGTGCTGTTCCTTGTTATTGAGCGCTGAGCTGCGCTCTCATTGGCTAGTGTCACTTGGTGTAGCCACGCCTCTCCCTCTACTGCCGGTTCGTATTTCCATTCCAGCAGCTGCCTTTGTTTTTCTCTCCCTGGAGCGTCCTGATTGGCTAGCATTTTCCATGGAGCTATAATGTTTCCCTGATGAGAATGGAGTTCTCTCTGAAGAAATACCCAGTGTACTCCTGGGTTTGATGGCGCTGTGTTATGATGTCAGGACATTACCAGGAAGTCTACTTGCACCTGTTTGATGGGTGGTGCCTGATGGAGCCTATCAGATTGGACAAGCTGGAGGGAGGAGGGTGGGCGTTGTGTGGGTGTGGTGGTCACTTGGTAGCTTTATAAGGGTTTGTGTGTCACTTTATCTGACCCTGAAGAAGGTGTTTGAAGTTTTTTTATAAATAATTGCATTTCTTTTGGTGTGCTCAGCTTCCCTTATGTTCTACATTGACGTACATAAATTTGCTAAAAATGTGTCTTTAATTTAGTATTTTTAAAGAGATGCCATTAGCAATCAAATTAGTCCAAGTACCATTGGAGTTACTTCAAACACTTCCCCACCCAAGGTCTTAAAAAAGCAATCTACTTTTTATCCAAAGTTCACTCAAGGACATTTAGTGACCACTTTTGTGGATATAGTGACCAAGGACTTGGAATTGTAAAGACGAGCATACAAATTTCGGCATGACAATCTAATTAATCAAGAGAAAGTTGCATTGACTCAATTGGAGATAAATTAGTCGATAGTTATTAAACCTGCTGACCAGCGGGAGGTATTGTGGTGATTGTGACGGTGAAAGGGTACCCAGGCCATGAAATAAAGGCATTCTGCTCGGCTGGGTTCCCCTGAGTCAGAGAAAGTGACAGTAGAGTGTCAGTTCTACAGCCTAGAGCTGCATACAGTCCTAGTAATGTGTATTAATGTGTCTAAAATGCGCCTGCTAGGAATAAGGGGCCTCTAGCACTGTTTAAAGGGTTAATTGGATAAGCGTGCCTGTGGTTATGTGGTCGGTCCCGGCATTACAACACTGTATCACTGTGTAACCGCAGACAAGCAAGGGAAGCCATAACTGCAAGCTAAATTGGTTAAGTGGTCTGCGGTCATGAAAGAATGCCGGATTGCAACACTGTATAATGTGGTCTCATCATTCAATTAAGGTCAATTGGTAAAGTGCGTCTGCGATTATCGAGTGAGGCCGGGCATTGCAAAATTGCATCCCGACCCCGAACCGCAGACCGAGGAAAAAGGTAAATCACAATCCACATCATAGCCACACATAATTAACTGTCTAAATTTTGATAGGAAGGTCCTAGCATTCTACTTTTAGGTATGCAGAGTGCTAGGGGGTAAACATGTAACAAGGGAAAGTTATGTAACGCTAACATTTATTTAATGGCATGAAGGGGAAGTAGCCCTGAGTTTAGTATTTTTAAGTTATAGGAACTGGGACATTTGCATTTCAGTCAGGCAGGACAGAAATTCACCATTGTTATGTATGGCCAACCATCCCCAGGGACGAGGCATGCATAGTTTAAGTCCAGACTTCTGAGACTCCCTGTGAAGATGACTCCAGAGGGACTGCAGAGGTCTGGGGCTTCAAAAAGTACCTACCTGATGAAAGTGTGAACAGACATGGCCGAGATTCAAACACGGTGTCTTTTTTAGATCTAGGCCAAGCCTCAACACACACACACACACACAACAAGGTCACGACTCTCAATCGGGAGGGGTATCACCAATAGGCAACAAAAAAAGACTAAGGGCTCTATGCAGTAAGCGCCGAAAAAGTCCTCTCGCCAAGTGTTCCTTATCGGCATGATTCTGCCGATTTTCCCTTGCCGTATGCAATAAGTGCCGAATCCCTTCCGAATCAAGCCGAAAACATTTGTTCCCACTCTGCCGATGATTTGCCGATCACACACAGGTGTATCGGCGTGCATGGCGGGGTGGTGTTAGGTTCGCCAATGAAACTTCTTGCTGAATCTGCCGAAGCAAGCATGTTTTTGATTGTGCGGCCCATTTAAAGGCAGCGTGTATTTTTATTCATTCTCTGTGTTGTTGGGAGAGAGAGAGAGAGACACACAGAGCTGGGCGATTTACATATTTCATATTGACTGAGAGAGTTGTTGTGTATTGTGAGAGGTTTGTCCTGTGTTGTTTTGTTAACATCTTTGTCTTGTTTTCACTTTGTAAGTGTTCAGTGCGATTGTCTTTAAATTTCTTTTCTGTTCTTTGTGAGTGCTATAGGTATGGCCGAAAGGCGTGGGAAGAGTGATGCTGGTGTGAGTGGTACTGGTAGTCTTGTGAGTACGCGTCTGAGTGAACGTAGGATTCAGGGGAGTGCTGTTGCTGCGAGTGCGACTGGTGTTGCTAGGAGTGCGAGTTGTGTTGCTGTGAGTGCGAGTGCTGGTGGCTCTGTTGCTGGTGCTGCTGGGGTGTCTGTTGCTGGTGCTGGTCGGGTGTCTGTTGCTGGTGCTGGTGAGGTGTCTGTTGCTGGTGCTGGTGGGGTGTCTGCTGCTGGTGCTGCTGGGGTGTCTGGTGGTGGGGTGGTTGGTGGTGGGCCGCTTTTGGAGTCTCTTCCATTGGAAGAAGGAGAGTCCAGTCAGCAGCAGCCAAGCTCTAGGGCTGCATGTGTTCGGAGGAAACGTGTGGAGCGGCCATGTAATCCTCGTTTCAATGAAGAGGAAAACAGAGTTCTTGTCACACGGATTTTGGAGCACTATGACTCTGTATGGGCATTTACTAGGTAAGTCTATCTTTGCATTGATTGTTCAAAGACATGTTATCCTAGGTCATGTGAGATGTCTTAATATCAAGCTCTAATTCTCTAATATATATCAATTAAAGTTAATTGTTACACACATAATCCTTCATGCTTTATAATGACCATAACAATCAGTCTAAAAAGTTTGCCAAAGTTCATACAATATTCATGCAAGCTTCCTTAGATTTGTATGTTTCCACGTAAATGCTCATGTGGTACACATATTTAACATATTTAACATATTTAACCTAAACCAGCATCTCTTGGAACAGGTAGCAGTTTAGGAAACTGCTCGTTTTTCTAATAATAATTAACGTCATATATTTTGTATGTATTTCAAGGGTGGACAAGTTCAGCATCAAAAAAAGAAATGTGGGATCAAATAACATTGGCTGTGTCTGCGTGTGGGAATCATGTCAGGGACCGGGCATATTGTCGGAAGAGATTCGATGATATCAGGGCAAACTTAAAGAAAAAAATCCAAGCACAACGGATGCATGCTTCTGCCACTGGAGGTGGGCCGCCAGCACAAGCTCTAATAATAACTCCATTGGAGGAGCAGATGCGGGAAAAATTTCTTCCTGTCGTCGTGGAGGGTTTGGCAGGGGACAGAGATATCGGAATTTTTCGGCTCAATTTCCACCAGGTGACCAATGTTACTGTACTACGCGTGTCGTATGTTACAGTTCTTATCTATATTGCAGATGAGCATACAGTTATATTTGCATACAGTTATATTTGCATATATATATATTTGCATATTATATTTGCATATATATATATATATATATATATATATATATATATGTGTGTGTGTGTGTGTGTATTGTATTGTATTGTATGCCTTTATTTATATAGCGCCATTAATGTACATAGCGCTTCACAGTAGTAATACATGGGGTAATCAAATAAATAACAGATAATATAAATAACAGATCATGGGAATAAGTGCTTTAGACATAAAAGTAACATTTCGGAAGAGGAGTCCCTGCCACGAGGAGCTTACAGTCTAATTGGTAGGTAGAACGTACAGAGACAGTAGGAGGGAGTTCTGGTATGTGCGTCTGCAGGGGGCCAAGCTTTATGTATCATGTTCAGAATATCCACAGTGCTATTCATATGCTTCTTTAAGCAAGTGTGTCTTAAGGTGGGTCTTAAAGGTGGATAGAGAGGGTGCTAGTCGGGTACTGAGGGGAAGGGCATTCCAGAGGTGTGGGGCAGAAAGTGAGAAAGGTTTAAGGCGGGAGAGGGCTTTAGATACAAAGGGGGTAGAAAGAAGACATCCTTGAGAAGAACGCAAGAGTCTGGATGGTGCATAACGAGAAATTAGGGCTGAGATGTAAGGAGTGGCAGAAGAGTGTAAAGCTTTAAAAGTGAGGAGAAGAATGGAATGTGAGATGCGGGAATTGATCGGAAGCCAGGAGAGGGTTTTCATGAGGGGAGATGCTGAGACAGAACTAGGAAAGAGTAGAGTGATTCTGGCAGCAGCGTTTAGGATAGATTGTAGGGGAGAGAGGTGAGAGGCAGGAAGGCCGGACAGCAGGAGGTTACAGTAATCAAGACGGGAGAGAATGAGGGCCTGAGTCAGAGTTTTAGCAGTCGAGCAACAGAGGAAAGGGCGTATCTTTGTTATATTGCGGAGGAAAAAGCGACAAGTTTTAGAAATGTTTTGAATGTGAGGGGCGAATGTGAGAGAGGAGTCGAGTGTGACCCCTAGGCAGCGTGCTTGGGCTACTGGGTGAATGATTGTAGTTCCAACAGTAATGTGGAAGGAGGTAGTAGGGCCAGGTTTGGGAGGAAGTATGAGGAGCTCTGTTTTAGCCATGTTGAGTTTAAGGCGGCGGAGGGCCATCCAGGATGATATAGCAGAGAGACATTCAGAAACTTTGGTTTGTACAGCAGGTGTAAGGACAGGTGTTGAAAAGTATATTTGTGTGTCGTCGGCATAGAGGTGATATTTAAACCCAAAAGATGTTATTAGGTCACCTAGAGAGAGTGTGTACAGAGAAAAGAGATGAGGTCCCAGGACAGAGCCCTGGGGTACCCCCACAGAGAGATCAATAGAGGAGGAGGAGGTGTTAGCAGAAGAGACACTGAAAGTACGATGGGAGAGGTAGGATGAGATCCAGGATAGAGCTTTGTTCCGAATACCTAGAGTATGGAGAATGTGGAGGAGAAGAGGGTGGTCCACTGTGTCAAATGCTGCAGAGAGGTCGAGTAATATGAGCAGAGTGTAATGACCTCTGTCTTTGGCAGCATGGAGGTCGTCAGTTATTTTAGTGATGGCTGTTTCAGTGGAGTGAGCAGAGCGGAAGCCAGATTGTAGAGGGTCTAGGAGAGAATAGGTGTTGAGAAAATGGAGCAAGCGAGAGAATACAAGACGTTCAAGGAGTTTAGAGGCAAAAGGCAGGAGGGAGACAGGTTGATAGTTAGAAAGACAGGTAGGGTCAAGCTTGTTGTTCTTGAGTAATGGTATGACTGTTGCATGTTTGAAGGAGGATGGAAAGGTTCCAGAGCAGAGGGAGGAGTTAAAAATGTGTGTGAGCGTAGGGATTATAGTAGGAGCAAGAGGTTTTAGGAGATGGGAGGGAATGGGGTCAAGAGGGCAAGTGGTAGAGGGAGAGGAGGCGATCAACAGCGACACATCCTCCTCTGAGACAGTGGAAAAAGAGTCAAGGAAGGCAGGAGGAGAGTTAGGAAGAGGTGTAGGATGGGAGGAAGAAACAGAGGGGATGTTCTGCCATATGGATTCCACCTTTTCCTTAAAATAGTCAGCAAAGTCCTGAGCGGAGATGGAGGAAGGAGAGGCAGCTGAGGGTGGTTTGAGTAGAGTATCAAAGACAGAGAACAGTCGGCGTGGGTTAGACTTGTGCATGTTGATTAGTGCAGAAAAATATGCTTGTTTAGCTTGCGAGAGGGCAGAGTTGAAACAGGATAGCATAAATTTGTAGTGAAGGAAGTCTGCAAGAGTGTAAGACTTCCTCCAGAGGCGTTCAGAGTAACGAGTGGAGGAACGCAGCATGCGCGTGTGGGAATATAGCCAGGGTCTAGGGTTAGAAGGGCGAGTGCGGCAGAGAGAAAGCGGGGCATGTAGATCAAGAGACGAGGACAAGGCAGAGATGTAGTTCCTGACCAGGTTGTCGGGGTCTGTAGCAGAGCTGAGAGAGGAGAGGGTGGAGCTTAAAGTGGACTCAAAGTCAGGTAAGTGAATAGAGCGCAGGTTTCTGCAGAACCGGGGGGTACATGGAGGTGGCGAAGGGGAGCAGCGAGATAGAGAGAATGAGATGAGGTGATGGTCAGAGAGAGGAAAAGGGGAAATGGAGAAATCAGAGAGAGAAAACTTTTTAGTGAAAACCAGGTCTAAGTAGTGGCCATCCTTGTGGGTGCTGGCTGCAGTCCACTGTTGAAGGCCAAAAGAAGAGGTTAGAGAAAGAAAGCGGGAAGCCCAAGGGAGAGAGGGGTCATCAATGTGGCAATTGAAGTCCCCAAGGAGAAGAACAGGGGAGTCTGAGGACAGAAAGAAAGAGGGCCAGGATTCAAAGTGAAAGAGAAAGGCAGAAGGGGAATGAGTAGAGGTAGGTGGGCGATAGATGACCGCCACATGGACCGGGAGAGGAGAGAAGATCTGGACAGTGTGAGCCTCAAAGGAGGGAAAAGCAAGAGAGGGGGGAATAGGAAGGGTTCGGTAACGGCAGAGAGAGGAGAGCAGGAGCCCCACGCCTCCACCCCTGCCATCAGGGCGCGGAGTGTGGGAGAAGGAAAGGCCACCGTAGGAGAGGGCAGCTTCTAGAGCAGAGTCAGACTGAGTGAGCCAGGTCTCAGTTATAGCAAAGAGAAGCAGGGAGTGAGAGAGAAAGAAGTCATGCACAGAGAGGAACTTGTTAGAAAGGGAGCGAGCATTCCAAAGGGCACAGGAGAAAGGGAGAGAGGAGGGAGGGTGGCAGGGGATGGGTATGAGGTTGGAGGGGTTAACACCAGAAGGAGTAGAGATTGCATTTGGCAGGCGAGGACGAGAGCAAGTAGAAATAAGGCAGGGACCAGGATTGGGAGAGATATCCCCAGAAGCAAGGAGGAGAAGCATGGATAGGAAGAGGATGTGTGAGGATGATTTGTAGGGGTGTGTTTTAGTGTAGGGGATATAGCTGTGTGGTGTCAGAGGACGCAGGTAAGAAAGGAGTTCATGTGAGCTGAGAAGTGGTGAAGGAAGGAGAGATGGAGATATATGAATAGAGTTAGAGACATACTGAGGCTGGTAAAAGGAAGTGCATAATTTGAGAAGTGTGTTTGGGAACATGTATTGGCTCAGCTATCGTGGATGTCATCATTATGAGTAAACATACACAAATTTACCTGCATGAAGGGATTATGTGTAATGATCTTCCAAATAACACACACTGCAACCTTCTACCTTACAATGCATTCAACATCTTTGCCCTATAGTTGAAAGCTGAATGTATGTGTGAATCTTTGTACAAACAATGGGTTAACATGCATAACCACAAAGCACACCCGCACTCATTCTTTGTCACAATTATGTATAACTTCGTTATACTGTGTCTTTGCACACAAATGCATAATTCACTATTTCATGTATGTGTCGATACATATACATATATACATATAATATATATATAATACTTATAATCTATGTTACACCTATAAACAGGCCATTACTGCCTAATCAAGTCTTGCATGGAATATTGTGCATTCAAAGGCGAACATAAAGAATTTGCACAAACAAATTTCGTTATGTTTTATTAAAGCTCTTTTTTCGCTTCATGTAGTATAATGTGAGCATAAATAGGAACATGTACCATATGGTATTTAATAGTGTTCATATGTAGCTCACTTCATATTTTTATTTCGCACATGTTCCGGTGTGTGAAACCAGCTGCAATTAATATGTAATCACAGCATAGAGGTGAACAGAGGGGGTGGGGTAAGGCACAGAGCCAGATCACAGGGTCATGGTAGGGTCAAGTCTTGTGGGACGACTTACAGATGGTAGAACCAAATAAAAGGTCAGGGTGGTGTCACGTCTTGGGGGAGGGACTACAGTTGTTAGAAGCTGACAAGGTGAACAGAAGTTCATCACATTCGTTTGAAATGGTAATTATCTGAATACTTTCACCCACCAGTCCACGAGATATGAAAACGTACGTTAGTTATTCGTTCACTCATATCTTATTTTAACCTTATAGATACGCCACCTTATCACACCAGTACCATCTGTGAGCGACACACTGCATGTGTTGCTGAGTGTCAGCCACATTGAGCGCTACACCTGCTTCTCTTAAATGTTCGGACAGATCTCTAAACACATTCATACACATTTCCACAATTAGGTGCTAAATTCTAAGCAGAGTCAACTTTGCTGTCATGGTAGTGATGTAAATTATTATTGTTAGATTACTACACAACATATGCAGTGTATGTACAACAGAACACTTAATTTTACTACGCATTCATGCATGAACATTGTATATTGTATGGTGTTTAAAATAAATGTGCCGATTAGGTTCACATGTACATTTATGTTAAGATGGATAATATACAGATTGGCCGAACCATATCATTGTCATTTCGTTATGTGATGCTGATATTTAGCCATAACTACTCCCGTTACAGATATTTCATGTTAATTATGTACACATGACAATTAAAATCTGATGTTATTCTTCTATATAGTTGCTCCTGCAGCTCCTGTGTCACCTGACACTGAACATGTCTCATCACCTGTCTCATCAAGGTCATCATCAAGAATGGAAGCTGAGTGTATGAGGTGCAGCACATATAAAGTGTACATTTGAAGAATTTCATTAGCCATGCAAAATAAATGCCTTTGACATGTAATGAACTTCACATCAGTTATTGTCACAGAAGATGTAGTGTTTCCTGACAACATGTATTGTGTGTGTTTTAAACTATCAGCTAGGAGTTGTGAGGTTACAACAACCTTTCATTCATTCTTCTTTCACACTGAGTCGAAACATCATTGTTACTTCAAGCATCATCTTTTAATTGGACACAAATTAAAAATTATGGAAACATGTTATGTGTTACACTATGAGAACAACTATCATTATAGTGAAAACAAAGTGAAAGTTCCATGGCAGTTCATAATGTCTTTCTTTATTTGTAGAACCAGATGTTGCCGCTCAAGGACAAATTCACTCAAGTGACCATGAAGATGTTGACACTCCTGGATTAACCCAGCATTCAAGTCCTTCTGCTCATGACACCTACTCAGCTATTGCAGCTTCTGAAGAACATCCAAACGAAGGAGAGATGGAGCACAGCTGGAAACAAAATGAACTACTAGGAGAGTGGGACCCAGATAAAAAAAGTTAGTTTCTTGGATCAGTGCAAAAATACAAAAAACGGAGCCCTCAGGCAGCCACCAACACGTTTCGAGCCGGTGGCTCTTTCTCAAGGTGCATACACCAAAACAAGAAAGTGCTCCACCATCACTCTTGCAATGTTTATCAACTGTTTCACAACTGCCACTGCCCACACCCAGTGCCCCTGAAGTGCAACAGCCCACACTTAGTGCCACTGAAGTGCCACAGCCCACACCCAGTGCTACTGAACTGCCACTGCCCACACACAGTGCCCCTGAAGTGCAACAGCCCACACCCAGTGCCCCTGAAGTGCAACAGCCCACACTTAGTGCCACTGAAGTGCCACAGGCCAGTACAAGTGATACAGTTAAGGCCAGAGTTCTTGGCAGAGGGAAAAGGCAAACACAACAGCCAACAAGCAGGCCTGTGACTCGCTCTCAAAAGGAAAAACAAAAATAAATAATCACATTCACTAAATATGTTGGTGTACTGGTGTTGTTTACTGCAGACTATTTCATGCATAGTGTATGTCTGATCATGTACAGATGCTTGATAACAATCAAGTATGTCCTTGTACACATGAATGTTTATAAATGCTCACTGACTGAATGAAGACATATTTTATAACATATGAATATCTATTAATCATCAGTTGTTTCATGGAACAACATTATTAAACACGGCATGTTAATGGAAGATGACATTCACTTGTTCAAGATGAGATGTATGTGGGCTATTTTGGTAATGTAGATAGTCATTTCATGCTAATATTATTGACATACAACTTTAAGTAAGTACCCATATAACAGCATACATTTTAATGTTATTTTTTCTGTTGTCTTAACTCTGTAAGACATTACTTACCTTAATCTTCTTTCATAGTTCATAATGTTGGCATGTGATCATGTATGATTTTTGGTTACAATAACAGATCTGTAAACCTGTATGAATATATCTGTAGTCTCTCTGTATCTCTATCTATATATGTATACACACACGTGTGTGTGTGTGTGTGTGTGTGTGTGTGTGTGTGTGTGTGTGTGTGTGTGTGTGTGTGTGTGTGTGTGTGTGTGTGTGTGTGTGTGTGTGTGTGTGTGTGTGTGTGTGTGTGTGTGTGTGTGTGTGTGTGTGTGTGTGTGTATATATTAACTGATATATATATATATATATATATATATATATATATATATCTCTACCACTTTTGTCAGCAAACAGGCCTTGTGTTAATGAGATATAAATGTTAGGACACTTGCTACAATTATGGTATCAGTATGAGTGAGCCCCTAATTCACTCTGCTGTATTTAACTTTGAATATGATTACAACAAGGCCTGTTTACACACATCAATGCCTTTAGTTTAGCACTCTAGATATAATATATATATATAATCAGAATGAACAGTACAGGCCTTTATTGCTGCAAAGAGGCCTTGTTTGCTGTTAAATACAACTTCTACACAGCTGACTCAATTAGGCCCTCAAACATACTCACCCAGTAATGTTATAAACTGTAATGAAATGTTAAGATTATTAGAACAAGGCCTGTTTGCACACAACAAGGCCTTCAATGTAGCAAGATATATATATATATATATATATATATATATATATATATATATATATATATATATATATATATATCAACTGTAAATATTACTGTATGTTCATTTGCATGTCTTATATATATATACACACACACACACATATATATATACATACTATATATATACACACACAATATATAGTTAAATATATATATAGATATATATAAATATATATCAACATATATATTTATCTAATTATATATATATATATATTTATTTATATATATCTATATCTATGTATATATCAAGAGAGACAAACAGAGAGAGAGTCAAAGAGAGAGAGAGAAACAGAGAGAGAAACAGAGAGAGAAACAGAGAGAGAGAAAAAAAACAGACAAAGAGAGAGATGTGTGTGTATGGTTAATTTTAGCTAAGTGTAAGCAGAAATCTGTTCATCATAGCACTGCAGATGATTTCACACACATTGTTATTGTAATTAAAATAGTAACTTGTTTTGCACATGTTGATTGTCTAAGCCGAAAGTAAAGTTTCGATTCCTGTGAAAAGAGGGTATCTTAGACAAAGAATTTCAGCCAATTATTGTAACAAATTTCTTGTGGGAGAAAACCTAGGCGTATAACTGTTAGGTTGTATTATAACCTTGGAACAAACCGCGAAGATAACATGTAACTATTCACACATTCAGCAGACATCCGTATGCGTTCAACTTAGACACTGTACACTTGAAGAGAGAAGAAATGGCAGAAGCTTCCACATTGCACAGCATCCACGTAAATCATACAAATTTTTGATTTATGAAGCAACCGAGTCAACGCCAGCGATAAGGGCAATGGTGGGGCAAATCTATGACTTGATCCAAAATAAATATCCATACTACCAAGAACCTGACAAACAACGAAATTTTAAAACTTCTGTACGATTCACTTTATCCGCAAATGAATGTTTTGAGCGTGTCCATGATCGGAAAGATCAACAATATGGATGCTGGCATGTTGCGCCATCATTTAAACTTACCATGGAACATGGAACATATCTTCTGTTAAATAGCATATTTTTGCCCAATACCAGTTAGATTGAAGTCGCACAGACTGTCGCGTCTGCTGATATACCGGCACCCTCCATTCATCAAGACCAGATGCAAGATGGACATAACTACTATGATATGTATCAACACTTATATGGCCAATACCAATGTGGATGTGAAAACAACCAACAACTGTACGTACCTCTGGACGTCTTGTTTGAAGAAGCCACTGCAGATCCATATGACGCCCTCATGGAGATTTGTGTGATTCAGGATTCAACGGTTGCCTCAACCATGGATGATACTGTTGTGCCTTCCTGGAGCGAGCAGTTGCAGCCAAATCAGTTTTGACTTCTACAAGAATGGTAAATACAAATTTCGTTATGCCTTTACTCAAATTATATATGTGTACATTAATAATATCAAGGAAACAGAAGGGGTACAAAAATGTTTGTACTCCAAAAGAAAATTCACTTGCGTGCACACTACGTAAGTTAAAATGTAACTTTTAATTCAACATCCTTAAAACATATATTACCGTAACAATTAATGTAATTAACCATAAAAATAGATTAAATAATATGCACACATGCAACAGAGTTAGCCTCACATATTGATAGATTCCAGTATAAAAATACAACTGGAACCTGGGAGGCAAAACAAAGTGCAACCAGACAAGGTGAGTCAAAATGCCCAACACTTGCAATCACTAGCACAGTAAATAGTTGGCCAGATACAGCAGCAGGGATACGGCTACAATGTGTCCATAGATTGTTGCAATAGTATCAGTAGAACCATCCCTGCCAGCTACACTATTTTTAGATATATGGCTATGCTAGTGAGAGTACTGGTATTAGCACACTGTGTTAAAACAACCCCATAACAGGGGCTGATGACATGATGACGCGTCCAACGCGCATTTCCCTCCTACTATGGAGCTTCGTCAGGGATTTACTTTGCTAGTGATTGCAAGTGTTGGGCATTTTGACTCACCTTGTCTGGTTGCACTTTGTTTAGCCTCCCAGGTTCCAGTTGTATTTTTATACTGGAATCTATCTATATGTGAGCCTAACTCTGTTGCATGTGTGCATATTATTTCATCTATTTTTATGGTTAATTACATTAATTTTTACGGTAATATATGTTTTAAGATGTTGTATTAAAAGTTACATTTTAACTTACGTAGTGTGCACACAAGAGACTTTTCTTTTGGAGTACAAACATTTTTGTACCCCTTCTGTTTCCTTGATTCACTTCAATTCACAGCTGCACCTACTGTTTTTGATAATTATCGATTATATATATCATTTATTTACAACACAATTCGTATGATTTAGTTGATCACTCCCTATCCCCCTTTTTTTGTTGTACATTAATAATATCCAGCATTTGTTAGCCAAATGAGTGGATACAGCTTAACATTGCAGACAGCCTTACATGTAGCGTGCACAAAGACATTATTTTCTATAACAATAGACTACATGACGAACCATTACAACACATTGGTGACGGAGTCCTAAATCATAGATTATTATCGCTTTTAAAGTATCATTTCAACATGTTACACTAACTGCAACACACACACACACCTCATTGTTTAGCATTCAACATATAAAAACAAAGTGTCGCCCACATATGACGTGGGAAAGTGGTCATGTCCCAAGGCGTCCTTAAAAAGGTTACCGATGCAAGCCCCACCCCCAACCGACGTGCGCACGTGAAACAGTATTGGCTGTGCCCGTAGCTTATTGTTACGGTCAGTGCAGTGTGTCATGCGCGCGCGTCGGTGGGGCGGTGCGTGCACAGCGCTGGAGGCCAATGTTCATTCAGTGGGAGGGGTGTTGCGTGCATTTCACGGTGCCTTAACATGACGTCACACATATTTTGTTCGCTCATTGGCTGATCGTCCGTTTTGGCCGTGGGCACACGTCCGTTCAAAAAGTTTAGATATGTACGTGTGTAGAAGTTAATTTGTTTCGCTTCCATATCATAACTTTCAGCCATGATATGCATACTGCTATCAGCACCATGGAGGGACATGTATTGAATGCACAGCATATACATCGTTTTGCGCATGCGCTAATACTTAGTCCACACATTCGTGACGTGCGCACGCAACAGACGCTGTGCGCGCACATTATTATGTATACAGGCACAGGAACAAACATATCTTTAGTAATGCCAGCAACGCCATTTGAAAAATGAGATAGTTCAGTATCTGTAGTTTTATCCTTGCAGTTTAAACATATATGTAACTTATGTGTGAATATCCACAATCATATACAGATGTGTTAAGCGTTGTCATGCTGAAACATAGATAAATGTGGCATCATTGAACATCTTGCTGTATTTCACAGATGTATAGGATGAATACATGGGACCAATGTATGATTTCAGATGGGCCAATCGTTATATTGGATGATTGTGATGACTATCGAACAACTATTATAATAAATATGTAACAATGCTTTCAATGATAGCTGCGCAGATTAACAATCACTACATAATGTTATCCTATTATGCAACTATTTACTATGCACTTAATTATCATAATGATGTTGCTAAGCACGGAAGTTAGTACTTATATTGATATTTTTTTCTTTTCTTCTAACATTATATGTATTGCCATGTGATATATGCAAACACATTAATCTACTATATATTCTAATCTCACGTGTGACTTGTCAAAGAATGTAAATGCTACATAACAACTCGTAGACATTGTATCTGAATGTACACAATAACAATAGGGAGGTGATAGAAACTGTTTAGTCGTGTGAATGTTATATTATCACCTAAGTTGTAGTGGTAACCTAACATGCATGAGCTAATGAATTTAAGGTACAGATCATTAAACCATGAACATTTGTGTGTACATTTAATTCACACGAGTAACTATAGTTTAGTGTTATTAGTAAACGTTCAACACATACATAGCTATGTGACGTCGATGATAAACGCAACATTATTATGTTGGTTTATATAATTTCTGGTAGAAATACATGCATCACACAAAAACTAAAACACACACACACACTATATTGCTGAAATGTGTGCATTTGCAGATGTCTACTTCATTTATGTTCATATGTTGACAGTAGTTATAAAGGATCATGATCATTATGACTAACTAATGTGAATGAAATAAAAAATGTATTAACTACATTGTCATTGTGTTGAATGAATTAGGGAAAGTTGAAAATCCAAAGAACTATACTTTGGAATGGTGTTAACATTTTGACAAATTTTATATGAACGTCAAATCAACACACATCTTTCACTTATACATACACATGTGACAATGTAGTAATCAACATGAACATGAAGTGAGAGAAGAACTAATCACACACATTGCAATGTTAATGATGTTTAACACATTTGGGTCTTTTCATACAAACATGCATTGAGTGTTAACATCGCTCATGTGCATGACTGGATGTTATTACGTTGCCAAAATTACATGTTATGTAATGTACGTAATGATTTGAAAACACACTGCACAATAACCACCAAGTGTAGATAAACGCACGGACACAAGACAGAAACGACATCTTTCAATTGTCACATCTTTTTCATTAAGTTCTCGTTATACATCCTGTAACTATACCTGTATCGAGGTTTGCACATCTTATGACAGATGTGAATTGAAATACATACCATGAGCAGTCCTTGGAGTGATATACCTTGAAAAAGAAAACATGAATGAATATAAATCATTGTCATGACATGTTCATTAAGATAAGCAACACACAGAAGTGACAATTTTGTATGTGATATGAAACAAAATCTAGAATACATCAAATATGATCTTAAATACACAATAGTCTACACAGCATTGTGACACACATGTCACACTCCAAAAGAAAAATTGTATGTAACCATACTGCACTAGCTATTGGCTATCGACATAGTAGGTTTATTGTGTATGCATAACCAAAAAGAGCATGTACCGAAAATATAGATTTAGTACACATTATTTCCTAACGTACACACAACACCTTTTAGTGGTAAGAAGTATAATACAACCTGTTGATGAATGACATACCGGTACCACATGCAATTGTCCACACAGCAGAGAAGAGAAAGGTGTGAGAACCATATTCATCTGTTTCCTAAGTGAATGGTATTTGGACACATGTATTTATCATTACAATGAAGTAATACATCTATGTAGTACTATGAACATATATGTATTTGCTTACATGAAAAATATGTGTTTATGACATTCAGACGTGTCTCCACACCACTGTTTGTTTGCTCAGTGTCAGCTGGTAAATGTACGGGATGCTCCTCCTCCAAGCCCTGACGTATGTCAGTTTCTAAATTATTGGGGAGTGCCAGATTGTGCAAAATGCAACATGCAATTATAATATCTGACACTTTAGCAGGCTTATATTGAAGTGCCCGACCAGTTCTATCTAAACACCTGAATCGTGTCTTCAGAAGCCCAAATGTCCTCTCTATGACAGATCGTGCAGATATATGTGCTTCACATATATGTGCTTCTCCTCTGCTTCACATTGAGGGTTTGCCACCGGGGTCAACAGCCACAGCCTAATTCCGTATCCTGAGTCACCTATAATCCATGGTGCATAAATATGATACAATTTGTGTTAACATTATTACACAGTTCATAGAAAAACTAGAGTTGTTTGTTAACACATCATAATATGTACTCACCCACCAGCCAACCAGGTCCAAAATAGCGTTCTTCGAAAGAATGGAAGACTGATGAGTTTCTCAGGATAGAGGAATCGTGACTGGAACCAGGGAATTTGGCTACCACATGCATAATCTTCATCGTGGCATCGCATACCACCTGTACATTCAGGGAATGGTAGTCCTTACGGTTGCGGTAAGCATGCTCACTCTGACTAGGCGGGATCAAAGCAACATGGGTGCAATCTATTGCCCCCATCACACATGGTATCCCGGCTCTGGCATAAAAGCCATTCCTCACTTCCAGCCACTCTGTGTGCTCTGTAGGAAAATGAATATAATTCCTAGCGCGTCTATTCAGTGCACATAGAAACTGGGTAAAGGCCCGCGAGAATGTAGATTGCGAGACCCCGCCCACTATGCCCACAGTTGTCTGGAATGACGCGGAAGCAAGATAATGTAATGAGCACAGCATTTTAACAAGCCCAGGCACTGCACGACCTCTGGCTGTCACAAAATCTAAATCTCCCCGTTATCTCTTCATAAAGAGCTAAGATTGCTGCTGAACTCTAACGATAGCGATTTATAATCTCCTCCTCACTCATCCCATCTAACATGGTTCTCTCCCTGTACAAACGAGGACGAGGCACAACTTCTCTCCTCTCTCTTCTCCTCTCATCTCCTTGCCCTCTCCCTCGCCCTCTCCCTCTCCTCTCCGCGTCCCTGTCTCTATCCCTTTCCCTGTCCCTTCCTTGGCCTGTGACATCCTGACCCTCAGCTAGCCTCTCCTCCAATAGAATCTTCCTCCGTCTCATAAACATTCGCATCATTTTCAGGTCTGGAGCTGTCAATGCGCAGGTAATTAGCCTCCTTTAAATACCTATGTGATGATGTCACGTGACTTGATGAAGTGCAAGGTGTTACATTAACATATCCAAGTAGTTCACTCCAAACGGGTATCCAGTACGAATTAAAAGGATTATTTATGTGTGTTCACCAGGCAATCACGATATTTGACAATGATGTAACGTTAAGCTTTGTACGACCATTTATTCGCAATGATTTATGGAATGTGCAATGCATGTACCACTTCTGAACGCAACACTCAGTCATCTCATTAGGATACAAACATGACATTGACGTTGAAAACTACGTTGCAACATGTCTAATTTGGCATGTTATTGTCACATGTTCACATGAACTAATTGTAAAGCGCATATGCATAATTTGATTCCATCAGGATACTTGCTATTGATTATGTTTCAATCGTGTAAAAATTAGTAACTATTATAGATCTGTGTATAACTTAGCATGAAGTGATTATAATGCATCGTGTACAATGTAAACATGCAGTGTTATTGAGTGTCCAATTGCGGACGTCATCAAAAGAGGGAGGTCACAAAGTACATGTAAACATGAAAACAAACAGCTACGTTTACATTTGATCATGCGTTACACATTCAAAGCTTTCTCTAATGTATACCAACATTACTATACACTGGATCTGTTAGATGTGTGAAATCTGTTACATCATATAATAATTTGAAGCACACTTAAGTAACATGTTTCATATTATGTGAGCTGTTCCTTTAAGAGTTTACTATAGGAGTTTACCTTGACACATCATAACATTAAGACTAATGTGACACGCAAATCATCATAACATAGAAAAGTACAATGTTCTGCCAATAATAAACGTAAGAAGTGACACGATGAAGTGAATGACATCGACACTGTATGCCAAGCACATTTGTATTATGAGCAATAGAACGTAAACACTCCTATAAAGTTATAAGTCCCCGCTCCATTGACTCCATTGATGTAAAGATGGCTATTTTTTCTAAGTGCCGTCCCGGCAACCTTGCCGATCCTTCTCCCCTCCAAATTGCCAACTTTAGTTGGCGGGACAAATTGCCGAAGAAATCTCCATTTTTGAGTGCCGATCAGCACCGATAAGCTGATCGGGGCTACTAGAATACAGCCGATTTCAAAAAGTGCCGAAAAGTGCCGCATGCAGATAAATTTTTATCAGGAAGAAAAAATGCCGATTTTGACCACTTATCAGCGCTCCAATTTTGGTGGGAAAATGCCGATAAAAGCCTTATCGGCGCTTACTGCATGAGGCCCTAAGAGAGGAAAAAGAGGAGGTAGACGACAGAAGGACAAAAAGACACCTATAAATACCATTTTTAATCTGAGAAATAGAATATTAACACCATCAGAAAACTCTCTTATTGCTAAGGGCCTAAATTTTGCTCCAACGTAGGAGCCAATGACGTCAATCTGCTCGTAGACGCAAGTAAATTTATACGTCAATTTACAATCAAAAGATTTTTTATAAATAAAGACGCCATGACCAGAGAAAACAATCTCCTACAGGGTACCATGGGCAATAACCAGGGAACACAAAGTACTGTCACACCAGATAGTAATTTTAGACATTCCCGCCTCAAGAACAAATCCATGTTCTATCTGAGTGGAGCGAAGGGACACTTCCAAGAGGTCTATCAAAAGGCTATCATGAAGGACCTAGAGCTTATGAGCAATAAAAACAATAAGTATAAAAATAACCTTAGTATTAAACAGAAGGAGGCCTTAAAATTACTAATGGACGACCCCACGATAAATATTAAATAAGCCGACAAAGGCAGGGGGTGGGGGGGGGGTCATTCTGGACACCACAGCATATCTAGATGAAGCAGGTAGAATTCTTTCAGATGTAAAGACCTACAAAAGTCTTAAAAATATTAATACAGCAAAATTCAAAGAAGAACTCATTACCATACTCCAGAGAGGGAACAATTTACGGATTTTATACAGTAACGAATTTGATTATGTTAATGTCATGCACCCAGTCACAGCAGTTTTTTACTATTTGCCTAAGATTCACAAAGATCCCGTCAATCCTCCTGGGCGGACCATTATCTCTGGGATAGGGTCTCTGACGTCCAATCTCTCGGAGTACATCAATGTTTTTCTCCAGAGGTATGTGACTGTCATGAGATCCTATCTCAGAGATACAACCCAGATCCATAGCATTTTAGAGGGAATCGAATGGAAGAAAGGCTATATATTGGTTACTTGTGATGTAACCAGACTTTACACTGTGATTGACCATAAAGACGGTCTCACTGCCATCAACAAAGTATTGGGAAAGGATCCTGAACTACAAAATGAACAGATCAAATTAATTTTGGATAGCATTGGATTTATCCTCACCCACAACACATTCTGGTTTAATGGGACGCATTATTTACAAAAAGGCGGTACTGCCATGGGGACCAGGTTTGCGCCTAGTTACGCGAATCTACTTATGGATATGTGGGAGACCGATTCCATCTGGACCGACCACCCGTATGGCGCAAACGTGGTCCTCTGGCGGCGTTACATAGATGACGTCATATTCATCTGGGAAGGAGATGAAACTAGTTTGAATGCCTTTTTACAGTATATCAATACCAATAACCTGAATCTTAAATTCACTTCAGAATATATCTATGAATCCATCAATTTTCTAGCTCTCACCATATATATCGAGGAGGATATACTTAAAACTAAAACCTACTTCAAACCTGTAGACTGAAACAACTATCTTTTGAGATCAAGCTGCCATCATCCTAGATGGATGACAAATATTCCAGCAGGGCAGTTCAGGCGCTTAAGAAGGCACTACACCGACACCAAAATCTTTTTAGAACAGACATCAGTCCTGAAAGAAAGGTTCATAGATCGAGAGTATGGCAATGAACATTTGGAATCTGATATCCAAAAAGCTACTGCATTAAATAGACACGATCTGCTTGTCACCAAGGCTACGACACCAACATCAGGGTTTGGTGTTTCTTTTATAACACAGTTCAACACAGATTCGGAAAAAATCATAAAGATACAGTAGAGGCAACGTTTATTCTAACATTTGCTGTAAACTAGCCGGGTTACATTCTGGGTATGTGCTGGGTATGTGCTGGGTATGTTCTGGGCTAGTTTGAGGCACGTTTAAGGCATTTCTGCATTGACTAACGACCCATAGGATTAACACAGCAGGGATCCCTGGCAGTACAATTCAGTTTGAATGGGACAGCCAGGGACCCCCGCTGTTAATCTGATAGGCCATTAATCAATGCAGAAATGCTGGGGCTAGTTTAAGGAAAGTTTAAGGCATGTATTCAGAATGTACCTGGGTGTACCTGGGTATTTTGGGGAATTGCCACTGGTTTTTGTTAGAATAAGAGTTGCCTCTACTGTAGTTAACAAGCATTGGCACTTATTACAAGATGAGCCCATCTTCAATGGGCATCTACCCGAACGTCCGAGGATTATCTTCATAAAGGCAGCAAATATGAAAACTAAATTAGCACCAAGTGTTTTTAAATCCACTGCTGTGCAGAAATCAGACAACTGGCTCTCTCAAGCAGTGGGGTTCTACAAATGCCCAACATGCAAGGCATGTAAATTAGGCTCTTTCGAGGAAATCTCTTTTAAATCGAATGTGACTTGGAAATGTTTTAAGATGAAGGATTTTATTAATAGTCGAACAAATCATGTCATCTACCTTATAGAGTGCTCATGTGGCCTCCAGTATGTGGGCCGCACCACTAGACCTTTGCGAACCCGCATACTGGAGCACATGGGCAATATCAGACGCCATGTTCTAACCCACAGCGTCTCGAAACATTTTTATCATGCATCATGAAGGGAAACCAGATGGCATGATATACAGAGCAATTGAATCAGTACCCCAAAATTGGAGAGGAGGAGATTGGGTAAAACGTTAAGCACAAAGAGAAACTTATTTGTTATATCAATTACATACACTGACACCGACGGGCCTAAATATTGATATTGATCTAGGGGCTTTTATTTGACCATCAATTGTTTTCCACCAATATATTTATTTTTAATTTTCCAACAATATATTTGTTTTTTATCTTTCCAGATACAACAAGTCCCGATGAGACTCATAGGGCCCTTTGGTTCATTTTTTTTCATTTTTATTCATTTCTATTCATTTGTGTCATTTTTATTTTATTGTTGTTTTCTGTTTCTACTGTTGTCATCTACATCTGATACGATCTATGTGCATATGTTTGCACACAAGCTTTTATATCTTGATATGCTAGGTCTATTACCCATTGCATTATGGTTTCCTACCACTAGATAGCACTCTCGAGTTAATCTAGAGGTTGGACCCACAGGTTTGCTCTTTGCTGTCATTTCATTACTATGTCCCACCAAAGAATTCTCTATTATCATATTCGCATTAAGGACCCTATGACATATTGGTTCTAAATACGTTTGTAGCTGATCCTATTTTTGAGTATAGATATAATACAACTCATAGCAGTATATTTCATCTGTTATATTGCGTCATAGCATATTCTGTTTTTATGCTTGCTTAACCCTTTTATATGCTCTTGATGTTACAGCATTTTTTCATGTTCTCCATTTTCATGAACTCTTTGCTATTATGCTTTTATATGGTTTTACGCATTAGGTTTTATAATTACATTTGGATTGCACACTAAGTGGATGCTATTCTAGGGACTGAGTGCCAACGGGGACTTAGAATAATTGCACCCCTTTCCTCCATCTACATGATGTCATGAGACTCATATACAGACGCTGATACTCAGAATGAATGGACTATGCGTGATTGGATTATCTCCAGCAGCCGCAATTATCCAATCAGCGGTTTCCGACGACTATATATATGCTCCTCCACCCCTCCACGTTCATGGCCTGACGAAGCACTTACCTTATACGAAACGCATAGCCTGCTGAACGTGGAGAATTTTGGACCCAGAAGGACTCCGTATTCCCTGGCACACTGCAGTTCTCTTCCTGACTCCGGACACGGCAATCAGCAGAACTGACAGGAGCCACGAGAAGCGGAGAAGCCACAAGACTGCTCGTTATGTGAGTGGCTTTTTAGTTGTTTTATGTTTTATGTCATTAAATTTTGGTTTATAATCTAACTCAAATTATCCAGGATGTCTGTGTGGGATTGTACCTTCGACGAGTGATAATACACCCTGTGAGGAGACAGACGCAGCAGACGCAGGAGTTAAAAGAAACTGTTTGGAGGCAGTGACTCACACATGGCCATGTGAGTCATAAATTATATACTTTATTTCATCCCACCACTGTTACTGTGCCTGCACCACCACTGGGGTACTGCACTCGGCTCGTGGAGAGGATTTAAAGAAACTCTTACATGCAGTAACTCACACATTGCCGTGTGCGTCTGATGTTATATTATACCACACTTCCCAGTGTTTACCTATATTCACTACGACCATACCTCATCACATACAGTATGTGATAACTGGAGAGGATTCCAAAGATACTTTGTATCTCACAGACTTACACAGGGCCGTGTAAGTTTATATTATAGTTGTGCTCCCTTTTCCCACCGTTTGCGCTTGCAGTTGCATGTCTGTATTTCATTTGATGCAAATTTACAATATACAGCATTTCTACTGACATTTGTTCTGTGTATTTCTCTTTTGTATGGTTTACGTTCCCCATATCTGCTTTACCCATGCACTACTACGTGCACTACTCAAGTGTTTAAGATCCTTTGAGATGTACACTGGCGACACACTTTATTCGAGCTCGGCTAGTCCCACGAATTCGGGTATACCCGGGTGTATTGAGGTTTGTGACTGTTTTCTGCCCGAGTGCATTGAGTTATTTTCCAGGCAGGGATTGAAGCATTTTATTCCCTCTGGCTGCAATACTGCACAGTATATATATATATACTGCATTACAATTCAGGAATTTATGCCATCTGGTAGACACGCGAAGCATTGCAGCCTATTAAATCCTAATCATTATCATTTAACAGATCAGCCGCCCATCAGCCAGGCATGAACCCAGGCTGGGAAGGCAAATGCAACGGGGCTTGTCAGAGGTGAGGAGCGGCGCATTCCAGGTATCTGCCAGGTACATACCGGGTATTTGCTCGAATAAAGTGTGTCGGTGCAGTAGAATGGCAGTCTAGCTTCATATGGCTCACGGCAGATATAACACCTTCATATACTGTCTTTGACATGGGCTGGCCTGCCAATTATATCTCAAACACTAGAATAAGACACTAATATGACTCCAGCCCTTAAGGCATTTTTATTGAATAGTATCCAATATATTGTGGCACACAATAATTTTTGTTTTAATTCACAGTATGTCCTTCAGATGTGCAGTACAGCCATGGGACCAGGTTTTCACCGAGTTTATGCAAACTTATTTATGGGAAGGTGGTAGGAGGATTATATTTGGAATAACTGCCCTCTCAGTGCAAACCTGGTGCTGTGGCGCCGCTACTGTACATTGATGATGCGGTTTTTATTTGGTCAGGGAGTCTGGAACTACTTGATTCTTTCATCATGTACATTAATAGCAACAATAGAAATCTTCCGTTTACTTGTCATTTTGACGCGCAACAAATTGATTTTTTAGATTCGAGTACAGCCCAACTCCATTATAGCGCGGTCCTCGGGGGCCACCCGATCCGACCGCGCTATTACCGGGGTCGTGCTAAGTTTTTTTTAAATGGCCACCGCGCGCCCGATCGATGAGGAGGGAGGAGGGAGGGAAGAGGTGGCTGGCAGCACCACACGTCCCCCAGCAGCCACAGTAACTTCCCCTAGCAGCCTCACTTCCCCCCGTGGGTTGCCACCACTCCAGGTTTCACTACTCATGACATGCTGGCGATCCTCCACACAAGCACTCATCTGGTATTAAGGGAACCCCGAGCTGGCGCTTCTCCGTGCTCTGACGGCCACCTATGAGTAAGCAGGGGAAATCCCTTACCCGGTCTTCTCCCTGCTCGCACTCAGCTGTAAGCAGGGGAAATCCCTTACCCGACTCTTCTCCCTGCTCGCACTCAGCTGTCAGCAGGGGAAATCCCCTACCGACACTTCTCCTTTCCTGGACGGCCAACTACTAGTGCAGGGAGAGCTGAGAGATACTTCCCTCCCTACTGTTGCGGCCGCCTTTTTCTACCACTTACCCGGATAATTCCGGTGCTTGTCTCCATTTCTAGTGGAGTTTCCCACGCAGCGGCCGCATCATCAGATAAGCACCTAATAGCGCTTATCATTGAAAGCGCCCACGGCGTGGGAAACCTAAAAAAAAAAAAAGCCGCGCGCACGCCACGTTTTAAAATTCCTGCAGTGGCAGCCGCATTAGGATAAAGTCGGCCGCCACTGTACCTGTCTGACCTCTAGGTACCTAAGCAGAGTCTGAGGCAAGTATACTACCAGGACTGTGCTGCTGCAGGGTTACTAACCTCCACTCTATTAGGGAATACCTACCCTCCCTAACCTGGCTGTCCACTGTTTATCCCATACTCTGCAACTGCATCAGCCTGACAATACTCATAACTGGATCTAAAAGGGTTTTTACATTCAGCCCTTGCTCACTTGAATCTATAAA
Source organism: Ascaphus truei (assembly GCF_040206685.1). NCBI lineage: Eukaryota > Metazoa > Chordata > Amphibia > Anura > Ascaphidae > Ascaphus > Ascaphus truei. The sequence continues at coordinate 209,933,756 of NC_134484.1, read as the reverse complement.
GACTATCTGGAATTTATATATGACTCCAAAATGCCCCCTCTTTATCTAGATGCTGGGACACTTAAGAGACCTAATATTCAAATGTGCATTGTTGTAGTTAAATTACAGGGCAGTCTGAACAATACTTGTGAGTGTCCAATTTAATTTACAGGGCAAAGTGAACAATATTGTATTGATTGCTGCTAATAACAGCACTAATATTTTTCCACTTGGAGTGATCTATACTACAGTTGACTATACCTCCATTTGTATATAGTATGTCCCATGCGTTTTTTTTTTTCCAACCAAAAATGTTTTTATTGAGTGTATGGTACAGTACAATCATATAGGAATCTAACAACACATTGTCATATTATAAAGTAACCACATCAACTCAAGTTTTTAGTAGAATAACCGCACTAGACATACCGGGCAGACTAACTGACTAACAAGACCACAGACACAGACACTGGAAGCGGTGGTGGAGAGGGGAAAGGGGGTGGGGAACGTGCAGTCCAGGAAAACTCAGGTTCTCTGATGGCTCCACTGCCTTTGATAGTCAGGAAGAGGTCTCATCTAGTGACCCATGACTTTTAATTGAGGATTGCTCTCTGACGACCCTATCAGTCCTATCTCTGTCGCTCAACTGTCTCAGCACATCACAGGAGAATGCGTTTTAATCTATCAGAGCAGAATATTGGAGGCATCTACAGTGGCGGCCGACCTGAGTCTAAGTCGGCTAGATCCGCGGCTCTCAGATTATCCCGGTTAGGTGCGTTTTTTTGTTTTTTTCACCCAGAGTGAATTGCGTTATGTTAGCTCTCGTGATATTAGCATTTTATTCTCGCTGTCTACAATACTGCAATGCCGTGTAAAAACTCAGGGGGGCGTTTGCGAGCTGTTGTCTTGGAAGTCTAATACCTTTGCGGTTCAACCTACGTCAGTACACAGTCTGTGTGTGAGCGTGCAGTAATTGTAAATTTGCATATTTAAAGTATACATGCATTTCCAGTGCTGTGCTGCTGTACAGTATGTCTCATTTGAAAATTGTTGAAACGCATAGGTGTGTACAGTACAGTAACAGTGTCACATTTCAGCATATACAGCGCTCTCCCCTCGCTCAGAATAATTAACTGCACTGCAGGGTATTTCAAATTCTTATCTTCTCTACAATGCAGTACATCTCTCCCACACCATTCCTTTGAACGTGTGTCTGGTTTCAATCACATTCCTGCTTGACAGCAGGTGATAACTACGCATGCGCCTGTTACTTCGCCCACCACTACTTGCTTGCCTGAGTGAGTGACCAAAAAAAATTACATTTTTATTTTATTATTGTAATTTTTTTTCTCCACAAGCCTGCAAAAACCATCTTACTGTATTACGATATTTAATCTGTGCTGTAGCTTTTGACTGCGACCCTGTGTGTTTGACTGCACATGGTTGATTTGTGTACTTTTTACGTACTGTATTTGGGGGTGTATTATTATGATGAAATGCCTTTTGAAATTAAAGTATGTCTTTAACTTTGAACTTCATGCAGCTGTACCCTGCAGCCCCCTCCCCCATGAACACACACAAGGCTAGCTCAAGGATTTGAAATTCCACGGAGTCGTTAATTTTCTGAATCTTGCCATTGTGTTCTTAATCCGTCCATAGCTGAGCTACAAAGCCTCACTGCACCTGCGTGCAATCCATTTTGAGATGGGAGCTAGCTGCTTACTGCACATGAGTCACCCAACCCCCCTCCACAGAGTCGTTAATTTTCTGAATCTTGCCATTGTGCTCTTAATCCATCCATAGCCGAGCTACAAAGCCCCACTGTGCCTGCGTGTAATCCTTCTTGAGATGGGAGCTAGCTGCTTACTGCGCATGACTCACCCAACCCCCCTCTCCACAGAGTCATTAATTTTCTGAATCTTGACATTGTGTTGTTAATCCATCCATAGCTGAGCTACAAAGCCTCACTGCGCCTGCGTGTAATCCTTTTTGAGATGGGAGCTAGCTGCTTACTGCGCATGACTCACCCAACCCCCCCTCTCCACAGAGTCATTAATTTTCTGAATCTTGACATTGTGTTGTTAATCCATCCATAGCTGAGCTTCAAAGCCTCACTGCGCCTGTGTGTAATCCTTTTGGAGATGGGAGCTAGCTGCTTACTGCGCATGAGTCACCCAACCCCCCTCCACAGAGTCGTTAATTTTCTGAATCTTGCCATTGTGTTCTTAATCCGTCCATAGCTGAGCTACAAAGCCCCACTGTGCCTGCGTGTAATCCTTTTTGAGATGGGAGCTAGCTGCTTACTGCGCATGACTCACCCAACCCCCCCCTCCACAGAATCGTTAATTTTCTGAATCTTGACATTGTGTTGTTAATCCATCCATAGCCGAGCTACAAAGCCTCACTGCGCCTGCGTGTAATCCTCTTTGAGATGGGAGCTTTGAGGCTTTGTTTACGGTAACGCTTTGGAAAATCCCTTCTCGAATTTGATTTGCACAGAGCATCACCTCTCTATGCGCCTGTGTGTAATCCTCTTTCGGATGGGAGCTAGTTGATTACTGCTCATGCGCCTGTAGCTTCACCCACCACTGCTTGCTTGAGTGCCCCCCAAAAAAAATTTAATTATAATTTTTAACTGTTATTTTTTCCACAAGCCTGCAAAAACAATCTTGATATTACGATATTCAATCTGTGCGTTTGCCTGCACATGGTTGATTTGTTTGCTTTTAATATCCTGTATTTGGGGGTGTAGGGATCAAATTATTATGATGAACTGCCTTTTGAAATTACTGTACTCTTCTCTAAGTAATCCGTCCCTAGCCGAGCGTCAATCACCTCACTGCGCCTGCGTGTACTCTAATCCTCTTTGAGATGGGAGCTTGCTGCTTGCTGCGCATGACTCACGCAACTTCCCCCCCCCCCACAGAGTCATTAATTTTCTGAAGCTAGTCATTGTGTTTTTAATCCGTCCCTAGCCGACCATCAATCACCTCACTGCGCCTGCGTGTAATCCTCTTTGAGATGGGAGCTAGCTGATTACTGCACATGACTCATCCCCCACCCCCCAACACTTCGAGGCTTTGTTTACGGTAATGCTTTGGAAAATCCCTTCTCGATTTTGAAATGTAAATCTGATTTGCACAGCACTGTGAGAATTGAGAGTTTAAAAAAACATTAACTGATTCATGTTGTTTTGTCATTTATTCTTATTCATTTGTGTACTGTAGGTGTGGGGGGAGGGGGGTGGGTGTTGTCAATGATTATGATTAGCAGGAATGTAAATAAATATTTATTTTATTTTATCAGGAACCAAAAAATACAAATATAAAAATAATCATGAATAATAAATAATGCAGTCTGTATTAAGATCTTCTGGCAGATTGAAATTGGATAAACATTTAGAAAACATTTGTAAAACATGGATAAACATGAATAATGCACATTTATAAGAATATTATTTAATAATATACACTGTAATGTATAATATATATATATTTATATATATAGTAATATTATTTTTTCCGTCTTTATCTTGTTCCTCATTCTTTGGACAGTAGTTCATTGAGAGAGGAGAGGTTTTGTGTACATCATTACTGCTGTTTATATACTGTACTTTTGACTATACAAACAGTTTAGACTGGACAAAACACCCCACCTCCCCCCAGGCCACCCTTTTTTCCTGAAACGACAAGAAAACAAAAAATTAGTGCAATTATGTGCGTACTGTATTATGGCATTGTGTAGTACTACTGTAAATGGCTGGTGCTGCTTTCTCTGGAAAGAAAAAAATTGAGCAGTTAGTAGGCAGTTACTGACTACTGTTAAATACTATGTAACCAGATGGCTGGTGCTGCTCTCTCTGTAAAGAAAAAACTGTAACTACTGTATACTTTGACTAATAGGAAAGAAAAAATCTGTGCCATACTTGCCTGTATCATACTGTACTTACAATACTACAGTACAGTACTACTTTCCTGATGCTTGCCCATTACACGCGATCACAATGGGCAACACAGTCGCAATATGGTCTATATATTTATTGCAGAGTTCCACGGTGAGTACAACGTTCCAAAAACTCAGTATGCCTTTCGCCAACTCATCCTTTTGGAGGGTTTCACCACTTTCCGGATATGGTCCTTTAGCTGATGCCAGACCATTTTGATCGGATTGAAGTCTGGCAATCTGTCATTGGAAAAAAAGGACAATTAGTTTAAGAGATACAGTACACAGTAAAAACAGTGGGGAAAAAATGAGACACGGTTACCGCACTTACTCCGCTGGCGTCTTCACCTAGTTGAAACCGCACTCAAGGATATGCGCTGTTGACGCGGTGTGCTTCGGATCGTTGTCCTGGTAGAAACGGTGACCATCCGGGAACTTGCGTGTGATGTATTGCACTATCTCAGGGACAATTTTGTCTTGGAAGAAAGCTTTATTCATGATTCCTATGACAAGAAAAGAAAAGTGCTCAAAAACTGCACAATAGTACTGTACAGTGCATACAGTAAGGCTACACTAGTAAAGTACAGTGCATATGGCTACATTATATTTTATATATTTTACCTTCAAAGATGACAATGCATCCTGGTCCACGCCTAGAGATGGCACCCCACACATGCAGCTTCACTGGGTGTTTTGGCCGCGGCTTCATAGATATTCGTCCTTTTTTGTGGAATGTAAAGGTTGCAAATCTCTCTAGCGACACAGTAGACTCGTCAGTGAAGATGCAATAATGGAAAGTTTCTCCACTGTCGATCCATGCCTAGGCCTGGACTACTCTTTTTATTTTGTTTACGTCCCGTATCATGGGGTACGCTCTGTAATGACAAGGAATAGATAATTTTACACAAACATAAACAACACTTTTACCTCCTGTACTGTCCAGTACTAACGTCACACGTCCATATTTCCATCCAATGCTGCGTCTCATCTTCTTTATGCTGGTCTCGGATACAGTGAGATTGTGATTTTCCTGCAGAGTGTATTTGACCCTTAATGCACTCTTCTCATCATTCTCCTCACTTATTTTGTCCACCAGAAGAGTTGTCTCCCTACAATGTAAAGAAAAACAATCTATACAGTATACTGTTGTAATATAAATATAAATATAGAAAATATATATACTGTTGTAATATAAATCTAAATATACAAAATATATACAGTATACTGTTTTAATATAAATATACAAAATATATATACTGTTGTAAAATAAATCTAAATATACAAAATATATACAGTATACTGTTGTAATATAAATATAGAAAATATATATACTGTTGTAATATAAATCTAAATATACAAAATATATACAATATACTGTTGTAATATAAATATACAAAATATATATGCTGTTGTAATATAAATCTAAATATACAAAATATATACAGTATACTGTTGTAATATAAATATACAAAATATATATACTGTTGTAATATAAATCTAAATATACAAAATATATACAGTATACTGTTGTACTTTAATATAAATATACAAAATATATATACTGTTGTAATATAAATATAAATACACAAAATATATATACTGTTTTAATATAAATACAAAAAGAGTATACAAAATATATATATTGTTGTAATAAAAATATAAATATACAAAATATATATACTGTTGTAAAATAAATCTAAATATACAAAATATATATAGTATACTGTTGTAATATAAATATACAAAATATATATACTGTTGTAAAATAAATCTAAATACACAAAATATATATAGTATACTGTTGTAATATAAATATACAAAATATATATACTGTTGTAATATAAATCTACAGAAATAACAAAAATATTAGATACAGTACTGTAGATCTACAGTATATTATTTGATATTAATTTTTTTTTTAAGTTGTATAAATATACTTACGCGTTAGTTACCCTTGGTGCCCTTTTGCATTCTCTGTTTTTTCTGTGTGCATGATAGCTCACGGTGGTTGCTGGCATGAGGCCAGAAGCAGCTAACCAGCGTTGGATAGCAGCAATTCGGTGTCCGCTCGTGTACATCTCCTTGATTCGCATGCTGAGCTCCTTGGAAATCTTTTTAACAGGCATTGCTGCGAGTAGAAAGAAATACAAACACAAGAATGTATATTCGATGTTTAGTCGATGTGTATTCAATGTGCAGTCAATCCACAAAATGGATGGTGTATTTATACGGTAATGACTCACATTAGAGTACGCCCACTTTCAACACCTGTACCTCGCCGCCATGCATAAAAGGTTACACACTTTGCATAGCCCACCACTAGATAATCTTTATCTGAACTTGCCCTTGTCCAGATACTGCATTATGCCATCTGCTTCCATGGATCAACCCCGATTCTACTGACGCAGGAAGCCACTCACCTCTGCCGTGCCAGTCATGCAGAAAAACTGAAAGGCGGTTGCCGTTTCCACGCCAAGGCCAAAGCGACCGGCTAAGGCCAATAAAGAAAACCTTCTGCTGACCCCAAAGGCTAAGGGTTTTCATAGAGGTCAGCCTTATTATGTCAAGAAGAAATACGGTGATGTACTCTCGACGCAAAACGAATGGGAGCCAACCCATCGAACCCGCAGACCACTTCCTCCCATAAACTTTGACGACTCTGCCACCACTGTCCCGGAAATTTTCAGCCCGTCATCTCCACCCCTCATCCTCGATGCTGCCGCCGCTGCCCTCCCGGAATTCCACAGGCCATCTTCTCCAGTTCTATCTGACGACGCTGCCACTGGTGCCTCTGAAATCCACGGGTTACTTTCTCCTTTGCTCTTAGACGACTCTGCTTCTCGTCCGGAAATCCAAAGGTCACTTTCTCCATCCCTCTTCGACGACACTGCCGCTTCTCCTCTACCGGATATCCACAGGTCACCTCCTCCACCCTTCTTCAACGACGCTGCCGCTTCTCTCCATGGAACCCCCATCTCATCCTCCGTTGCACCCATCCACCCAGATGGCCACACACCATGCACAAGAAGCAGCTCGTTAGACCGGATGCTGAATGGGTTAAGTGTGGATATCCCCGGGAACTCTATTGTGCTGGCAAAGATAGATCTGCTTCTAGAGACCATGCAAAATGTGGAGCAACGGATGCTACATATGGATCAACGGATGCTAGATATGGATCAACGGATGCAACATATGGATCAACGGATGGATCGATGGATGGAGAAGATAGAGGCTGACATAGCGGGTATACATCATTTGCTCGGTGTTCATGCCCCTTTTTCCCTGATGCCGGAGCAGGAGGGTGGCATGGATGTGATGAATGGGAGCATCGACCCCCTTCCATCACCAAGCGCACCCCCTCAAACAGAAGATGTAGTGTACATGTATGTCATTGGGGAGGACATGACAACCCCGTCAAGACCACGCCAGGAGACAACACAGCGACCAAGACAGGAGGAAAGCTTCCTCCCAGACAACCTACCCTCGCCCGTCACCTCAACCACACCTGCTCGCAGAAGACCTACATTCGCTCGCATCGATACGGTGCCCGACATCAGCCTGTGCAATCTGCCACCAGCGCTCAGGGTGAAGTATAGGGTGATGAGTGCTGGTGCACCCCACAAGTATGCCTTGTTACTTTTTAAGCACCATGTGCCCTACTCGTTGTACTGCAACTGAGCCTTAAGAGTGAACTACGAAGGAAATTGCGTAAAAAAGGCGCTTCCTGCCAATTTAAGAAAGACCATTCTGGGGGAATTGCGGTGCTTTTATACAATTACAGATCCTGTAATGAAAGGCGTTCGAGACTGCATTAATGGCGTTTTGCGCCATGCAAGGAATTGGCTATGGACGGACAATCTGGTGGACTTTCTGGTTTAATCACGGGTACTGTAAGACCATACTGTTGTGCTGAACTGTACTGTACATGTTTTGACCTGCTGTACTTAAATAAAGGAGATGTTGTTGTGTGTTTTAACTTGTATTTATACCGAAATGTTTTAACTTGCTGTACACACACACAGGACCTGCACAATTCCAGTCCCGGAGGGCCGCAAACAGACCCGTTTTTCAAGGTTGTCCTGAAAACCAGGCCTGTTTGCTGCCCTCGAGGACTGTAGTGGTGCAGGACTGACTGACTGTTTTGCACACCATCCCACTGTACTGTATATGTTTCTTTAATAAAGGAGATGTTGCGTTTTGTATACTGTATTTTATGAATAAAGATTTTTTTTTAATCACAGGTAAGACCATACTGTTGTGCTGAACTGTATTGTACATGTTTTGACCTGCTGTACTTAAATAAAGGAGATGTTGTTGTGTGTTTTTTAAGTTGTATTTATACAGAAATGTTTTAACTTGCTGTACACACACACAGGACCTGCACAATTCCAGTCCCTGGGGACCGCAAACAGGCACGGTTTTCAAAGGTTACCCTGAAAACCAGGCCTGTTTGCTGCCCTCGATGACTGTACTGGTGCAGACTGTTTTGCACACCATCCCACTGTATATGTTTTGACTTGCCGTTCTTTAATAAAGGAGATGTTGCGTTTTGTATATTTTATGAATAAAGAATTTGTTTTTAAAACATGTGACTGTAAACCATAATGACTGACTGTAAATGTTTTTACTTTCTATACATAAATGTTTTTACTACTGTAGCAATAAACCATACACCTGTTGATGTTTTGAATTGCTGTGCACTTAAAATATTTCTACATTGTACAGTATTTGTAAATAAATGTTTTTGTACTTACTCCACCAATAAAAAAACATGTTGATTTTTTTACATTGTTCCATTGGCTCCTTTGCTACTGTAACAAAATACAGTGTTTCTAGAATGTACACTACTGTCCAGGCATATTGTACTGTATACTGTAGGCATGCTCAGTACAAGAGTATTAAAAAAATAGAAGACACATACTGTACTGTACTGTATGTACTGGCACTGTATAGAAGACACATACTGTATATACATTACTGTAATACATGTAGAATAAATGCATAGTTTTTATTTTTTCGGGTTTATTACACAGCATACTGTATATAAAAAAGTATTGTATACTGTACGGCCGGAAAACATCAGCATACTGTACTGTTTCAGGTACAGTATTCTACCTTAATCAATAACAACGGCCACTAAACTGTAGACTCCGGTACGTGGCTTTTTAAATCCGTTTCAGCAATGTGCAGGCATTGTTACACAAAGCGATATTATCCATCGAAATCCCTCCATTAGACGTTTTCATTTCTGAGGAAAAACAAAAAGAAAAGTTTTACTGTAATGGTCAGCCCCCTAAAGAAGTTCCCAGCCAGTCCCACCAATAATTTTCTCGGGGGGCATCTCCTGTTCACATGCGCATGCACCTACCGTCGATGTAATGACACGCACATGCGTTTCAAGAAGGTTCCAATGCACATGCGCCTAGCGTTCCACCAATTGTTCAGTATCTGCAGTACAGTACTGGAGAAGCCGCTCAGCCAATGATATTGATTACAGGAGAATCGCTTGACTTTTGAATCGCACCGATATTGATACTGTATTGTCAAAATAAAAAAACACAGAAAATAATACGGCAACAATACTCACCATAGAATTTCCCATTCAGCTGGCGCCGGCGCTGGGCCACTGCCAGTCCAGTGTTCTTGATCATCCACGTCGATAGTTGGCAGCGGGACTAGTCCACCTGTAGTCAGCTGATGAGGCTGGAAATTGCTTAGGTACATGCAAGCTTGATCGAAACTGCACGCAAAATCCGGCTCAGGCTTTCTGGACAGACAAAACATACTGGACACCTAACAAGCTCCTATTAAACCCCCAAAATAACCACAACATATATATAAGCATATGAGTGTCACAGAGGAGTGCTACTGAGCATGGCAATATATATTTAAAACCAGACACAGAACATAAAACACAGACAAAGCTCAGTTTTAGCACATCCAGTGAGACTCATACACGGTACAGTGCCTAAATATATATGTATAAATATCTAATAAGTAAATGGTCTTTTAGTTTGACATTTTTGGCCAAAATTGTTGTAAGCCCCTGAGCCAAAGGCACGGCAGACCACATATCAGGGGTCCCTAACGCTAATATAAATTCTTAATAACCTGTGTAATAACAGGAAGAATGATTTATAGTAAATCTGTCAATATTAGTTGCAAAGTTCTAAGTCTGACAGAAGCTTTTATTAACCTGTACATTACCAGGAAAAGCACTCTGTATTAGAGATGTCACAGCCAAACTGCAAGCAGGCAAGTTCCCCTGAGTTGAAGATGCTATGGAGTGAGCCCATAACCATTTAAATGTGGGAGGGGGTGAGCTTCAATTAGGAAGGAGGTTGCCAACCTCCAATCAGCCATGACTAGCTGGACAAGAATTGTAAAACATACTGGACACCTAACAAGCTCCTATTAAACCCCCAAAATAACCACAACATATATATAAGCATATGAGTGTCACAGAGGAGTGCTACTGAGCATGGCAATATATATTTAAAACCAGACACAGAACATAAAACACAGACAAAGCTCAGTTTTAGCACATCCAGTGAGACTCATACACGGTACAGTGCCTAAATATATATGTATAAATATCTAATAAGTAAATGGTCTTTTAGTTTGACATTTTTGGCCAAAATTGTTGTAAGCCCCTGAGCCAACGGCACGGCAGACCACATATCAGGGGTCCCTAACGCTAATATAAATTCTTAATAACCTGTGTAATAACAGGAAGAATGATTTATAGTAAATCTGTCAATATTAGTTGCAAAGTTCTAAGTCTGACAGAAGCTTTTATTAACCTGTACATTACCAGGAAAAGCACTCTGTATTAGAGATGTCACAGCCAAACTGCAAGCAGGCAAGTTCCCCTGAGTGGAAGATGCTATGGAGTGAGCCCATAACCATTTAAATGTGGGAGGGGGTGAGCTTCAATTAGGAAGGAGGTTGCCAACCTCCAATCAGCCATGACTAGCTGGACAAGAATTGTAAAACATACTGGACACCTAACAAGCTCCTATTAAACCCCCAAAATGGACAGACAGCAAGGGTTGTCACTGACGGTGGGACCGTTATTGGATGCCGGTGCTGGTGCTGGTGCTGGTGCATTGCTTGGCAGCGACTGTCGTTTCTTAGTTTGTTTTAACACGACCTTTCGCCTTTTGCCGTCTGCATGATCATAGATACAGGAAAAAGCCGGTGATACACACCAATACCCTCCAATAAATTGTGGCTCAATACGATAAAAACAGGGATCGCTGCATAACCTTTTCCTTATTGCACGCTTCCACGTATGAGGAGCTGGCGAAAATTTGTAATAGTCATAGTTTTCGTTAAAATACTGATAAATTTGAACAACTGTTGCCATCTTATCATCGGTTGCATTAATCGCAGCCCATATCAAATACGAGTAACTTCTGTCGGGTTTTTGGAAAATGGGCTGCACTTGAACACTCATGGTGGCGGCTCTCTGGAGAATACTGTAACAAAAACTGGTCTTTGTCTTTCTTTAATATGAAAGGCCAAAATTGATACATTATTGCAACCTCTTCCTTCAGACTCAAGGCCAATTTACAATAGCACACTGTGGTATCTTTTTTAAACGAAACACCTGCAAGTCGACACATTACTGAAGCGCATGCGCATTACAATTCATGAATATCTGCCATCTGTCGGACACGCGAAGAATTGCAACCTATTAAATCCGAACCATTCTCAATACACGCATCAACCGAGCGTCAACCGCACATGACCCGCGCATGACGCGTGGCTGAGAACGCAAAATGAATGCGGCATGCTCCCGGTAAAGGGCGTCGCATTCCAGGAAAAAAACAGGGAAAACCGACGATGTGTTAGAATAAAATGAGCCGCAGTAGTACCCCTGGGATATCCGTTTGGGCCAGAAACGGCGCCCAAATTTTTAGAAAATTTGTGCCGGTGTCGTTAACCAGACTCGTTAACTGCTCCATCCGGCAAACATACCAAATTCTATTCCTGATTTTAGGGATGTTGGGTAACTCGGGTTGCTTCCACAATGCTGCGATTTCGCACCTCAGGGCTGTTGCAAAATGTGCAATTAATTTGTGCTCTGATCTGTTTAACACCGGGGTGCGTCTGCCCAGCAGAAACAACCAGGGGTCCAAAGGGACCGCTAGACCGAGAATTCTCTGCAGCCAATTCCTAATGTCTTCCCAGATTGGGACCACTTTGGTGCAACTCCACAGCATGTGCAACAAGTCTGCCTGTTCCCCACATTGTTTTGGACAATCTTTGACAAACTTAGACAATCTTATCGGGGTCAGATACCATCTCATCAGGACCTTATATGCATTCTCCTTTAATGTGGTGCATATTGAACTCTTTGATGCTGCTAATACTATGGAGTTCCAGTCCTAGTCTTCTGCGGTCTCCCCTAAGTCCTCCTCCCACTTGGTCCTGTAACTAAGTTTCTTGTTATCTTCTTTTGCAGGACAGACCACCTCCCTATATATACCAGAGATAAGTCCCTTCGTGTCTGTCCCTCTGGAACAGAGCTGCTCAAAGTTTGTTCGCATGGGGCGTTTTGGGAATTTAGTATAGAACGCTCTTATCTGGAGGTATCTAAAGAATTCTGAATTTGGCATCTCTTTTTCCGATTTAATTTGTTCAAAAGATTTTATTGAAATTCTTCCCTCCAAGTGCAATAGCCTGGTGAGGCCTTTCTGCTTCCAAATTGTAAAATCTTAACTCTACAGGCCCTGAGTGAAATCAGGGTTTCCCAAAATCGGAGTCATCAAGGAGTGCTGCCTTGTAAGGGCATATTTGTATCTGCTAGTCTCCCACACTGCTAACAAGCTGCCCATCGTGGATAGCGGGTCACTTACGGTCTTATAAACCATTTTTGGTAGCCAAATCAAGTCCTGCAATGTGTAAGGAATCCACTCCTGGCTTTGACTATAGCCTTGCAGACCTCTGCGGTTGCAAGCTTCCTCTGGCAATCAAGAGCACATGTGCTGCCTTTCATTGCAGCTTCTGCCCAGTGCCCTATCATTGGAGGAATGCTTCCACACCCTTCCCCTGTGATTGGATCTCCGCCCTTTATAGGTTCGGCTTTGGCTCTGAATCAGAGCCGAGCATAATTCCTACCCTGGACGTTACTGTCTCTGCCAAAAGCCGCCCAGGCTTGTATCCTGGTGTACTAACCTCTCTAGTTCTTCCCTAGTTCCTGTTTCCTGAGGCCTGCTGCTAGTTCCATGCAGAGGCCCGTTCCTGACTTCTGTGCTGAAGCGTTGTTTCCTGAGGCCTGCTGCTAGTTCCATGCAGAGGCCCGTTCCTGACTTCTGTGCTGAAGCATTGGTTTCCCCGACGCTGCCCTGCATTGTACTCCGGACCAGTCTGCGCGGACTAAGGTCGATGATTATATAACCCCACCTCAGCCCCGCGGTCCAGTCCCGGTTTGTGGCGAGCACAATCGTAACAGTATGCTCGGCCCCACAAAACCGGACCGTAATGTGGCGGGGGTTGGTAAATGTGTAACTGAACCTATGTCCCAGGCTGCGGACCAGTCCCTGTTTGGAAAACCATACCTGTTTGAGAGACTGCCTTCGCCTGAAACTGCGGGCATGTGTGAAGGTTTAACCCTCCCGGAAAGTCTGATTCGTAATGAACTCCTTACTAAAGCTCAGCGCCTTAGAGAGATGAAACAGCTCCTGGTTCCCCAACTATACCCTTCTACTTCCACTATAGACTGGGAGACAGTGGATCTTAGGGCCCAGACTCGTGATGCGTTTCATACGCTGTGCCTAGATTTCGAACACTCAATTATTCTACGGGATCCTCTCCTCGCTGCCTACGCACATTCTAATTATACCCATTTTCCCTCAAGCCCTTTTGCTGGACCCTTGGGCTATCCTGAGGAGCAGGAACAACCTCCAACTTTCTTGGTACCTCTACAGCCTAAAGAGGAATTTGCCACGGTTCCTGCTGCTGTCTCCTCCCCTTTCAACACTGACCCACTACCACTTTCTATTCACAAACTCCTTTTTGCCAGTCCTGTTGCTATACATGTAGGGTTGCCTCCCTCTCCTAAGAATGGCCAAACCATCTCCCTGTCGCTGGCCGCTAAGGAAGAAGCTGCCACGGTTCCTACTCCCGTGTTAACCCCCCTGTGTTCAGACCCCGAGGTTATTCCTGTTTTAACCCCTGCTAGTCAGGCCTATGAGTCCCCCACCGTAAATCCCTGCATTCCCCAGGTCAGTGTGTCTCACCCAGCACCAGAGAATGAACCCTGTTTGCCCTCTTTTTCTAACCCAGAATTTCTAAGCTCTGTCCCTGAGGTTATATCTGCTTTAACCCCTGCTAGTCTGCTCTGTGACGTCCCCATTGTTAACCCTTGTATTCCGCAGACTAATGTTAGGTCCTTAGGGCAAGAGACTGAACCCACTATGACCCCACTTGTGGAGGCTAGCTTTTCTTTTTCTGATTCTCAGGCACAGCCTGACTTAACCCTTGATGTTTTTTCTGTATTAACCCCTGCGGGTCAGCCCTATGAGCCCCCCTTGGTAAATCCCTGTAGTCCGCCAATAAAGGACACCTCCTTAGCTTCAGAGGATGAACCTTTATGTCCCCTGGCTCAGCTAAAATTCTCAGTGCTGCGCCTCCTGAACCTTTGGCAATAATACTGGCTCCAGTTAAAAGTATTCAGGAACCGTTTGTGTCCCTAAACCTGTTCGCAGAATCCCCACTCCCAGGTATTTCGCTGACCCAGTCTGTCACTCAGAGAGCTGAAATCCCTGCTTCTGAACATAGACCCCTTTTCTTGGAATCTATAGTCGTTTCTGATGTCCCAGACACTCCTTCCCAAATACCCACTTCAGAGACCAGTACAGTTGTGGTTGCCCCCCTTGTACTGTCTGTGTTCTCTTCTCAAATCCTAGGGTTAAAAGCAAACAGTGCACATTATGCCCCTTCCCTAATGACCCCTTCAGAGACTAGCACAGTTGTGGTTGCCCCCCTTGTACTGTCTGTGTTCTCCTCTTCTCAAATCCTAGGGTTAAAGGCGAACAGTGCACATTATGCCCCTTTCCAAGTGACCCCTTCTGAGATCAGCATATCTGCTGTTGCTCCCTCAGTACAATTACAGTCAGGCCTCTCCTTTTTGAAGGATCAGGTTTTCAAATTTAAAACTCCCTTTACCCTTTATTTTGTAAACCTGCAGTCCCTTCTCACTGTAGTAAAAGTTTTCCAGCAGCCGCTGAGTTACGCTCTGCCACTACTAAATCTTCTGTTGTAGAAGCAACCTTCCCCAGCTCACTTCCGTTTGTCCTTTCTGTTATGCCTGTTCCCAATGTTTTTCCTCCTCTGTCTCAGAGTGTTGCTATTCCTGTCCTTGACTCTTAGGGCATCATGCAGTAAGCCGTGAAAAAATGCATTAGCCAGTTTAGCAATTAGCCATGATTTTGGCGTGTTAAACTCGCTGTATGCTGTAAGGTGCGAATCCCTGGCGAATGAATGAGCCACCACCATTTGATAAAATGGCTAGTAACTGGTGGCGAGACGGCTGCCTGGCGAGAAGCTGCCGAGAAGCCGTCCCCTGCCGAGATGTGTTTGCAGCAGAGAGAGATCCGCTGCTCTCTCGGCGCAAACATCGGCACATTAAAAATTATTTTTAAAACCATTTTTATTCATAGTGTACATGTGCAGGGGTTCTCCGGAGCTGAACCGCATTGGTATCAGGTCAGGGGACCCCCTGCTTCCCGAGATACAGGCCCCTTTATGAGGTGCCGGTATCCCTCTGCATTTAAAGGTCCCCGGGAATGTAAACAAAGCAGAGGGATACCGGCACCCCTTAAAGTGGCCTGTATCTCGGGAAGCAGGGGGTCGCCGGACCTAAAACCAAAGCGGTTCAGCTCCGGAGACCCTCTGCACATCTACACTATGACTAAAACACAATAAAGACTCGTTCCTTACCTTTGCGGCTATCTGCTATGGTAGCGAAGCAGCATGAATATTTTTTTAATAATACTGTACAGTGAGCAGGGGGTCCCCTGAGCTGAACCGCATTGCTTTGTGGACCAGGGAACCCCTGCTTCCCGAGTTACAGGCCCCGGTATGTGTGATCGGGTGGGCAGTGTCGCCGCCATGTTTATAGCGTCCCATACGCTACATACCCGCAATAAACATGGCGTCGACACTGTAACCGATGCCCCAAACCGGGGCCTGTAACTCGGGAAGCAGGGGGTCTCTGAGCTACAAATCAATGCGGTTCAGCTCAGGGGACGCCCTGCTCCCGCACAATATTATTAAAATACATTAATGCTGCTTCATTACCATAGCGGATAGCCGCTAAGGCAATGAAGGGGTTAACGCATAATAGTATGTTTATTGTGGACAATTGCCCCCAATAAACATAGCAATACACAACATACAATACAGTAATGGGCAACATTACTATAATCCACAAATGGATAATAGTGCAGTTGTCCATTTAAAATACATACAGAACAATAAATATATTAAATATATATAGCAGTCACCCATGTCCGGCTGCCACGATGAAGGCCATCCTCATCTTCATCCTGCTAATGCCCCATCTGCTTCTACAAAACAGACACAAGAATAAAAACATCCAATGTAATGTCCCCTAACGCCTTAATCACCATAGCGGTTATTAGCTGCTACAGTCATTAAGGGGTTAACCCACCCTCACCCACATAACCTACCCCACTACCCCCCCACCCCCTGAGACCTAACCACCCTCACCCACTACCCACAAGGGAGGCCTACCCACATACCCTTGGGGCCAATACCCCCTCCCCCCACCCCAACACATACAGTACAATAATGTGCCAAATAACTATTATCCACATAGGGATAATACATTATTTGGCCATTATTAAACACATTAAATACCATAGTAAAATAAAGAAAATTCTACTAACCTCATCATTAAGAAGGCCCCGTCACCAGCATCATCCTTGTGGTCCGTTGCCAAAATAATACATAGCCAATACATTGCAATGGCATTCACATTTCAATGAACCCCTTCATCACCTTATAGAATACTAACCGCAAAGGTAATGAAGGGGTTAAGCCATCCTGGCCACATACCCACACTTCACACATTCCTTTGTACAGTGGCTTCATCATGTAAAAATACAATAAAAATAAAAGAAACAAAAAAAAAATATATATATATATACATATATATATATATACATATACAGTGTTCGACAATTATATACATTTACTCGCCCGGGGCGGGTAGATTTAACCCCCGGGCGAGTAAATATTGGCCCAAGCAGCACACGTGTGTTTTTTAAATTTCCCGCGCTCGCGCTGCTGCTTTTCCCACGCTCGCGCTGGAGAAAAAAAAAAATAAGCCGGAGGCGGGCTCATGTTGTTAGGGGAGATTACCCCGCCTCCGGCTTTCTGAGCAGTGGCCTCCCTCCTCAGCGCTTCTACTCCTCCCCCTTCCGGCAGCCAGCCGCTTCCATGCCTGTCTGCCTCAGGCCCCTACAGGGCCATCTGTCACCCCTCCCATCGGGCCATCCGCCCCCCCTTGCACCGGGCCATCCGCCCCCCCCCTCGCACCGGGCCATCCGCCCCCCCCCTCGCACCGGGCCATCCGCCCCCCCCCTCGCACCGGGCCATCCGCCCCCCCCCTCGCACCGGGCCACCCGCCCCCCCCCCCTTGCACCGGGCCATCTGCCCCCCCCTCGCACCGGGCCATCCGCCCCCCCCCCCCCCTCGCATCGGGCCATCCGCCACCCCCCCCACCCTCACACCAATCTCTCCCGGCCTCCGTGACCCCCCCCTCACCCCACGCGGCGTCGGTGTGCCGCCTCTACGGACAGTCTGCCGATCTGTCAGCTGTTAAGGAAACCCCTGATGGCCAGCTCAGTTGTTAGCAGGGGAAATCCTCTAACTGGCTCTTCTCCCTGCTCTAAGCAGGGGAAATCCCCTACCGGAGCCTCTCCCTGCTCTAAGCAGGGGAAATACCCTAACGGTGCCTCTCCCTGCTTTAAGCAGGGGAAATCCCCTAACGGTGCCTCTCCCTGCTCTAAGCAGGGGAAATACCCTACCGGAGCCTCTCCCTGCTCTAAGCAAGGGAAATACCCTACTGGAGCCTCTCCCTGCTCTAAGCAGGGGAAATACCCTACCGGAGCCTCTCCCTGCTCTAAGCAGGGGAAATACCCTACCGGAGCCTCTCCCTGCTCTAAGCAGGGGAAATACCCTACCGGAGCCTCTCCCTGCTCTAAGCAGGGGAAATACCCTACCAGAGACTCTCCCTGCTCTAAGCAGGGGAAATCCCCTACCGGCCCTTCTACATCTATCAGCGAATACTGCGGCGTCGGCGTCCCACTCTGGAGGGGACGCGGCCCCTTGCAGAGGCCCTCTTGCCGTGCGGAGGCCCCCGCTGCCATGTGCGACCCCCTGCCTTACGGGTGAGTGTTTGTGTGTGTGAGTGACAGAATGTGATTGTGTGATTGTGACACCCTCCCTCTCCCTGTGACACCCTCCCTCTCCCTGTGTCACCCTCCCTCTCCCTGTGTCACCCTCCCTCTCCCTGTGTCACCCTCCCTCTCCCTGTGTCACCATCCCTCTCCCTGTGTCACCCTCCCTCTCCCTGTGTCACCCTCCCTCTCCCTGTGTCACCCACCATCTCCCTCTGTCACCCTCTCCCTGTGTCACCCACCCTCTCCCTGTGTCACCCACCCTCTCCCTGTGTCACCCTCTCTCCCTCTCCCTGTGTCTCCCTCTCCCTGTGTCACCCTCCCTCTCCCTGTGTCACCCTCTCTCCCTCTCCCTGTGTCACCCTCTCCCTGTATCACCCACCATCTCCCTCTGTCACTCTCTCCCTGTGTCACCCACCATCTCCCTCTGTCACCCACCATCTCCCTCTGTCACCCACCATCTCCCTCTGTCACCCACCATCTCCCTCTGTCACCCTCTCCCTGTGTCACCCTCCCTCTCCCTGTATCACCCTCCCTCTCCCGTGTCACCCACCATCTCCCTCTGTCACCCACCATCTCCCTCTGTCACCCACCATCTCCCTCTGTCACCCACCATCTCCCTCTGTCACCCTCTCCCTGTGTCACCCTCCCTCTCCCTGTGTCACCCTCCCTCTCCCTGTGTCACCCTCCCTCTCCCTGTGTCACCCTCCCTCTCCCTGTGTCACCCTCCCTCTCCCTGTGTCACCCTCCCTCTCCCTGTGTCACCCTCCCTCTCCCTGTGTCACCCACCCTCTCCCTGTGTCACCCTCTCTCCCTCTCCCTGTGTCACCCTCTCTCCCTCTACCTGTGTCGCCCTCCCTCTCCCTGTGTCGCCCTCCCTCTCCCTGTGTCGCCCTCCCTCTCCCTGTGTCGCCCTCCCTCTCCCTGTGTCACCCTCCCTCTCCCTGTGTCGCCCTCCCTCTCCCTGTGTCGCCCTCCCTCTCCCTGTGTCGCCCTCCCTCTCCCTGTGACACCCTCCCTCTCCCTGTGACACCCTCCCTCTCCCTGTATCACCCTCCCTCTCCCTGTGTCACCCACCCTCTCCCTGTGTCACCCACCCTCTCCCTGTGTCACCCTCTCCCGCTCCCTATGTCACCCTCCCTCTCCCTGTGTCACCCTCCCTCTCCCTGTGTCACCCACCCTCTCCCTCTCCGTGTCACCCACCCTCTCCCTCTCCCTGTGTCACCCTCCCTCTCCCTGTGTCACCCTCTCCCTCTCCCTATGTTACCCTCCCTCTCCCTGTGTCACCCTCCCTCTCCCTCTCCCTGTGTCACCCTCCCTCTCCCTGTGTCACCCTCCCTCTCCCTGTGTCACCCTCCCTCTCCCTGTGTCACCCTCCCTCTCCCTGTGTCACCCTCCCTCTCCCTGTGTCACCCTCCCTCTCCCTGTGTCACCCTCTCTCTCCCTGTGTCACCCTCTCTCTCCTTGTGTCACCCTCTCGCCCTCTCCCTGTGTCACCCTCTCCCTGTATCACCCACCATCTCCCTCTGTCACCCTCTTCCTGTGTCACCCACCATCTCCCTCTGTCACCCTCTCACTGTGTCCCCCACCCTCTTCCTGTGTCACCCACCCTCTCCCTGTGTCACCCTCTCTCCCTCTCCCTGTGTCACACTCTCCCTGTATCACCCTCCCTCTCCCTGTGTCACCCACCATCTCCCTCTGTCACCCACCATCTCCCTCTGTCACCCACCATCTCCCTATTTCACCCTCTCCCTGTGTCACCCTCCCTCTCCCTGTGTCACCCTCCCTCTCCCTGTGTCACCCTCCCTCTCCCTGTGTCACCCACCCTCTCCCTGTGTCACCCTCCCTCTCCCTGTGTCACCCTCCCTCTCCCTGTGTCACCCACCCTCTCCCTGTGTCACCCTCTCTCCCAGTGTCACCCTCTCTCCCTCTCCCTGTGTCACCCTCTCTCCCTCTCCCTGTGTCACCCTCTCCCTGTATCACCCTCCCTCTCCCTGTGTCACCAACCATCTCCGTCTGTCACCCTCTCCCTGTGTCACCCACCCTCTCCCTGTGTCACCCACCCTCTCCCTGTCACCCTCCCTCTCCCTGTGTCGCCCTCCCTCTCCCTGTGTCGCCCTCCCTCTCCCTGTGTCGCCCTCCCTCTCCCTGTGTCTCCCTGTGTCGCCCTCCCTCTCCCTGTGTCACCCACCCTCTCCCTGTGTCACCCTCCCTCTCCCTGTATCACCCTCCCTCTCCCTGTATCACCCTCCCTCTCCCTGTGTCGCCCTCCCTCTCCCTGTGTCGCCCTCCCTCTCCCTGTGTCGCCCTCCCTCTCCCTGTGTCGCCCTCCCTCTCCCTGTGTCGCCCTCCCTCTCCCTGTGTCACCCTCCCTCTCCCTGTGTCACCCTCCCTCTCCCTGTGTCACCCTCCCTCTCCCTGTGTCACCCTCTCTCTCCCTGTGTCACCCTCTCTCTCCTTGTGTCACCCTCTCGCCCTCTCCCTGTGTCACCCTCTCCCTGTATCACCCACCATCTCCCTCTGTCACCCTCTTCCTGTGTCACCCACCATCTCCCTCTGTCACCCTCTCCCTGTGTCCCCCACCCTCTCCCTGTGTCACCCACCCTCTCCCTGTGTCACCCTCTCTCCCTCTCCCTGTGTCACACTCTCCCTGTATCACCCTCCCTCTCCCTGTGTCACCCACCATCTCCCTCTGTCACCCACCATCTCCCTCTGTCACCCACCATCTCCCTATTTCACCCTCTCCCTGTGTCACCCTCCCTCTCCCTGTGTCACCCTCCCTCTCCCTGTGTCACCCTCCCTCTCCCTGTGTCACCCACCCTCTCCCTGTGTCACCCTCCCTCTCCCTGTGTCACCCTCCCTCTCCCTGTGTCACCCACCCTCTCCCTGTGTCACCCTCTCTCCCAGTGTCACCCTCTCTCCCTCTCCCTGTGTCACCCTCTCTCCCTCTCCCTGTGTCACCCTCTCTCCCTCTCCCTGTGTCACCCTCTCCCTGTATCACCCTCCCTCTCCCTGTGTCACCAACCATCTCCGTCTGTCACCCTCTCCCTGTGTCACCCACCCTCTCCCTGTGTCACCAACCCTCTCCCTGTCACCCTCCCTCTCCCTGTGTCGCCCTCCCTCTCCCTGTGTCGCCCTCCCTCTCCCTGTGTCGCCCTCCCTCTCCCTGTGTCTCCCTGTGTCGCCCTCCCTCTCCCTGTGTCACCCACCCTCTCCCTGTGTCACCCTCCCTCTCCCTGTATCACCCTCCCTCTCCCTGTATCACCCTCCCTCTCCCTGTGTCGCCCTCCCTCTCCCTGTGTCGCCCTCCCTCTCCCTGTGTCGCCCTCCCTCTCCCTGTGTCGCCCTCCCTCTCCCTGTGTCACCCTCCCTCTCCCTGTGACACCCTCCCTCTCCCTGTGACACCCTCCCTCTCCCTGTGTCACCCACCCTCTCCCTGTGTCACCCACCCTCTCCCTGTGTCACCCTCTCCCTCTCCCTGTGTCACCCTCCCTCTCCCTGTGTCACCCTCCCTCTCCCTGTGTCACCCACCCTCTCCCTCTCCCTGTGTCACCCTCCCTCTCCCTGTGTCACCCTCCCTCTCCCTGTGTCACCCACCCTCTCCCTCTCCCTGTGTCACCCACCCTCTCCCTCTCCCTGTGTCACCCTCCCTCTCCCTGTGTCACCCTCCCTCTCCCTGTGTTACCCTCTCCCTCTCCCTATGTCACCCTCCCTCTCCCTGTGTCACCCTCCCTCTCCCTCTCCCTGTGTCACCCTCCCTCTCCCTGTGTCACCCTCCCTCTCCCTGTGTCACCCACCCTCTCCCTCTCCCTGTGTCACCCTCCCTCTCCCTGTGTCACCCTCCCTCTCCCTGTGTCACCCTCCCTCTCCCTCTCCCTGTGTCACCCACCCTCTCCCTCTCCCTGTGTCACCCTCCCTCTCCCTGTGTCACCCTCTCCCTCTCCCTATGTCACCCTCCCTCTCCCTGTGTCACCCTCCCTCTCCCTGTGTCACCCACCCTCTCCCTCTCCCTGTGTCACCCTCCCTCTCTCTGTGTCATCCTCCCTCTCCCTGTGTCATCCTCCCTCTCCCTGTGTCACCCTCCCCCTCTCCCTGTGTCACCCTCCCCCTCTCCCTGTGTCACCCTCCCCCTCTCCCTGTGTCACCCTCTCTCCCTCTCCCTGTGTCACCCTCTCCCTGTATCACCCACCATCTCCCTCTGTCACTCTCTCCCTGTGTCACCCACCATCTCCCTCTGTCACCCA
This sequence comes from Ascaphus truei, assembly GCF_040206685.1. NCBI lineage: Eukaryota > Metazoa > Chordata > Amphibia > Anura > Ascaphidae > Ascaphus > Ascaphus truei. Next base: position 209,911,156 of record NC_134484.1, on the reverse strand, counting down.
CCATCTCCCTCTGTCACCCACCATCTCCCTCTGTCACCCACCATCTCCCTCTGTCACCCTCTCCCTGTGTCACCCTCCCTCTCCCTGTATCACCCTCCCTCTCCCGTGTCACCCACCATCTCCCTCTGTCACCCACCATCTCCCTCTGTCACCCACCATCTCCCTCTGTCACCCACCATCTCCCTCTGTCACCCTCTCCCTGTGTCACCCTCCCTCTCCCTGTGTCACCCTCCCTCTCCCTGTGTCACCCTCCCTCTCCCTGTGTCACCCTCCCTCTCCCTGTGTCACCCTCCCTCTCCCTGTGTCACCCTCCCTCTCCCTGTGTCACCCTCCCTCTCCCTGTGTCACCCACCCTCTCCCTGTGTCACCCTCTCTCCCTCTCCCTGTGTCACCCTCTCTCCCTCTACCTGTGTCGCCCTCCCTCTCCCTGTGTCGCCCTCCCTCTCCCTGTGTCGCCCTCCCTCTCCCTGTGTCGCCCTCCCTCTCCCTGTGTCACCCTCCCTCTCCCTGTGTCGCCCTCCCTCTCCCTGTGTCGCCCTCCCTCTCCCTGTGTCGCCCTCCCTCTCCCTGTGACACCCTCCCTCTCCCTGTGACACCCTCCCTCTCCCTGTATCACCCTCCCTCTCCCTGTGTCACCCACCCTCTCCCTGTGTCACCCACCCTCTCCCTGTGTCACCCTCTCCCGCTCCCTATGTCACCCTCCCTCTCCCTGTGTCACCCTCCCTCTCCCTGTGTCACCCACCCTCTCCCTCTCCGTGTCACCCACCCTCTCCCTCTCCCTGTGTCACCCTCCCTCTCCCTGTGTCACCCTCTCCCTCTCCCTATGTTACCCTCCCTCTCCCTGTGTCACCCTCCCTCTCCCTCTCCCTGTGTCACCCTCCCTCTCCCTGTGTCACCCTCCCTCTCCCTGTGTCACCCTCCCTCTCCCTGTGTCACCCTCCCTCTCCCTGTGTCACCCTCCCTCTCCCTGTGTCACCCTCCCTCTCCCTGTGTCACCCTCTCTCTCCCTGTGTCACCCTCTCTCTCCTTGTGTCACCCTCTCGCCCTCTCCCTGTGTCACCCTCTCCCTGTATCACCCACCATCTCCCTCTGTCACCCTCTTCCTGTGTCACCCACCATCTCCCTCTGTCACCCTCTCACTGTGTCCCCCACCCTCTTCCTGTGTCACCCACCCTCTCCCTGTGTCACCCTCTCTCCCTCTCCCTGTGTCACACTCTCCCTGTATCACCCTCCCTCTCCCTGTGTCACCCACCATCTCCCTCTGTCACCCACCATCTCCCTCTGTCACCCACCATCTCCCTATTTCACCCTCTCCCTGTGTCACCCTCCCTCTCCCTGTGTCACCCTCCCTCTCCCTGTGTCACCCTCCCTCTCCCTGTGTCACCCACCCTCTCCCTGTGTCACCCTCCCTCTCCCTGTGTCACCCTCCCTCTCCCTGTGTCACCCACCCTCTCCCTGTGTCACCCTCTCTCCCAGTGTCACCCTCTCTCCCTCTCCCTGTGTCACCCTCTCTCCCTCTCCCTGTGTCACCCTCTCCCTGTATCACCCTCCCTCTCCCTGTGTCACCAACCATCTCCGTCTGTCACCCTCTCCCTGTGTCACCCACCCTCTCCCTGTGTCACCCACCCTCTCCCTGTCACCCTCCCTCTCCCTGTGTCGCCCTCCCTCTCCCTGTGTCGCCCTCCCTCTCCCTGTGTCGCCCTCCCTCTCCCTGTGTCTCCCTGTGTCGCCCTCCCTCTCCCTGTGTCACCCACCCTCTCCCTGTGTCACCCTCCCTCTCCCTGTATCACCCTCCCTCTCCCTGTATCACCCTCCCTCTCCCTGTGTCGCCCTCCCTCTCCCTGTGTCGCCCTCCCTCTCCCTGTGTCGCCCTCCCTCTCCCTGTGTCGCCCTCCCTCTCCCTGTGTCGCCCTCCCTCTCCCTGTGTCACCCTCCCTCTCCCTGTGTCACCCTCCCTCTCCCTGTGTCACCCTCCCTCTCCCTGTGTCACCCTCTCTCTCCCTGTGTCACCCTCTCTCTCCTTGTGTCACCCTCTCGCCCTCTCCCTGTGTCACCCTCTCCCTGTATCACCCACCATCTCCCTCTGTCACCCTCTTCCTGTGTCACCCACCATCTCCCTCTGTCACCCTCTCCCTGTGTCCCCCACCCTCTCCCTGTGTCACCCACCCTCTCCCTGTGTCACCCTCTCTCCCTCTCCCTGTGTCACACTCTCCCTGTATCACCCTCCCTCTCCCTGTGTCACCCACCATCTCCCTCTGTCACCCACCATCTCCCTCTGTCACCCACCATCTCCCTATTTCACCCTCTCCCTGTGTCACCCTCCCTCTCCCTGTGTCACCCTCCCTCTCCCTGTGTCACCCTCCCTCTCCCTGTGTCACCCACCCTCTCCCTGTGTCACCCTCCCTCTCCCTGTGTCACCCTCCCTCTCCCTGTGTCACCCACCCTCTCCCTGTGTCACCCTCTCTCCCAGTGTCACCCTCTCTCCCTCTCCCTGTGTCACCCTCTCTCCCTCTCCCTGTGTCACCCTCTCTCCCTCTCCCTGTGTCACCCTCTCCCTGTATCACCCTCCCTCTCCCTGTGTCACCAACCATCTCCGTCTGTCACCCTCTCCCTGTGTCACCCACCCTCTCCCTGTGTCACCAACCCTCTCCCTGTCACCCTCCCTCTCCCTGTGTCGCCCTCCCTCTCCCTGTGTCGCCCTCCCTCTCCCTGTGTCGCCCTCCCTCTCCCTGTGTCTCCCTGTGTCGCCCTCCCTCTCCCTGTGTCACCCACCCTCTCCCTGTGTCACCCTCCCTCTCCCTGTATCACCCTCCCTCTCCCTGTATCACCCTCCCTCTCCCTGTGTCGCCCTCCCTCTCCCTGTGTCGCCCTCCCTCTCCCTGTGTCGCCCTCCCTCTCCCTGTGTCGCCCTCCCTCTCCCTGTGTCACCCTCCCTCTCCCTGTGACACCCTCCCTCTCCCTGTGACACCCTCCCTCTCCCTGTGTCACCCACCCTCTCCCTGTGTCACCCACCCTCTCCCTGTGTCACCCTCTCCCTCTCCCTGTGTCACCCTCCCTCTCCCTGTGTCACCCTCCCTCTCCCTGTGTCACCCACCCTCTCCCTCTCCCTGTGTCACCCTCCCTCTCCCTGTGTCACCCTCCCTCTCCCTGTGTCACCCACCCTCTCCCTCTCCCTGTGTCACCCACCCTCTCCCTCTCCCTGTGTCACCCTCCCTCTCCCTGTGTCACCCTCCCTCTCCCTGTGTTACCCTCTCCCTCTCCCTATGTCACCCTCCCTCTCCCTGTGTCACCCTCCCTCTCCCTCTCCCTGTGTCACCCTCCCTCTCCCTGTGTCACCCTCCCTCTCCCTGTGTCACCCACCCTCTCCCTCTCCCTGTGTCACCCTCCCTCTCCCTGTGTCACCCTCCCTCTCCCTGTGTCACCCTCCCTCTCCCTCTCCCTGTGTCACCCACCCTCTCCCTCTCCCTGTGTCACCCTCCCTCTCCCTGTGTCACCCTCTCCCTCTCCCTATGTCACCCTCCCTCTCCCTGTGTCACCCTCCCTCTCCCTGTGTCACCCACCCTCTCCCTCTCCCTGTGTCACCCTCCCTCTCTCTGTGTCATCCTCCCTCTCCCTGTGTCATCCTCCCTCTCCCTGTGTCACCCTCCCCCTCTCCCTGTGTCACCCTCCCCCTCTCCCTGTGTCACCCTCCCCCTCTCCCTGTGTCACCCTCCCCCTCTCCCTGTGTCACCCTCCCCCTCTACCTGTGTCACCCTCCCCCTCTCCCTGTGTCACCCTCCCCCTCTCCCTGTGTCACCCACCCTCTCCCTGTGTCACCCCCTCTCCCTGTGTCACCCACCCTCTCCCTGTCACCCTCCCCCTCTCCCTGTGTCACCCTCCCCTCTCCCTGTGTTGTTCTGACTAGGAATTTATTAAATGTATTTTATTTATATATTTTATTTTAAAGTGGGGTTGGGGGCGGGACTATGGGCGGAGTTGGGGGCAGGACTAGGGGCGGAGTTGGGGGCGGGACTAGGTGGCGAGTAGATTTTTTGGTTGGGCGAGTAGATTTTGGGTGATTTGTCGAACACTGTACATATATATACACATATATATATATATATACACACATGATTTACCAATATACAAATAAATGTCTCCGGGTTAACAAAAACATGCTCCAATAAAAATACCACTTATCCATAACATCCTCAATGAAATACAATGCTATTTCGTAAACAAATCAAATGTAATCATTCAATCTAAAGCATCAAATGCCAATCCAAAGCCTCAAATGCCACTTAAAACATTGCATTTACATTGTATACATGCTGCATAAAATGTAAGCTACATGTAGACGCTGCAAATCAATGTTAACAATACAATATTCCAACTAAAATAGCATTATATCAAAAGAAGTATACAATGTAATCCAATAAAGTCACCATCAATCAATTAGCATACATTAATTACATCCCCAAACAATTAAAATAGCATCCAAACCAATTACACAATTAACTATAGCAACAGTTAAAGAGAACAAGTTAGCATCATACAAAATAGGACACCAACAATTACAATATAGAAAAGCAAGCCTCACCATGACCTAAAGTACAGCATAGAAGCCCAAAAATTACATCTATCTAAATCTATCTATAAAATACATTTAACACACATCTATGCATAGCAGCATAGCCAAAATTATTTACAATAGTGCAAAGAAAGCTTTTACAACACTATAATTTCTTACCCTGTATGTATATATCTCTCAGGGTATATATATATATCTCTAGACATACATACATACATACATACATACATACATACATACATACAGTGGCAAGAAATGATGTACAATAAAAAAAATAAACACATGAAAAAAGCAAAAAAAAACACAGTTACATTAAATACATTTCTTTAGTTAACTTACCATTACTTGACCCACTCACCGACTCCCGTTGATCAGCTTACTCACGATCCAATCCATGAACAGGAACCCATAAAATAATAAACCAGAAAATAATAAACATTAAAATAATAAAACACGACAATCCAGGGGTCTTCTACTTGTAATCCATCTTCATCTGTATTCTTGTATCTTCTTCCGGGGTCTTCTTCCCATCTGCTGCCACGCCCTGGTCTTCTTTCTTCTCTGGAGGTCCTTCCTCCTCGGCGTCTGGCTTCAAAATGAGACGACATAGGCTTTTAAAGGCCTATGACGTCACATTTTCGTCATCGTTCCCACGGCCTTGATTGGGCCGTGAAAACCATGTGTTTTGGCCGATCCAAAATAAAATGCCAATCAGAATGGCTTTGCTTCAATTGCCTTTAAGATGACGACATTAAAAGAAACATGGCCGGCCTCACATTGTACGGCAGCCAATCAGAGCGTGGGAACTCCATCCCAACTCTGATTGGCTCTAGTAGACCATGTGACAGAGGCTTGGTGAAGAACGGATATGACATCATTGAAAGCCTGTCACATGGTACGTTCCTACCCTGGACGTTACTGTCTCTGCCACAAGCCGCCCAGGCTTGTATCCTGGTGTACTAATCTCTCTAGTTCTTCCCTGGTTCCTGTTTCCTGAGGCCTGCTGCTAGTTCCATGCAGAGGCCCGTTCCTGACTTCTGTGCTGACGCGTTGTTTCCTGAGGCCTGCTGCTAGTTCCATGCAGAGGCCCGTTCCTGACTTCTGTGCTGACGCGTTGTTTCCTGAGGCCTGCTGCTAGTTCCATGCAGAGGCCCGTTCCTGACTTCCGTGCTGAAGTGTTGTTTCCTGAGGCCTGCTGCTAGTTCCATGCAGAGGCCTGTTCCTGACTTCGGTGCTGAAGCGTTGTTTCCTGAGGCCTGCTGCTAGTTCTATGCAGAGGCCCGTTCCTGACTTCTGTGCTGAAGCGTTGGTTTCCCAGACGCTGCCCTGCGGTATACTTCGGCCAGCCTGCTGTCTCCCCCTGCTGAGACTGGCGTCATGGGCCGAGGCTGCTCCTCGCGCAGAGGCCACTCCCATGCTCACGCTCCTAAGCTGAAGCGGGGAACTCCTGACTACCTGTTGCCGAACTCCTGCTTGAATAACGACGATGCTGCCTTCTCCAATCCTGACCCTGCTACGTACGACTATGAACTGCGCACTCCGGATCAGTCTGCGCGGACTAAGGTCGGTGATTATATAACCCCACCTCAGCCCCGCGGTCCGGTCTCGGTTTGTGGCGAGCACAATCATAACACAATGCCACCGGGGCACAGCATTCTTTTTCCAGTTCTACCCAACACCTTAAGCTTGGGTGTGTGTGCCACTGGGTAATTTGAGATAATTGGGCCGCTCTGAAATATGATAACAAGCAAGGTACCGCTAACCCCCCTCTAGGTGTGGGCCTAATAAGCGTGCTAGTTTTAATATGTGGTGTTTTATTACCCCAGACGAACTTCACCATAGCGGACTGCAGCCGGAGGATATCATCCCTGACTTCTTGAATCGGGAGGGTCTGGAACAGGTACAGGATTCTGGGGAGGAGATTCATTTTTATACTCTGGATCCTACTGATCCAGGATATTCCGTAACCTGACCATCGCCTGAGATCTTCCTTCAGGGTCCGTATCAGTCTGGGGTAATTTTCCTTGTATAGTGCGCTATAGTGTTTTGTAATATTAACCCCTAGGTATTTAATAAAGGAGGCTTGCCATTTAAAGTTAAAGTTTACAGCAATTAATTTTTCAGTGACCTTAGGCAGGTTTATATTTAGGGCTTCTGACTTTGACTGATTGATTTTGAAACCAGATATCTTATTAAATTACCCCAACAGACTAAGGACATTTGGCAGAGAGGTGAGGGGCTGTGATATTGTTAATATCACGTCATCAGCATACAGGGCCACTTTATGTGACTGCTCTCCGATTTGTATTCCTGCTATATTTGGGCTGAGGCCAATATGTGCCGCCAGTGGCTCAATGCATAGTGCAAAAAGGAGAGGAGACAGGGGGCATCTCTGTCTGGTGCCACGCTTTATCAGGAATTCCCCCGATGGGAAGCCCTGGTGCCTGACCTTCGCCGTCGGTCCCTGGTACAGAGCGAGAATTGCGCCCATCATTCTCCCACCTAGGCCAAACTCTGCAAGCGTCTCCCTCAAGTAGGGCCAGTCAATTCTATAGAATGCTTTCTATGCATCCAGACTAACCACCATAGACGGGATATTTTTCTTCTGAGCCAAATCGATTAAATCTATTATCCGTCTGGTGTTATCTGCCGCCTGTCTCCCACATATGAACCCCACTTGATCTGCGTGGACCAGCTTCAGCATCACCTGGTTAAGGCGGTTAGCCAACAATTTGGAAAAGATTTTAGTATCCGAATTAATCAGAGAGATGGGTCTATAGCTTTTACAATCAGCTGGTTCCTTCCCTTGTTTATGGATCACTGAGATAGACGCCTGGAGCATAGGGCCAGGGGTGGTTGCACCCTCCAGGAAAGAATTACAAAGCTTTAATAGATGAGGAGCCAGCAGATTTCAAAATTTCTTATAATATAAGTTAGAGAAGCCGTCCGGGATAGGGGCCTTGGATGTCTTCAGTGATTTCATAACCACCAGCAGCTCCTCCAAAGTGAAGTCTGCCTGTAGTGCATCCCTCTCCTCTCTGAACAATCTAGGTAACCTAGCCTCTTTTAGTAATGTCTTCAGTTGTGTGCGTGGCCTTACTCTGGGTAACCTTCGTCCAATCGTATAAGGTCACGTAGTATGCTTTGAATTCTTCTACTATTAATTTGGGGTCAGAAGTGAGGTCTTCCTTCTTTGTCCGAATTGCCTGAATATGAAAGTTTTGGTTTCTATCTCTACGTTTATTGGCAAGTAGGGAACCTGGCTTGTTCGCTTTTTCAATTTTTTTTCGCTTAGACCATGACAACTCTTTTTCAGCTCGGGAGGCCAACAGTAAATTTAGCTTTGTTTTGGTGTCAAGGAACTCCTTAAGGGTCGATGATTCTTTGTTTTCTTTGTGAAGGGTAGACAGGACCGCCAATTCAGATTTTAACATATTGATCTTTTTGTCCTTTTCCCTCTTGCGCCTGCTTGCGATCCCTATGAATTCTCCTCTCAGGGTTTCCTTATGGGCTTCCCATAGGGTGGACTGTAAACCACACTGCCAATGTTTTCCTGAAAGTAAACCCTGATTCTATCCCCCACTTTCTGTTCAATCTCTGGGATTTTTAGCAATATCTCATTGAGTTTCCAGTTCGCTCCTGTCTGTCAAGCCTGATATCAGTGCACCGCAGCTCAATAGGCGCGTGATCTGACCATGAAATGTCATGGATTCCCGAATGGGAGATCTTTGGAACCATTCTGCTAGACACAAAGAGGTTGTCTATCCTACTGTATCTGTCGTGGGGATGGGAATTAAAGGTGAAACCCATCTCTCTTTGGTGCTTCTCACGCCAAATATCTATTAAATTGTTGGTTCTCAGTCCCCTAGACCAAGAAACCCTAACGTTCGTTCGCTTGTGACCCACTGGGGTACATCTTTCTAGTGCTGGGTCCGGTGTCTGGTTAAAGTCACCCCCTACCACCACACAGCCTTGTGCTATTTTACTAAGTGTTAAGAAAAAATTATCTATGAATGCTTCTGCTTGTTCATTTGGAGCATAGACAGTTGCCAGGGTTATGGGTTGGCCACGGATATCCCCGATTACAATTAAGAATCGGCCATTTTTGTCTTTTTTAACAAGTTTAACATTCAGTGGCAAACGGCTGTGAATTAGTATTGCAACTCCTCTTTTTTTTTTTGCTAGCTGAGGGCGAGAACCAACTCTTGAATATATGATCTATGTACTTTGGGGAACTAGTTTTGGAAAAAAGTGTCTCCTGTAACATAAGAATGTCTGGGTCAGATTTTTTATAGTCCATTATGGCCACTTTTCTCTATTAAATCCCTTCACATTGTGGGAGAGAATCACAATATCCCTACCCATTTGTGAAGACCCAAACCTTTGCTTGTCCGTAGGCATTTTGGGTAAGTGGGAGAGCCCTATACAAGGGTCGCTCCGCCGAGGTCTTTCGTTTCATATCTGTGCTCCTTGACAGCAGGGGGGAAAAACAGAGGGGCACACAACAGGGAAACATTGAGACACTGACAACGAAACATATAAACACATGATTACAGGGATCTAGGCAAAAAGCTTAAGGCAAGGACCTCCAAGGTAGTATTTTCTGAAATACTACCAGTGCCATGCGCTACCGCAGGGAGACAGTCAGAGATCAGGGAGGTTAATTCATGGCTAAGAAAGTGGTGCAGGAAGGAGGGGTTTGGGTTTTTAGAGCACTGGGACTCCTTTTCTGAGAGGTGTCATCTATATTCTAGGGACGGATTGCACCTCAATGAAGAGGGATCTTCCCTGCTAGGGGGGAGAATGCTAAAAAGGTTGGAGGAGATTTTAAACTAGGATAGAGGGGGGAGGGGAATGAAACAGATAATGAGCTAAATGGAATAGATGAGGATCCAAGGTGGTATGGAGGTAGAATGAAGGCAAGTGCAAGTTTGACAAGCAGTGAGACACCCATAGTAAATACAGATAATACTAGAAAACTTCTAAAGACTAAACCAAGTGGGAGCAGAAAGGAAGGAGCAGATAAGATAATAGTACAGGCTGAAAAAAAACTTAAATGCATGCTTGCTAATGCAAGAAGCCTGACAGATAAAATGGGGGAGCTTGAATTAATAGCTGCAAGGGAGCAGTATGATATCATAGGCATTACTGAAACATGGTGGGATGAAACTCATGACTGGACAGTAAATTTAGAGGGTTATTCTCTTTTTCTGAAGGATCGAACAAATAGAAGGGGAGGTGGAGTATGTTTATATGTTAAACCGGATCTAAAACCTATTATAAGGGATGATGTCTATGAAGGGAATGATGAAAATGTAGAGACTTTGTGGATAGAAATTAGCAGTGGAGGTAAAAGTATTAAGAAAATGTTTGTGGGAATATGCTATAAACCACCAAATATCTGTGAGATTGAGGAAGCTAAAATACTTTTGCAAATGGAGAAGGCATCAAAACTTGGTCATGTTTGCATAATGGGGGATTTTAATTATCCAGACATAGACTGGGGCAATGAGATTAGCGTTGCAACAAAAGGAAACAGGTTTTTGGGGGTGCTTAAAGACAATTATAAGACCCAAATGATTGAGGAACCAACCAGGAGAGGGGCAGTTCTGGATTTGGTCATATCAAACAATGTAAAGTAATAACAAATATTCAAGTCCTGGAACATTTGGGTAACAGTGATCATAACATGGTCTCATTTGAAATAAATGATCAAAAAACAGATTACTTGGGTACAACAAAGACTTTAAACTTTAGAAAGGCAGATTTTAATAAACTGAGGTCTAATCTAGTAGTAATACAATGGGATGATGTTTTTGCAGGGAAAAAATTAGAAGATAAATGGGCAGTCTTTAAAACATTGTTAGAAAAGCACCCTTATCAGTGTATACCCTTGGGTAATAAGTATAAAAGAAATAAGTCAAAACCAACGTGGCTAAATAAACAGGTAGGGGAGGAAATGGACAAGAAGAGGAAGGCGTTTAGATTCTTTAAGTCAGAAGGGACAGAGACATCATATCAGAATTATAAGGAATGTAACAAAAATTGCAAAAGGGCAATCAAATTAGCAAAAATGGATAATGAAAAAAGGATTGCAATGGAAAATAAGGTCAACCCTAAAAAGTTCTTTAAGTACCTTAATAACAAAAAAATTAGAAAAGAAAATATAGGACCCTTCCAGTGTGAGATGGGTAGGCAGATTATTGGAGATAAGCTGAGGTATTAAACAAATTCTTTGCCTCTGTGTTTACCAAGGAAGAATCAAGTTCAATAGTAGTGCCGCAGGAGGAAGCCACAACCTCCATATTAATGAACAATTGGTTAACTGAGGAAGAAGTTCATAAGCCACTTGAAAAAATTAAAGTAAATAAGGCACCTGGCCCCGATGGCATACATCCAAGAGTTCTCAAGGAGTTAAGCTCAGTAATAGCAAAACCATTATATTTAATATTCAAGGACTCCATTTCCACAGGCTCAGTACCACAAGATTGGCGTAAAGCAGATGTGGTGCCTATATTTAAAAAGAGAGCTAGATCACAACCGGGAAATTACAGACCTGTAAGCCTGACTTCAATAGTAGGGAAACTACTTGAAGGTTTAATACGGGATAATATTCAGGAATACCTAATGGAAAACAAAATTATTAGTAATAGTCAGCATGGATTTATGAAGGATAGATCTTGCCAAACTAACCTTATTTGTTTCTTTGAGGAGGTAAGTCGGAATTTAGACCAGGGTAATGCAGTTGATGTGGTCTACTTAGATTTTGCAAAGGCTTTTGAAATGGTTTCACACAAGAGGTTGGTGTACAAAATAAAGAAAATTGGACTCAGTAATAATATATGCACCTGGATTGAAAACTGGTTAAAGGACAGACAACAGAGGGTTGTTATAAATGGAACTTTTTCAGGTTGGGTTAAAGTTGTGAGTGGAGTACCTCAGGGACCGGTACTGGGACTCCTGCTTTTTAACTTGTTTATTAATGACCTTGAGGTTGGGATCGAGAGCAAAGTCTCCATCTTTGCTGATGATACTAAATTGTGTAAGGTAATAGAATCAGAGCAGGATGTGATTTCTCTTCAGAAAGACTTGGAGAGACTGGAAACGTGGGCAGGTGAATGGCAGATGAGGTTTAATAAAGATACATGTAAAGTTATGCATTTGGGATGCAAGAGTAAAAAGGCGAGTTACAAATTAAATGGAGATATATTGGGGGAATCCTTGATGGAGAAGGATTTAGGAGTGCTTGTAGACAGCAGGCTTAGCAATAGTGCCCAATGTCATGCAGTAGCTGCAAAGGCAAACAAGATCTTATCTTGTATCAAACGGGCAATGGATGGAAGGGAAGTAAACATAATTATGCCCCTTTACAAAGCATTAGTAAGACCACACCTTAAATAGGGAGTACAATTTTGGGCACCAATCCGAAGAAAAGACATTATGGAACTAGAGAGAGTGCAGAGAAGAGCCACCAAATTAATAAAGGGGATGCACATTCTAACTTATGAGGAGAGGCTAGCTAAATTAGATTTATTTACATTAGAAATGAGGCATCTAAGAGGGGATATGATAACTATATACAAATATATTCAGGGACAATACAAGGAGCTTTCAAAAGAACTATTCATCCCACGGGCAGTACAAAAGACTCGGGCCATTCCTTAAGGTTGGAGAAAGGAAATTTCACCAGCAACAAAGGAAAGGGTTCTTTACAGTAATGGCAGTTAAAATGTGGAATTCATTACCCATGGAGACTGTGATGGCAGATACAATAGATTTGTTCAATAAAAGGTTGGACATCTTTTTAGATGGGAAAGGTATACAGGGATATACCAAATAAGTATACATGGGAAAGATGTTGATCCAGGGATTAATCCGATTGCCAATTCTTGGAGTCAGGAAGGAATTAATTTTTCCCCTTAATGGGGTTTTTTGTTTGCCTTCCTCTGGATCAATAAGTAAGTATATATATAGGATAGATCTGTTGTCTAAATTTAGCATAGGTTGAACTTGATGGACGTACGTCTTTTTTTAACCTCATCTACTATGTAACTATATGTGTAATGTAAAGAACAACCGGTGGATGGGCGGGACCAGCCCCCTCCCTCCGCCTTCTCTGCTCCTCCTGGGTGTACAGCCTGGGCGCAGCTCAGGAAGAACCTCCTCCCTCTGCTACAGCCCAAATTGGCTGGCTCAGTGAGGACTTTCAGGAGCCACTCAGAGGAGACCCGTGGCGCTCATGCGGAGACCCATGTCGACGGTGGGAATGGAAGCAAACCACCCCCCCCTTCTAGCATGAGCTATATGTACAAGCACAACACCCACATAATAACCCTTGAGCCCCGCCTCCCTCTCTGTGGGATGCTCAATTTATGACCCCCCTCGCTATCCTAAGAGACGAAACTTTATTTTCCTATAACCATCTCTTGTGGTTTCCCCCTCCCCTCATCGTCTGTAACGCTCCCCCTTTCCTTAATCTTTCTCTAGCGTTAGCTGTTCTCATGCCTATCTTAAACTCTCTCCCTACTCACACCCGTCTTTTACCCTTCAATCGATGACCTGCCCAGATAGAGGGATATTTGCTGCTCTATGGTTTGGTTTGATGCGCCCCGATTCCCTGTGGACAACTAACTAGCAGAGAGCCTGAGCTGACTCTCAGTTGCCCATTATAGCGCGTCTGCTCTCTGCTCATACGGGGCATTGGGGCAACTCGTTTAGTCTGCTTCTGGGGCCTATGCTCACCTCTTAGCCTACTTAACTACTTAACCCTTTGCCCCTTTATCTTTGTTGCCCCTTACCTACTCTTGTGCTCTATCCCTCTGTTTGACCTTGTCGCCTCTCTTTCCCCAACCCCTTATTTCCCCCCATCGTGGCCCCCGGGCCATTTAGCCCCTTTCCTCTGCCCTCCCTTGGGCTCTTGGTGCTGCTCATCTGTCCGTCTGGGGACTGTAGACGGACGTTCACAGAGGTACACAATTGGAGGCTTTTATAAGGTGAAATTATAATAAGGCTTTATTGTGCCTTTTCCTTTTTATCAGGAAATCATCCAAACACAGGGGGGGGGGGGGGGGAACAAAGCTTAATTCACTTGGGAGTATTTCTAGTGAAATCCCATGCAATTCACAACTCCTAGTTAAGCAGGTCTCCCAGCCCAAAACACATAGCATGACATAAGCAGATAGAAGAAGTCTCTTTAGAATGAAAGTCTTATCTGTTAGCTGCTGTAGAGTAAGCTTCTCTGCTCTACTGGAACCGCACCCGTGCGTGCACAGAAAATCAGCATCCAGGTTTAGAAGTCTTATTTGGTGTCTTGCAATCAGCTCTGCTGTTTCTTCTAACAGAGCTCAAGACATGTGGTGTCTCCAAAGGTCAGCTCTCATTCAGAGCTAAGGAGTCACTTCCTGTCTCAAAGGCACGCTTTTTCTACCACCTCTAAGCAGGCAGGTGGTGTTAGTTAATTTGCAACCAGCCGTTAACCAACACACTGCTGGATTAGAGGCACATTTGTGAACAGGGATAAGTCCCCTGTTACAGGGACGCTCTTGAAATCTCGTGGGATCTGGGGGGTACTCGTCGCCTCTCAATGATGTCTTGCGTAGCCGCTCCATTGCCCCCTCCAAGATGGCATCTTCTTGACTTGCGGTCACTCGTATCCGGACGACGTCACTCTCTCTCCGGAAGCCCGTGAAGGAGGACGCTCCCCCAACTGATCTCCCGCCAGAACGAGCTCCACATCCACGGTCCTGCCATGAGGTCTGTGTCCTCCATCATCGCCATCTTGTCGGGTGTGTGTTCCACCGCCGGCCACCATTGCTCGATCAGTTAAGATTATTGAATTAATATTTATTTATTTATTTCTATTCTGCGGGGATCTCAGCAATCCGTTTCGCCCGAAAGCTGCTTCTTTCGACTTCAAGGCCCACCCTTTTAGCCGGGTGCCATACAGGATTGGAGGATCACGTTTTAAAGAGATCATCACATGCTTAACTGTAACTTAGACTGGAACATCGGTAAATTTGGATATTAAAACAGGCAATCAACACAATGGATCCTTCTGGCTGCTCAGACTTCTTCTGTGTCTGCTGCTTCCCGATTTTCTCTCGGCTTTGCAGCCTTCTGCCAGTCTGCCTCCATCGGTTGCTCTCTGTGGGGGCATTTCGCTGAACACTCTTTCACCCCTAATTTATTAAGGAATTCTTTACCCTCTTCGATCTCCTTGATGGAGTTGGCCCTCCCGTTTCGAATGACCAGCAGGCCAAACGGGAAGGTCCACCTGTACCGGATTTCTCGCTCCCTTAGGATCTTTGTAATGGGCTGCAGTATCCTCCTCCTGGATAAGGTAACCGGGGATAAATCCTGGAATAGCTGCAGGGTAGCATCTTCAAACCAGCAGTTCCCCTCCGATTTGTTTTTTTGAAAAACTGCATCCCTGGTCTGGAAATAATGGAGCCTTGCGATTACAACGCGCGGTTGTTCCATAGCTGCTGGTCTGCTTCTAAGAGCTCTATGACAGCGGTCCATCAACAGTTCTCTCTCAGGTAAGTCCGGGAGTAGCGCTACTAACCACCGGGAGACGAACCCCTCCACATCTGTGATAGCCTCAGGGATGCCACGGACCCTAATGTTATTGTGGCGATCTCTTTTTTCAGCATCTTCTTGCCTGTCAGCCAATTCGTTTATTTGGGTCTGAAGATGCGTCGTTCTCTTTTCAGATTTCTTTAAAGTTTTGGTTGTAGCCGCCATTTTATCCTCCAATGCTCCAGTTCTCTCTCCTATACCCTGCACCTCTTTCCGCAATTCTTGCATTTCAACATGGATGAGGGTTTTCATATCCCGATCCAGTCTGTCAAAATCACACTGGCGAACCGGTAATTGTTCCGGTCCTTCTGCTGTATCATCCTCGCGTTCCGATTCAGAGCCCGCAGTTTAGTTTGGCGCCATTTCTGCCCCGGCACTCCGTGAGTTAGACTTACTTAGGTATTTTCTTAAATCTCCCCCGTTCTTCTTTTTGGGGTTCTGCAGAGCCATCTCTGTATATTCCCCGATAATCCTGGGGTATTTTTGGGTCCAAACGGTAATTTTATTGTGGGTGTTTCGCTGCTTTTATTGTGGTGGGGGACGGAGCTCAAGGCTTACATTGCCATCCACCTCACCTTCGCACATGCGCCCCGTCCCATGCGTTTTTAACAATTTTTGTGCCCCATTATTTTTATCTTGTTAGAAATAAAAAAATATTTGAACCATATCAGTAATACACTATCATAGGGGTTAACCCAAGGTTTTTATATTACACTGTTCACAACAGTATTTCAAGTGCATTTCTGAGTCTCAAGACTGATACCAATTCCGAACAAATGAGATCTGAGAGTGCATGTAATTGGGGTTTCCATAACTTCCCTGTCTTTGGGGAAAGAGAACTCTTTTTATGCTATTGCCACTACCCTAGTGCACCCAGACTAATATGTAAGACTAAGAGTGAGCGGGTGGTCTTTTGTGTTTATACCCTCCGTGTGGTAGCAACGTCTTCCGGCATCTTCCCCTGCAACCACTGCGTCAAATGATGCCGCGTTGCCATGACAAGAGGAACAGCACGTGACAACAGAATCACGTGACGCACATTGTAATTATAACAAGACGCTACTTTATGTCACAAAGTCATGCGGCACCATGTTGTCATGGCAACATGACGCCGCATGATGTTGTGACGCACGCAGCCATATTGAAGTGAGTTGCAGGGGGAGATGCCGGGACGACGCCAGAGGTAAGTGCTCTATTTAAAAAATAAATTTAAAAATCTACGGGTTGGCCTTCAGTCGAAGGAGGCAACCCTGCTTCCCCCAGTAGTCCACACCGACCCCCCCCCCCCCCCACCACCCATGCTCCGATCAACCCCCCCTGCCAGACTTGCTCCAAGCAACTCCCCCTGCCAGCCCCGCTCCAAGAAACCCCCTCAGCCAGCCCCGCTCCAAGCAAACCCCTCAGCCAGCCCCGCTCCAAGCAAACTCCCCAGCCAGCTCCGCTAGCTCCTCTCTGACACCCCCCCTCCCAATGCCAGCTCCGCTCCAATCTCAGCAGCCGACACCAAAGGTAGGGAGGGGGGGTGTGTAGTGTGAGTGTGGTGTGTGGTGTGAGTGTGGTTTGTGGTGTTAGTGTGGTGTGTGCAGTGTGCTGTGTGTGCAGTGTGCTGTGTGTGCAGTGTGCTGTGTGTGTTCAGTGTGCAGTGTTCTGTGATAGTGTGCTGTGATTGTGTGAAGTGTGCTGTGAGTATGTGCAGTGTGCTGTGAGTATGTGCAGTGTGCTGTGAGTGTGTGCAGTGTGCTGTGAGTGTGTGCAGTGTGTGCTGTGTGCTGTGAGTGTGTGCAGTGTGCTGTGAGTGTGTGCAGTGTGCTGTGAGTGTGTGCAGTGTGTGCAGTATGCTGTGAGTGTGTGCAGTGTTCTGTGAGTGGATGCAGTGTCCTATGAGTGTGTGCAGTGTGCTGTGAGTGTGTACAGTGTGCTGTGAGGGTGTGCAGTGTGCTGTAAGTGTGTGCAGTGAGTGTGAGCAGTGTGCTGTGAGTGTGTGAAATGTGTGCTGGTGCTGTGAGTGTGTGCAGTGTGCAAAAAAATGTTCAAAATTTTTTTAATTTTTTTTTTTTTTTAAACTCGGGGTCCATGCTCAAACCGCGTTATAGCGGATCACGCTATAATGGGGTTGAGCTGTATTAGTATTATTGATAATATTATTCACACTAAGAGATTTTTTTTTTAATCTGTGCAGCCAACAACTAACTTGATGCCAGATACAGTAGCACTATAATCCTCTGTGGATAAAGAACATTCCTAAAGGTCAGTTCGTTCTCCTGAAGTGCAACTGCTCTGATCAAGAGACATTTGTGGTTCAGGCCAACGAACTGAAAAACAAGTTCATTGATGGAATATATTCTGAAAGCCAACTAGATAATACGTTGGTACAAGTAGGAAAGATTGATAGGCCAACATTATTAGAATATAAAAATAATAACAATCCACTGAGTCTAAAAATCGTATATCATTTATTACACAGTTTACTCAAATGGCTCCCAAAATTAGGCACATATTTAAAAAACAGTGGCCAATTCTACTAGGGGATGAAACGCTTGCGCAGATTCTTCCACCCAGATCTAAAATTATATTCACTAAGGCCTATTACAGAGTTGATCTATTACAGATCAGAAAAGGTATCCCCTATTTCAAGTACTCATTGCTGGATGATAGTATGGAGACTGTATTCAGTCTAACAGATTATTGCTGTAAATTAGTCTATTGACCCTTTGAGAACCGGGAAGATCAGTAAAAATAATAAAGTTTTATTTCATAATCACAATAATAACAACACATATATAACTTAGTAAAGTCCCCATAATAAGTGGTATGCAGTAGGCTGTATCCACACCTATTGGTAATGGATTAGTATGGAGCCTAAACTGACTGACATCAAATATCACTCTAATTGTATCTGTTCAGGACTGGCGAACTACTGATAATACTGTATGTGGCATTAAAAGATTGCCTGAATAATTCACAGTAGAGTATATAAGTATGAATATCCCTAATGTATATCTGTATCGTGATATACCTTTCAGTCACATCAACCGCTGTATACCCAATACCTCAGAAGGAAACTAGTGCACACAAATCATTGATGCATCACAACACCTAATAGGTGTACACAATGGTATATAAATTCTTTCAAAAGGTAAATACGCAAACACCATATATCTTCGTCATAAATTCCATTCAAGGGCCAATGCGCCAAAAAGTGAAAACATATCAATGGTACAATTATTCTCTGATGATCCTTTAATGTGGCTATTAGCTTATTCTGGTGCTAAGAAGTAACTGTGTAGTATCAGTATCAAACCAAGAAGCATAAGCCACGTTGGTACTGAGAGACTACAATCAAGAGATAACCAAGACATGAATCACTTGCACAATGTCAGCATAGGTGTGTGGGAGATTTGATCACAGTGGATCACATGTGAGGAGCAGGGGAAACCGCCGATACAAGCCTGTTAGTTCTCCTGAGCAGGGAGATGTCGCCACTTCTGATGACGTCACATAGGTGACGTCTCACGTAACCCGACGTACGTTTCATGCGTACACCGCGCTTCTTCAGGGGGAGGAGTTAAAAGTCCCTGATCTCCCATGTGTCTTTTATACTCTCCTAATGGAGTAGGCATAACTTTCAACCGGATAATAAGGGCGGGGCCAAAGTCCGTGATCCAATTGGACCAAAATGGAATTGATTTGATTTAATTTTTAACTCCTATTGTATCTTGATATTAGAGACGCATAATAAGGTGTAAAATATTATATTAATGCTAGTGTGATGTGGGGCAAAATATCCAGGTAAGTATTATATGTGGGACCCAAGACATACATATCCGGAGATGTATTATTAACCAAATGTCGTTTTAATGATGGTGTAGGGCAGGGGTCTGCAAACCTGTCCTGAACAGCCGCACACAGGCCAGCTTTTATGGATATCCCTGTTTCAGCACAGGTAGCTCAATCAGTTCCTCAGTGCTTGACTGGGCCACTGATTAGCCACCTGTGCTGAAATAGGGATATCCATAAAAGCTGGCCTGTGTGCGGCTCTTGAGGACTGAGTTTGCAGACCCCTGGTATAGGGTAATACATATACTTTAGGGGACTGAGTGTACAAGTGTAGGAGTGTTTAGTCCGCTATGTGATCCACCCCTATTGGTCAATGTGGATCCAAATATTATTATAGAAAATATTAACTATCTCTTAAATACTGTGAATCGTTGTAAAGGTGAAAGATGGAAGTGAAATGGTGATCCTAAATTGATATTAAACTAAATAAATCATGAATAATTAATACATACATGTGACCTATCTATCATGTGATTAATAAAAGTGTATATGTAATGATAATAAAAAAATGAATAATGGTGTAGGAGTGAATGAACCATTAAGTGATCCGCCCCTATCGGTCAATACAGATCAAGATGGAATTAAAGACTGTATACCCAAAACCCTTATATGATCCCTTTGAATATAGATGTAATTATTTGTTCTTACTGCAATATTATTTGGTCTCTGATATAGGTGTCATACCACATATCCCTTTTTAATCAGTTGACATCTGATAAGGTGAAAGGTAAGTATCTGGATCCCGAGAGGTTGGCATTGGATTTACAGTAAGGGAGAATAGATAAACCCTTCATCGAGTCTTTCTGCGGAAAGGGTTTGGAGTAGAAAAATCCAACGACATTCCTGTTGTAGGAGTCGTTTATCCCAATCCCCACCTCTAGGATCTCTAGGGACATGTTCTATGCCACAGAAATGCATAACTTTAGGGTCTCCTTTGTGATCTTAAATAACATGTCTAGCTATGGGAGTGTCTGTGGCATTACGTACATTGCCTATACAGCCACGGCCCCTTTTATTCTCCAACATCTCCGAATTTTTTCGGGGATTTTTTCCAAATGCCACGCACTTCACCACCTTCATGCCGCATTCTGACCGCATTCATACCGCATTCATGATGCATTCACACCCGCGGTTTATGTGTTTATTGATAATGGTTAGGATTTAATTGGTTGCAATTCTTCGCATATCCACCAGATGGTAGATATTCATGAATTGTAACGCGCATGCGCATCAGTAATGTGTCAACTTGCAGGTGTTTAAAAGAATACCACAGTGGTCCATTGTAAATTGGCCTTGGGACTGAAGAAGTTACAATAATGTATCAATTTAGGCTTTTCATATTAAAAATACATGCAGTGTCTGGTGTTTTATTGTCCTGAGAGTCTCACATGAGTGCACAACTGCAGTCCGTGTTCCAAAAACCCGACAGAATGTACGCTTATTTAATATAGGCCGCGATTAATGCAACAGATGATAAGATGGAACCTGTTGTTCAAATGTATCAGTATTTTATCGATAACTTTGACTTTTACAAATTTTCGCCAGATGCTCATGTGTGGAAACGTGCAATAAGGAAAAAGATATGTATCGATCCATGTTTTTTTCGTATTGATCCCGATGTTATTGGAGGGTATTGGTGTATATCATCGGGTTTTTCCCGTATCTATGATCATGGAGACTTCAAAAGGCGAAAGGTCATGTTAAAACCAACAAAGAAAGGTCAGTCGCAGGCAAGCAATGCACCAGTGCCAGCACCGGCTTCCAATAACGGTCCGACCGTCAGTGAAAACCTGGTGACCGACAACCCTTGCTGTCTGTCCCCGCCCGGAAACCTGCAGCCTGAGCCGGATTTCGCGTACAGATTCCAGCAAGCTTGCATGTACCTAAGCGATTTCCAGCCTAATCAGCTGACTACAGGTGTAGTAGTCCCGCTGTCACCTGTCAACTACGTGTATGATCAAGAATACGGGACTGGCAGTGGCTCGGCGCCAGCTGATTGGCAAAGTCTATGGTGAGTAATGTTGCCGTATTTGATTCTGTTTTTGAAATATCTTTATCAATGCACAGTCAAGCGAGTCTCCTGTAAGCAATATCATGGGCTGAGCAGCTTCAACAGTAGATACTGCACAATTGGTGGAAAGCTAGGCGCATGCGCATTGGAACCTTCTTGAAACACATATGCTTGTCATCACATCGACGGTAGGCGCATGCGCATGTGAACAGGAGATGCCCCCCGAGAAAATTATTGGTGGGACTGACTGTGGTAACTTCTTTAGGGGACTGACTGACAATTACAGTAAAACTTTGACTTTTGTTTTTCCTCAGAAAAGAAAACTTTGTCATCTCGTGCGGAAAACGGCAAATGGAGGGATTTCGATGGATAATATCGTTTTGTGTTACAATGCCTGCACATTGCTGAATCTGATTTTAAAAAAACACGTACCGGAGTCTACAGTTTAGTGGCCGTTGTTATTGATTAGGATAGAATACTGTAACTGAGAGTTTCATAGAAAACCTGAAACAGTATGCTGTTGTTTTCAGACCGTATACAATACTTTTTTATATACTGTATACTGTATAATAAACCCGAAAAATAATTAGTATGCATTTATTCTACATGTATTCCAGTACATATGTGTATTCTATACCCATACAGCATGTATTGTTTTAATACTCTTTTGATGTACTGTACAGTGCTGAGCATGCCTACAGTATATTGTACAGTATGCCTGGACAGTACTGTACAGTATGTTCTAGAAACACTGTATTTTGTTACAGTATAAAAGGAGACAATGGAACAATTTAAAACAAATCAACATATTCTTTTATTGGTGGAGTAAGTACAAAAACATTTATTTACAAATACAATTTAAAAACATTTTAAGTGTACAGCAATTCAAAACATTAACAGGTGTATGGTTTACTGCTAGTGAAAACATTTATGTACAGAAAGTCAAAACATTTACAGTAGGATGGTGTACAGCACAGTCAGTCAGGCCTGCACAACTCCATTCCTCGAGGGCCGCAAACAGCCCCGGTTTTAAGGATAACCTTGAAAACCGGGCCTGTCTGTGGCCCTCGGGGACTGGAATTGTGCAGGTCCTGTGTACAGTAAGTAAAAACATTTCCTTATTAATACAAGTTAAAATGCACAACATCTCCTTTATTAAAGTACAGAAAGTCAAAACATGTACAGCACAACAGTACAGGCATACCCCGCTTTAAGTACACTCACTTTAAGTACACTCGCGAGTAAGTACATATCGCCCAATAGGCAAACGGCAACTCACGCATGCGCCAGTAAGCACGTCATGAACAGCAATACCGGCTTCCTACCTGTACTGAAGCTGTGCACAAGCAGAGAGACTATAGAGCCTGTTACAAATGCGTTATTTACATCAGTTATGCACGTATATAACGATTGCAGTACAGTACATGCATCGATAAGTGGGAAAAGGTAGTGCTTCACTTTAAGTACATTTTCGCTTTACATACATGCTCCGGTCCCATTGCGTACGTTAATGCGGGGTATGCCTGTATGGTGTTATTAAAAAAAATTCTTTATTCATAAAATTTAAAAAACGCAACATCTCCTTTATTAAAGTACAGAAAGTGAAAACATATACAAAAACATTTACAAAAAATAAACAACAGTTGAACAGTCACGCAAATTCGATCCCCACCAGATCGTCCTTCCAGGGCCGATGCCTTGTATGGCGCAAAATGCCATTAATGGAGTCTTGAACGATTTTCATTAAAGGATCTGAAATTGAAAAATAGCGCCGCAATTCCTCCACAATAGTCCTTCTTAAATTTTCAGGAAGCGCCCTTTTTTCGCGATTTCCTTTGTAGTTTACATTGTTGGCCCACCCGCAGTACACCGAGTAGGACACGTGGTGCTTAAAAATTAACATGCCATACTTCTGGGGTAAACCAGCACTCATCACCCTATACATCTCCCTGAGTGCCGGTGGCAGCTCGCGCAGGATGATGTCGGGCACCATATCGATGCAAGCGTATATAGGTTGGGTTCTGGAAGCGAGTGTTCTTCTGGGAGCGGGTGTGCTTGTGGCGGCGGGCGAGGATAGGATGTCTGGGAGGAAGCTTTCCTCCTGTCTTGATCGCCGTGTTGTTTCCTTGGGTGGTCTTGACGGGGTTGTCATGTTATCCTCCTCCTCAACGGCATACATGTACACAAATTCTTCTGGTGGAGGGGGTGCGCTTGGTGTTGGAAGGCGGTCGAAGGTCCCATTCATCACATCCATGCCACCCTCCTGCTCCGGCGTCGGGGATACAGGGGCATGAACACCGAGCAAATTATGTATCCCCGCTATGTCAGTCTCTATCTTCTCCATCCGTCGATCCATCTTCTGCATCCGTTGATCCATATTTAGCATGGTCTCTAAAAGCAGATCTATCTTTACCAACATAGTAGAGTTCCCGGGGATATCCACACTTAACCCATTCAGCATGCGTCTAAAGATCTGGTTCTTTTGCATGGCGTGCTGTGGACATCTGGGTGGATGGGTGCTACGGAGGATGAGATGGGGGTTCCCTGGAGAGAAGCGGCAGCGTCGTCGAAGAAGGATGGAGCAGGTGACCTGTGGATTTCCGGGAGAGAAGCGGCAGTGTCGTCGAAGAGGGATGGAGAAAGCGACCTGTGGATTTCCGGGCGAGAAGCAGCAGAGTCATCTAAGCGTAATGGAGAAAGTGACCCAAGGATTTCAGGGACACCAGCGGCAGCGTCGTCGAAGAGCAGTGGAGAAGATGGGCTGTGGGTTTCCGGGAGAGTGGCAGTAGCGTCGTGGACGAGTAGTGGAGAAGATGGGCTGTAGATTTCCAGTAGAGCGGCTGCAGAGTCGTCGAAGCGTAATCGAGGAAGTGGCCTGTGGGTTCGTTGGGTTGGCTGCCATTTGTTTTGCATTGAGTGTACATCACCGAATTTCTTCCACCAGCCCAGGTATAGATTGGCGTAGGTGGGAGCACAGATGGTCCTCATAGCAGTACCCCATATTTGATTATTCATAGTATCACTGAACAGGAAAAAATTGTGGGTCAGGACATAGTGTAGCAATTTAATGACAAATTCATTGTGGGGTTTACAGTCATCACTTCTGGCTCTCAAGTAGTGTCCAACAGCATCAATGCCATACTGGTGTGGAATGCTTGAATATAGCCCCTCCACAAATTATTATTATTATTTTTTTTTAATTCGTGGTCCAGGATCACGCTATAACGGGGTTGAGCTGTATTTGTATTATTGATAATATTATTCACACTAAGAGATTTTTTTAAATCTGTGCAGGCTAACAACTACCTGATGGCACATAGCACTATAATCCTCAGTGGATTAATAACATTCCTAATGGTCAGTTCGTTCTCCTGAAGCGCAACTGCTCTGATCAAGAGACATTTGCGGTTCAGGCCAACGAACTGAAAATCAAGTTCATTGATAGAATATATTCTGAAAGCCAACTAGATAATACGTTGGTACAAGTAGGACAGATTGATAGGCCAACATTATTAGAATTTAAAAATAATAAAAATCCACTGAGTCTAAAAATCGTATATCCTTTATTACACAGTATACTCAAATGGCTCCCAAAATTAAGCACATATTTAATAAACAGTGGCCAATTCTACTAGGGGATGAAACGCTTGCGCAGATTCTTCCACCCAGATCTAAAATTATATTCACTAAGGCCACCAATTTGAAATGCAAGTTAGCACATAGCTGTCCAATAGCAAATTCTAAATCATCTTCGTCCAATCATACTAAGAATTTTTTCACTTATACTGCATGCAGAGCATGTGTGTATGGTGTGACTAGAAAATCTTTTAAGTGTAATGTCACTTCCAAAATTTATTCGAATAAATCTTTTATAAATTGCCATTCTACATATGTGATTTACGTATTGCAATGCCCTTGTGTCTTGCAATATGTGGGAAGAACTGGAAGGGCCTAATCTATTATATTAATCTTCAATAAGTGTAGTGCATAAAATGGTGCACATGTATATATATTATAGCGATCAAGCGATTAAAAGTGGAAATTCAAATACAAACAAATCAGTAAATTGCAGCTTCAACCCTTGGTGTAGATTGCTTTCCTCAATCCAAAGTATTTCAGATGTCCACGTTTTGGGGAGCGCAGATATATACAGCATATAGAGGAAAAATAAACACAAGCACAGTGCAAATATATTTTTTCAAGTATTAATCTTCAATAGAACCTTAGTTTAAAGTCCAAAGAAATTTGTACTCACAAATTTCTTATTATAGACGTGTACATAAAGTTTTCTTTGCCTTGTAGCATCAGGAAACCTTTGATAAGGTGAAACGCGTAGAGTGTGACCAGTGAAAAGGTAGCAGGAGGATACACACAGCACTATCAGCTTGCCTACCACTCCACCTCCAGTTCCATTCAGGGATTCCATTCAGACACACGAGGACGGAAGAAGCACGCCATACAGAGCACAGGAGCTGAATGCTGTTGGCGTCGGTTCCACAATTCAAATGCTTGATTTTATCATGCACAATGTGAGTGTATTCTACCATTTTTTCTAAGATAAAGTTTTTATCAGTCTGTGCTATGTCCCGTTTTTCTGCTTCATTCCACTAAGGAATACAGAAGTGTCATAGGCACATGACAGCATTTCTTATTTGGGTTCAACAGGGTGTTGGCCAATAGAGTATGTGCTGATAAGAGGGGAGAAGGGGGGGGGGGAGAGTATGGACCAGGGGAGAAGGAAAGTCAGACAAACAGGGGTGTGGGGTGGGGAGAGGGGGGGATTTCAGGGGTCTCCGACCTCATCCTCCACCTCTGTCTGCTTTCTCCAGGTCTAGTGCAGGCCTAGACCTTGCGGTCTGATCCAGGGATCCCAAGTGTTCCAGAACTGTGGCATTTTTTTGCGGAGCATGGCTGTGAGTTTTTCCATAGACATTACTTTTACTCAGTCTATCCTTCTAATTACCGTGCTTCTCGCGGGGGCCGTAGTCTGCTTCCAAGCCACCGCGACTGAGCATCTGGCTGCAGTCAGAATGGATGATACCAGTCTGCACAGAGGGGGGGGGGAAAGATCATCGATAGGTTTGCTCAGCACAAAGGTCAAGGGGTCCAAGGGGAAAAGAAGCCTGTGGTCATTGAAGAAGCATCTGGATCATAGTCCAGTACCTCTGGATCTCTGGACATGACCACCAAATGTGGGCCTTGTCGCCCTTTTGACCACATCCAATCTACAGTTCAGGGAAGCCAGGGAAGATCTGGCTCAGCCTAGCCGGGGTCAGGTACCACTGAAATAAAATTTTATAGATATTCTCTTTTGTCACTGTACAAATTTGTCTTTGCGGCCAACTCCCAGATATCCTCCCACTCGTCCATATCTATTGGTATGTTTTGGTCCTCAGACCATTTTTGCATATAATGGTGGGTCGGGGGGTCGGATGGCGACTCCATCCCCCATAGATCTCCGAAATCAGACCCCTCTGATAAGTACCTTAACTGCATAGGGATTCAAATCTGGTTAGGGAGGGGAATTTTGAATTTTGGGAAATTGATAATGGAAAGTGCCTAATTTGCAGGAATTTGAACAGATGGAGATCTTGGGATTGGTATTTGTCTCGAAGTTCCTGGAAGCAGAGGATCTCCTCTTTCTTCAGCATATCGGCAACCAGCCTTATACCAAGACATTGGAATTGGTCAAATTATCTTTTAGAACACCCGGGTGGGAAGTGCGGGTTTCCAAAGATAGGGGTGAGTTGAGACGGGGTAGGTAACAGGCCATACTTCCCTTTGCTTTTAAGCCAGACGTCCCATGTGAATCTCATTGCCCCTAGATCAAACCTCCGCGGTCCTCCCACTCTTCCTCCCGAGGACCATAATTGAACCTGGAGAGGGATGGGAGCCGCATGATGTGATTCTATTGCTAGCCAGCAGGTGGAGGCCGGGCCATAATTCCAAACTACAGCCTGCTTCAGCTGAGCCGCAAGATAGTATCTGACCACGTCAGGAACCCCCAGACCACCACTCATTTTTTGGGAGAGCATTACTGATCTTGGGACCCTTGGTCTCCTATCGTTTCAGATAAATTGGAACATAAGGGCCTGAATGTTTTTCAGGGCTGCTAGTGGGACGACTACGGGAAGGGTTTGGAAGAAATAGAGTAGTCTCGGGAGGACATTCATTTTGATTGAAACTATTCTTCCGAACCAGGAAATTTGGAGCTTTTTCCATATTTCCAGGTCTTTTTTGATTTGGTCAAACAAGGGGGGGTAGTTTAATTGGTATAGGGACCCGTAGGTGCTTGAGATTTTAACTCCAAGGTATTTGATGTGAGTTGTACTCATTTATATTTAAAATTACATTGTAGGAGTTTCCACGCCGGGTCTGGAAGGGATATGTTGAGGGCTTTTGACTTATTCGTGTTAACTTTATTGTCAGAGACCGTGCCAAATTGGTGAAATAATCTTTGAAGATTGGGGAGGGAGATATGGGGGTCAGTGAGGATCAGAATCACATCATCGGCAAACAGGGAGATTTTGTATTCTTTTTCGGCAATTCGAATCCCCTTAATGCTTTTTTCTGCTCTTATTTTGGCCGCTAGTGGTTCGAATGTTAGAGCTAATAACAGTGGGGAGAGTGGGCAACCCTGTCTGGTCCCGTTTCTGATAGGTTTTGGGTCCGAATAGCCACCAGAGATTTTAAGATATGCTGTTGGATTTTGGTAGAGGGCTCTAACACCTTCCAGGAAGGGACCACAGAAACCGAACTTCAGCATTGTTTGATCTAAGAAGGACCATTTGATTCTGTCGAACGCTTTTTCTGCATCTAGACTGAGAATCATTGCTTTGGTTCCTGTGAGATGCACATGGTCGATGATATCCACAATTTTGCGGGTGTTGTCAGAGGCCTGTCTGCCTGACACAAAGCCTACTTGATCCACATGGATGAGTCGTGGGAGAATTGGGTTGAGCCTGTTTGCCAAGATCTTGCTGTAGATTTCGAGATCTGTGTTTAGTAGGGAGATTGGTCTATAATTACCACAGAGGAGGGGTCTCTACTCTCCTTGTGAATAATAGCTAGGTTTGCTGCGGTAATAGTAGGGGGGATCGGTTCCCCTTGCAGGAAAGAATTAAACATATCTAGCAGGTAGGGGGAGAGTCAGCAAAAATGTTTTATAGTAGTTGTTGGAGAATCCGTCAGGACCTTATGGGCCTCCCACAGCATTGCTGGAGCTGAGACGGAGCCCGTATTAATTTGGAAAATGATTGAGAGTTTTCCTCTGATTGTCATCTCTGTTTCTGGGCAGTTAAGCAGAGAGTCGTTCAGCTTCCATTTGTATGGGTTGTTCTTAACAAAGGGTAGAGAGAGAGTTAGTTCAACGGGGGCGTGGTCAGACCAGGTGATTGGGCCTATATTCGAGTGGGAGGAAGCCTGGAGGATGTTTCTGGTGCCTAGAAAGTAGTCGATCCTCGAGTAGGCTCTATGCACTAAGCAGGGGAATCAGGGGAAAAAAATCAGGCCTTTTTCCTGCCTGGGATTGATGCCGGAGGTCTCCGGAGCTGATACCATTAATAGCAGCACCGTAGCCCCCCGGCATGCATCCGAGGCAGGAAAAATGCATTTAAAGCCCACTTCATTACCTTAGCGGTTAACCGCTAAGGCAAGGAAGGGGTTAACCAGCCGTGCCAGGTTTATTGTGGTTAGCGGTGGTGGGTGAAGGGGTTATTTGGCCCTTGGCGGTTGTTTAGCGCTTGCGGGGGGGGTTGCGGGTGCACTTAACCCCTTAATGACCGTAGCGGTTAATACGGGTAACAGGCTGGCGGGTCCACGGGGGACACCTGCGGGGAAGAACCGGTGGCCCCACATCTGTGGGGGCACCGTGGACCCATAGGGACCACCCGTGGGTCCCCAGACCCCTGTGGGAACCACCCGAGGCCCCTCAGACACCTGTGGGTCTGACCCGGGGCTCCCCAGACATCCGTGGGCCTACCGTGGGGACCCCATTGTGGTCCAAGGTGACCCACGGAGACCACCTGGTGGACCATGGCACCTGGTGGGAACCACCAACAGGCCTCCAGACCCTGTGTGAAACATGATGCTGGTAACCTGTAGGTCTGTGAGGTGACCCGTCAGGCCCACCGGAGACTCCCGTGGGCCTGGGGTATGAACCCTGTATGTAAAAGAATATATCATGTATTTATGGGGGGGGGGATCAGGGGGTGGGTTATGTATTTAATAAATATAATGATGTTTATTGTGGGGCAGTGTATTGTTTTTATTGTGGGTACTGGGGGTGGGGGAAGGGGTATTGGCCCCAAGGTTGTGTGGGTAGGCCTCCCGACTGGGTATTGGGTGAGGGTGGTTAGGCCTCACAGGGTGGGGGGTAGTGGGGGAGGGTATGTTGGCCTTCCGAGTGGTGGGTGAAGGTGGGTTAACCCCTTAATGACTGTAAGGGGTTAAGGGACATTACTGTACATTGGCTGTTTTTATACTTGTTCATGTTTTGCAGCATCGGAGGGGGCATGGACGGTAATGAAGATGAGGATGGCCTTCATCGTGGCAGCCGGACATGGGTGAGTGCTATATGTATTTATTGTATTTATTGTTCTTTATATATTTTAAATGGGCAAATTCACTATTATCCATATGTGGATAATAGTAATTTTGCACACTACTATACTGTATCTGTAAAGGGTGGTATATTTATGTGTTGTAATTTTTTTGGGGAGCACTGAATTGGTACTGCAGGCCTGCGGGGAACACCCGAGGGCCACCGCCGGCCTATAGTATCATTGATGTGCATATATGTGTATGTTAGGGGGGTATAGGGGTTGTTGCTGTTATATATATATATATATATATATATATATATATATAATCAAAAAATAAATAGACGATACCGTTCTGAGGCTAACGAAATGCTTTTATTTGTGCGAGCTTTCGAGATACACTGATCTCTTCTTCAGGCAATGTTACAATGAATGAAGCAAGCAAAGGGTATACTTAAAAACAGTGTCTCTTGGAATTTTATCTGTGCTTGTCTCTCCCCCCCCCCCCCCTGTGTGGATGTGATTTATGGCTGGAGGTGTTAAATGGTTCCTGAAAGTTAGGGATGTAAGAGTGTGTGTGTGTGTGTGTATCTGTGTGAATATAAATGAATGGAGAGCCCACCGTGTTTACAAAAGGTGTGTGTGGAGTGGGAGTTAATATAAATGGTGTGGGTAGGTGTGGAAATGTGAGAGATAGTAGCAAAACTAACAGTGTGTGTAGATACTATGTGGTCCCTATTGGTGTATAGGGATGGAAAAACAAGGAGTATTTGTATGTGTAAGAGACAGCTGTGTGTGCATACATATAGCACAGTATGTACAGACATGGCCGTTAGCGCTCATGGGAAGAGAGTTCACTTGTGTCAGTAATGACTCATAACTGTTTAGGCCACCGCTAAGTGTCCCGAACAGTTGCATAAATTTGTATTCATGCAACCATCTCTCTTTCGGTGTTTTAAGATTACCTTTGAGTATGGCAACCCTCAGATTGTTCATCTTATGACCAGAGTCAGAGAAATGTTCGCCGACAGGACTGTCTCTTGTTCCGTGTGTGATGCTGTGGCGATGCAGGTTCATTCTCTTGTTAAGCCCTTCCCCGTCTCACCTATTTAGTAGCAGCCCCCTGGGCATTTCATGCACATACTCTCCCGGTCCGCAGAGAGGCAGTTCGCATCAAGCGATTGGAAGTCCATGGGAGTGGGGGGGTGTAAACATCTCGTTCATGTATAAAGGGGGGTCAGTCCAGGGAGAAAGACCCAGGTGCTGGTTCTCATCATCAGCTCACAAGCCGTGGGAGCTTCTGGGGAAGGCAGCTGGCGAGACGATATTCCGGGAATCTGCCGCGACCGGTGCTGGACTGGAACCGGACTTGCGGAGGTGGAGGAGCTCGACAGACATCCGGACTGGACCGAAGAGGGGACGTCGGACAGGAGCCGCATCCACCAGGGATATATGTGGGTGCTTGGGGGAAGTAGTTAGAGTGTCAGCAGCTGAATGGGTCCAGCAGAGGTTGGGTTGGCGGGCTGTGGGGGAGATGGGGAGGGGAGCATGCGGGGGAACCGGGGGGGGGGCAGTGGGGGAGGGAAGTATGGTCTGGGGGGTAGCGGACCAGGGGAGGAAGGGAGGGGGTAGTTGGGGGAGGGGAGGGGAAGAGAGGAGAAACGGGGCCAGGGATGGGGGGGTTAGGGGAGGGGGGGTGGGGACTAGGGAGCGCAAGGGCTAGCGTGGGGTGGGTGCTTTTCATGGAAGCGATCTTTTCTTAGGGTTCCAGGATCTGGGCCAGGTGTTGGAGACGGCCAAGGGATACCCTGCCACCAGGCCCGGTGGGGGAAGGGAAGACAGGATGCAGGATCCACGATACAGAGGTCTTCCTTCAAGAACTGGAGGACATCGGCTGAGTGCTGGTTGACATCCTGAGGAGGCGTGCAGCGGGGACGGCTCCACAACTTTCTATGGAGCAATATTAGGTAATTGTGTGGGCCGATTAGGTTGAAGACGCAGCAGGAGACTTAAGGCTTAGTCAGTGGCACTGGGGAGCCTCTGATTAGCTATTCGGTTCCGATGCTCGAGGAGCCTCTGCTTCTTCGGGGCGTGCTGTGGTCTTGGAGGTTGTTCTGCGGTCTTGCGGTGGGCTTAGCCCCAGAGCTTTAAGGAATGACGGGGAGTCTTCCGGCCTGGATATGGTGTGATGGCGGCCATTTCTCAGGACAATCAGTTTGAAGGGAAAGCCCCAGCGGTAGGTGATGTTACGCTCTTTAAGGAAGTTAATGAGGAGCTTCATCTCCCTACTCTTTGTAATTGTGGCCCTCGACAGGTCACTGAAGATCTGGATTGCGTTATCCTCTATTTTGGAGATCTCCCGCTCTCCTGCTAGCGGACATAATTATCTCTTTGGCCGAATACATGTGGAATTTTATAATCACGTCTCTGCGACGGTTGGGTTCTGTGGATCTGGGGCCTAGAGCACAGTGAACCATGTCCATCTGCAGATCATGATCAGGTAAGTCTGGGAGCAGGGACAGGAACAGTTTGCGGAGGTAAGCCTGGAGGACATCAGGGGTAACCTCTTCTGGTATGTTTCTTATACGTAGGTTTTGCCTATGGACCCTGTTTTCTTGGTCCTCCAGGCCATCCCTTAATTCCTCGACTACATGGCCCAGTCTGATCACCTCCTCCTCTGTGTTAGTTTGCGATCCTATTACGTCTTTGATCTTGTGCTCCAGCACATCTGTGTGCTTTGTGAGGCCATTTATATCTGCCCTTAATCCTTCTAAGGCGGTGCTCAAGTCCTCCTGAAATCTCCTTCTCATTTTGAGAAAAAGGGACTCAAAGTACTGTTTATTTAAGCCGAACTCCGGCAGTTCCAGGTTGTCTGGATCTGGTGCTGGCTCCACATTTGCAGCTTGCATGGCCTCCTTGGCGCCATCTTGTGAGTTGCAGCTCGGCTCCGGCGGGCATTGTGTGGGGGCAAAATATTTGGTGACCCCCTTGCTCTGGTTCCCTCTTCCCCTTGAAGGCATCGTCTCCTTTTCCTGGGTACTTTGGGGGAGTTTTGAGATATTTTGGTGGTGGTAGGTGCTCTATCTGGCGGATTATCTGCAAGGGTTTTCGGGAGCTCCTCTTCTACCCGACCATGCTCCGCGACGTCACCAGAAGTCTCCCTTTTATATTTAATTTTAATAAATTAGCTGAACTGGTTCTACAGCCTTGTTTGTTTTTGTGTTGAGTGCTGTTTGTTGTTCGAGTTAAATGTTTGTTTGTTAGTGTTATATGTTTTTAGTCAGTAGTGTACACTATGATTTTTCTTTGTGTTAATTTCACATATCACGTGACTTTATCCACGGAATTATCAAGTCTATGCAGGTGTACAGGATTGGATTATCTTATAAGGACTTCAATATTAACATCAGTACATTTGGACAATTACTGGACTTTTCCTTTGAGGCGCCGGTTTGTATCTGTTTTTTCTGTTTCAGGTAAATGTCACATTATGTGCCATTATTTAAAAGAGCTTAGTGAATCTCCCACATAAAGAGCTACTTTAACAAAATCTGTAAATTTGAACCCACTTTACTGGGAAAGCAAAGTATTGCTAGGTCAAGCAAAAAATATATATATTAAATTAAATCTTATTAATAATGGAAATATTAATGCGTCACTAAACCCTCTAGCAAAATCGAAGTTAAAAATTAAATAAATCTGCAGATCAAACATGATGAAGGTGTGCTCTTTGGAAGCAGAGTCTAAGAAAAGTGCCATGGCACTGCTTGCATAACTAAATAGAGTGCCATTTTTAAGCCCCAGAAAGCAACAATATTTCCAACATTTGTATATGCAACAATGGAGCTAGGTGATCTGAAGACTAGACAGAAAAAAAGCTATAAACATACAATTATAGCTGAAGGAAAATGAGAAGAATATGTTGCTTGGGTGGTAGACTTTGTACAGTACATCTGCTCAATCTGTTTTGACTCATGATGATGTTACAGTGTAATCTTCAATCCAGACACTATCATATTACTTACTGCTAAGTGCCACAAAGATACTGTTTCTGAAAAAAATGAATGTGACCATCTGCTTCACCTTCTTATACATATTAAAAAAATTAAGGAGGGAGACCTATTAAGGGGTCAATCTGTTAAAAGCATTGTATTTTCCATGTAATTTAGATCGGATGAATGAGGTTTGTACAAGACAGATTTGCCTGCCTGTGACTGAATTGTAGAAATATCTTTAAAATGTATAGGCTCACATTCTACATTTTCACTGGCAGGAAATGAAACTATTTCAGTCCAAGTCATACACTGTGAATGTCCAGCTTAATGATGCTGCAGTGCAGGTATCTTTATTTCTCCCACAGAGTGCAATGCAGTCTTTTTATGTATTGTTAAATCACATTTACGCCTCATACAGGTTATTGCATATACATATCTTGTTGTGTATGTATGTATGTATGTATGTATGTATGTATGTATGTATGTATGTATGTATGTATGTATGTATATATGTATGTTTATATTTATTTATATAGCACTATTTAGGTACATAGCGCTTCACAGCAGTATATATAAAACTACAGAATGTGTCCATCAATTCAGAATCATAACTATATCTTAATGTTTGTTCATTGTGAGAACTGGGGATGGGGTCATGTGTCAAACGACAGTAAAAAAAATGTATCAAATTTATCAAATGATAAGGTCCCGTAGGGCCAAAAGGATTTGATAAATCTAATGTCTTTTTTTTTTGCTACACTTTTACCCCAATTTTGTAGCCATGAAACTGGAGGGGGGAAAAAATGGAGATTTATCAGAGAATATAAAAAAAGAATATGAACTTTTCTGGATAAACTTAGTAAGAAAAATTGTCTCTACTTTCCCCCCAGTTTGCAGCTAATAAATTGGTGCACCTCTCTATATCAACACCTTGGATTCCAGTGATATAAAGAAAATTATTTTGATTAAATTTCTTCCAATTAGTTTAGAAGATCCCATGTTCCACAACATCAAACACCCTTTTAAATGACCTGAACATATGAATACATTCATGCACTATTGCTAATAGTGCTATCAATGTTACACTCAGTACAGCTTTAATTGTACATGCATGCACGTGTGGTCTATGGCCGTCCTCCTTGAGGCACGGCCTTCTGTTTGCGCCATGCACGCCATTGCGCACGCGGTCGCACTAAGCATGGCCTCGGCCTAAGAGTGATAACATGCAGTATTATCTCTCTAAAAAGTAATTACAATGCCATGTAATGAAATGTGTATTTTTTTTTGTACAAATATTTTGTTGAATAGACAGGAAAATAAATAATATAACATAACATTGATTCGAGTGTCATGGTGTAAATACACTTATATTGCGTTTCAGAGCTTTAGGGTATTTTGACATTTACATAACAATATATTATTCATTCAACATATACTGTATAAGAAAGGGGGTCGCATTCTTCCCATCTATAAACAAAATCAAACTAATCCCAACCAGTGGGATTCAGTACTGTAGTATGACGGGACAGAACACAAACAAGGAAAGAACAGAGCGGAAAACAAGAGAAGAAGAAAGAGAAGAAGAACCAGAGGAAGGGAGATGGGGGGAAGGTGGGGGAGGTGAGGGGGTGGAGGGCCCTCCATGGCCACCAGGTCCAGCAACTCAGTTTTACCGGATTGGGGCACCTATTATTTGATCAGCGGGCGTCTTACTTTGTTGCGCCCTTTATTTAGTTACTGGGAAGCTCTTAAAGATATTGCGTGGATACTAGTTTGGGCCCATTCTCTGACCTATCCATTGGTCCCATGTCTTGTAGAAATGGTCCATTGATTGTTTCAGAAAGGCTGACATTTTCTCCATCTCCATAACCTCATTGATTCTCCTCTCCAACGGTCGCCTGGAATGGGGGGCTATTTTTTTCCATGTGGCCGCAACAGCACATCTCGCCGCCGTCAGAATAAATGAAATCAATCTCCTCATCGGGCGTTCAATGTCCTCCACAGGCTTGGCTAGCAATGTGCATTTTTAATGAGCTGTAGTGTGAAGTCTCCATGACCCATATTTGCAATAGTGTTGTGGTGTCCTAAGAAACCTTAATTTGCTGGAAGACACCTTACATCATGTTCACTTGAAAAGTGATACATTTATTTGCAGCAACAGAAGATGACACAAAACCACTTAGTAAATATGGGCTATGGTATCTTGCCTATTCTTTCACAACCAACATGTCCTCCCAAATAAAAATAGCTCTTGTGCCAGGTCCTATCCCCTGCGTAGGAATGTGAACAATTCTAATGCTGACACTAAGGAGCAGAAAGAAATGATGAAGTTAAAGCAAACAGATGGCAGACAGAACTGAAAAGGAATTAGAAAAGAAAATGTTTTTAGTTCCAACAACAAAGAAATGAGAAATTATGCATTAACCTTTTCATCTGCACTAAAACACAGCTAACAGTATGGCTTAAAAAACAAGATTTGTTCCAACGTATTTAATCATCACAGAAGGCTGTTCTCGCAGTCAAAGGGTTAGAGATGTCTATACTTAACAAAACCTATTTCACTGTTTAATACAGTAGCTAAAAAAAATTGTCGATAAAGCAAAACAGTCCCTTTAATGTAATATGTGCTACTTGGTGTAGCACGATAGGTATTTATGTTTCATGAATTTTGTGATATTCTAAAAAACTGTTTAATTACTGTACATTATGCAATATCAATCTGAAGTTACTGTTAACCACTCCTTTGCCAAATGGTCCTGCAGTCCATCATATTGTAGTGCGATGCAGCGCTGGCCAGCCTGAATGAGAAACCTGTATTTATTCCAAAGCCTCTTTATTTCTGCATATTTCCTATGACGTGCACATAATACAGAATGCATCATACAGTATTTAAAAGACTTTGGCATTCATAACTTTATCTCAATTAGAATAGCCTTAACTCAGGTGTTTATTTCCAGGTTATGGCTTTAGGGCAAAGCATCTAGTGTCATGACAAATCCAAGGTGAAATTACCACCTTGTTCCATTGGCATCACACATAGACGGACATATATCAAAGCAATTGCAAGAGAGTTAAAAGGGAATAGAAAATAAAAAGGATGTGTCCAAGTACTGCTGGTGGCAGGTGTCAGAACACAAGCATCAGCAGGATCAAAAAAGAGCTTTCTCTGTTGCTTATTAAAACAGGAAAAAAGAACTTCAAATTTCTATACACTCTATCCCAGCCTGCTGTGAGTTCCCTATTCTGGGCTTCTCAACAAATCCATCAGAGTTTTTTTTTTTTTTCTACACACCATGTACCACATTTAGTCTCCTGGTGCCCCACATAAGCCTACTCTTATGCTTTTCCTTTTTAACTGGTATATTTGAGAGGTAGCTGAGCTATCATAAAAAAACACGTATGTTACAATAAAGTTATTTATGCGCTACTTCAAACTTTCTTCTTACTATCACCAATGTGCTTTGCTCCTGCTGTATCAAAGGATACAAAGCTGTAATGTTTTCAGATATTGTAGCTGTTGAAAACAATAAATGCTGACTTCACTGTCATGTTAAGCTTCTTTCTGCTTGTTCTACTCCCTTGTTCTGTGCTAATTCTTAGACATTCCTATTGATGCTTGTCGACATCCAAATTGCCGTTCATACTCCTATAATTAAAAATGTATGCGGCTAATAATTTATAACACTAGGAATAGATATTAATCACGACGTTTCATTGCTGTGTATTGTTCAATAATTCTTTCAGAATTATTAATGATACTACTAGCACACTGGCAAGACATTTTGGTTAATTTGGTTTTAAATCTATTTCCTGTAGAGGTTTTAAAACCTTGAAGGTTATCTGCTTAGGGAGGCATCCCATGTAAAATATTACTATGCTATATAACCAGGGTGGGCAACCCTGTCGCCATTCACCACTTGTGGTGAATTGGCAGCGAAACTGTGGCGAACAGGGCCACGGGACTCCCTGGGGGGGTGTAGGGAGGGGGGATTTCTAATGTTCGCTAACAGGTGGCAGGGGGAGATGATATGCGGCGGTGGAAGATGGTATGCGGTGTGGGAGATGGTGTGCGGCACCGGGCTGAAAGTATTAGCCGGTAACATAATTACTTGAGTGAGAGTCAGAGCAGGAATGCAGGGGAGGTGCGCCATCTAGCAGTCTGACCCGGAACTTCCTGTCTGCTGCTATAGAGCGCTCCTCTCCCCATGCTGCTCCTGCTCTGACTCAAGAGATTCTACTACGGATAAGGTAGGCATGGATGGGAGGACTGGGAGAGATGTGAGGGGGTCAGGGGAGATTTGAGGGGTGATGGGAGAGATGTGAGGGGGCTGGGTGAGATATGAGGGGGCTGGGTGGTGAGATGTGAGGGGGGCTGGGTGAGATGTGAGGGGGCTGGGTGAGATGTGAGGGAGGATGGGAGAGATGCGAGTGGGGCTGGGAGAGATGTAAGGGGGCTGGGAGGTTGCCCACCCCTGTTATATAATATCTTTTCTCACTTCTGCATGTTCCCCTTCAGTAAAACTCTAACTTCCCCAATTTAGGGCTCACAGATGCATCGGTCGTTATTTTAAGGCATCACGGTGCCGTTTTCATGTGCACTGCTGTACTCCACGCGGTATTCACGCCGCATTCTCACGATCACGCTGCCAGGTTTACCTGCGGTTTACCGCTGTTGATCTGTTTTAATTTAATGTTTTCTAATTTCTTTGGGTGTAAATTCTTCATGTATCCACCAGGTGGCAGAAATTAATGAATTGTAATGTGTACAGTTCTGTCTGTGCTACTGTGTCAATTTGCAGGTGTTTAAAAAAGATAAAAACCAAGTCTACCACAGTGGTCCATTAGGATTCGACCTTGGTCCTTCAAAAGACGCTGAAGACGTTATCAAATGTAGGCGCTTCATAATAAAAACTTGTAAAACACAAAGCTGTGTGCTTTTTTTTCTACATTCCTACAGTATCCTGGCACAATTTCTGTCTGGACTGGTGACACAGGAGCTTGTGCAGGGTTATAATATACATCAAAATAACTGGGTTGAATTGAATGTGACCGTAATATGATAAAGAAAGTTTATTCCTTCAGGGAAGGTGAAGACACAATATGGTACAAATAACACACAGGATATATACACTTACTTAGGGAAGGGGCAATGAAGTAATCTGTATCTGGATTAGCAATCCATCAAGGCATCAGGCATCAGGTATCAGGTAGAAGTAATCATGAACAACACGAACCACATTGGGCATAGAGCTGACACTCAGTTATAAAGGATCTGGGCTCTATCCCTAACATTGGGTCTCAGATATTGGTTGACAATTATCTGCACCCAATTACTCTTTGCCAGCTAACGTGGGAAGCACTTTGGTACCTTCCCCTAGGTAGCTGGCACATGCGCACATCCCCCTGGCCAGAGACCCATTTTCAGCACCCCACACTAATCAGATGGCGACTTAAAGTCTACCTTCTGGGGGTCTGGGCCTGGAAACTCTGTCCAGAGGTGTGAGAATGGCACAGTACAAGTATCCTGCTCTTCTCCGCCCTTGCATACTTAATCAGGGTGGGGGAACCTTTGATCAGGGGACTTGGTGTAGACATACGGTCGCCCCCTGATCATTAACATACTGAAGGGGCTAGTATCCTTTGCGGGCTTTTTACTAGGCGCCAAATACAGTATATTTTCACAATCATATATATATATTTTTAAAATCCGTTCGGCTGGACCGAGCGGGCTAGAAATTACCAGACCCTCATGCCGGAAGCGACTCTCCATGGTGGCCAAGTTTCAGCTCGCTACCACCAACCAAACCGGAGATAACAATAATACATTTTAAACCCACATGTTTTCTTTTGAAATTGCATTTCTCTGCCATTGAAGTCAATGGCAGAATCACATTTTACACAGTTACCCATACTCCGCTCTGTTGATCAGAGAGGGCTGGAATTTGCCATTCAATCATGCCGGAGCAGTGACTACATGGTGGCCCTCTAGTCCTTACAGAACCGGAGATATGGGATTACATTTTTCACACTTTCTGACTTAGGCTGCGTCCATACAGTAGCGACATACTTTATTAAAGTAAATGCCGGCGGCATGCCGGGATCTACCCCAGCTGCCGCCAGTCAGAAACGCGCGCCGCCGCGTTTCCCCCACGCACCACCCCTCCACATCGCGCGCAATTACCCCCCCAAAGACACCCCGAACCCGGCTTCTACTCTGCCCCTCTGCTTCCCCGCACCCCCGCTTACCTAGATTTGAACTCCAGGGGTGTCGGGGAAGCCTGGGGAAGCCGGGGAAGACGGGGAA
This sequence comes from Ascaphus truei, assembly GCF_040206685.1. Classification (NCBI taxonomy): domain Eukaryota; kingdom Metazoa; phylum Chordata; class Amphibia; order Anura; family Ascaphidae; genus Ascaphus; species Ascaphus truei. Next base: position 209,871,321 of record NC_134484.1, on the reverse strand, counting down.
GCCGGGCGCGCTTGTGACCGTGACGTCACAGTGTGCCGCCACGCGCCGCGGCTACCCGCTTCCCAGCCTCATTCAGCCAGCGGCATTTGCTCGAATAAGAGCTGCCGCTGCTGTAGAAGGACAAGCAGCGCATCAATAAGGATGCCTTGAGTGGGGGCTCACGCGAGCGTCCACAGGCGGGCTTAGGCTTTGGAATTTTCAGCCGATAGCCAAGCTGTTTTTCAGCGCGCTCCAATCAGCCTGAAGCAGCGTCAACGTCACGGCGCCGTGGCGTCGGCGCCGTGACATTGACGTCAGTGCGTCGCGGGCGATTGGCCCAGCGAAGTCACTGCCCTGCCTCCAACCACCTCCCCCCGGCTCCCTTCGCGCACGCTGGCTCGCCTAAAAGTCCATGGAATCGTGCTGACTTCAACAGGCGAGCCTCTGTGTCAGCTCGCCTCCGCTCTGCTGAACCCTGTATGGCCCCGGCCTTAGTGTTTGAAAGCCACATGGCTTTTCTCCGCCATTGCGGTCAATGGTGGGACCCTCATAGCCGGCGCGACCCTTTCTCGCCGTCATTGACTGTCGGACCCAGTTGGGGTCGAGTGAGGGGGTCCCTATGAGCTAGGGTCAAAAATTATTTTATTGCTGGCAGCTCTAGAACAAAAGTTACACACGTTAATTGGTGGTGAACTTGGCCATAGCCTAGTTCCCACGCCAATTTAGAGATCAAGCTCTTTTCAATGAAACAGTAGCCATTTTTCGAATGCTGCGGTTTGGCAGGCATCCAACTCGGTCTTGGAGAGCGGGCTTCGAGGAATCCCCATTGAAAAACATTACGCCATTCACTTTCAATGGAGAAGCTCCGCTCCTTCTCTCGGGCGCCGCCTGCTGGTCTTCTCAGGTATCGTGCCTAAATCTGTGAAATCTCCATAGGGTTGCATGGAGCTCCAATGGCAGCCTATGGACAGGCTGCAAATGGACACTGAAAATGCGGGAAGGGGAACAAAGGGCCATAACCATGTAAATACAATTAACCCTTTCCCTCCCAACCTTATCCCAGTGTATGTGGTTGGTGCATACACTGTAGGGGTACAAACACTGATAATTGGAACAATACATAGAACCAGCAAAGAGAACACATTTTGCCCTGAGGCAGGGGAATAAAAATACATGTAATCACTCTAATTGTGGGAACATGATAACCAAAGGGACATACATTTTGGTTGTGAAGCAGGGGACCATGTGTATTACAAGTACATTTCTGGTTAACCCCTCACTTCCCAGATGGCTGAAGGGGGTGCCAAATGGGGGTGACCACTTTATTACTCGCTTGGCACCCCGCTGCCCTCACACCTCCCCTGCTCAATGGGCGCCTTGTGACCCAGCTGCCCACCCTGGCACTGGGACACTACTGGCATCCTTGATGTACATAAGTCTTGAGGGGTTGTCCAGGCAAAATAGTCCTCCGGCATTGTCCAGTACACTGTCCTGGCCACATTGGATTGTGAAGTCCAAGTCCTGCAGAGCAGGGCTCCAACGTGGCCGCAGGGCTTTCTCCTCTGCCACCTTCTGCCCCCCACCCAGTGCCTGGTGAACCAAGACCACAGTGAAGGGGCACCTGTGCAGACCAGGCTACATCTTGCCCAGAGACTGGAATGTCTCTGAACCAGCAGGAGACCAGCTAACAAGCACAGACCATCGCTTCCTCATCAAATCTGTCTGGAAAAGGGCTATGTCACTATCCTGTAGGGACCCTACCTGCCCTGGCCCTGTGCCCACTTGTAGCTGCTACGGCATACCTATGCCTTGCCCCTCTGTCTCTAGGGCAGTCCCCACCCGAGTGGCATCACTTCTATATTCCAGAAACCACCTGGGATGCTGACTACTGCCCTCTCCCTTGCCCCCTGGGAAAAGGCAATCCCCCAGTAACCTGTACTGGGATTCCTGGTGCCCAGCTGCTTTGCTCCTGCCCTCTCAGAGCTGAAGGCCAGGAGATAAGCACCTGCTACCACCTCTGCTGCTAGGGCCAGCTTCTCTCCTCCCTCCTTCACTATGCTATCCTTTCCCACTGTAGCTACCCTTGGCTGATCTGGAGACAGAACCCTCTGCTGTACCCCCCTAGCCCTGGCTACTGCTCCTGGCTGCCTACCTACCCACAGCCCTACCTCTGTGAACACTAGGGAATCTGTCATGGGGGTCTTCCCTGGCAAGTCAGAACAAGGGACCTCCTGCTGTCCTAGCCCAGCTCTATCTTCTACCGGCTGCCTGACACCCCCCTGACCTCCTATCTCCCCCTGATCCACAGTGCCTTCCTGCCTATCCTCCCCTAGGCTCAGCACCTCAGCTACTGCTGATAACTCTGGCTGCCTACCTCCCTGTGGCCCACCTTCACTCCGCTTTCCCCTAGGCCATCCTAACCTATGTACAGGGGCTACATGAGTGCACCTACCTCCCTGAACTTGTCTCCCCCTTACCAGGGCTGAGCTCAGGGTCATCTGTTCAGATGCAACCGCCTTAGCACTCGGCTGGCAGGTATCCCTGGGGTGGCATAAGCTTGCCACTGCCCCTGATACCTCCAGCCCATAGTCAGACTGCAACAGGGGGTTGCTGATCTGAGAGACCCCCCTGAGGCTCCGCTAGGGTAATTGGAAACTCTAGCTGCCATACCTGCTGCTTTCCCTCCACGTACCACTAGTCCACCTTCTCCTACAAAACCAGGTCGGTACACAAGAGGTAACTGTAGAAATCAAAGCAAGACAGGGCTGGACAAACCAGGCACAAACAAGGCTACACAAAGTTTATGTTCATCAAGGTATGCCAGGAAGAGGCAGTCTTATATAGGAGACAGGAACCAGTAGGGGAGGGAGCGGAGGCGGGGCCTCCGCAGATGCCAAGGATAGGCTGTAGGAGACAAGGCTCATAGCTAAACTTGACATGTACCTGGGGCTCGTTGCGCGCCATCATGCGCGTGCACCATGCACAGCAGAGGTGCAGCACGTCCCGAGGGGGCGGAGCTATGCTCGGTGACCTAGCATAGAAGGAGCAGGTGAGCGCGCACGCTCTGTAACAGGAACGGTGACGCGCACACCAGCGGGGGGCGAATATTTGGCAGCTGCCGCTGCAGTACTATAGGTAAGCGAGGAGGGAACGCGCGCAACAGACGCGCTCCCCGATTCCACACAGTTGCTGATCTGAGAGACCCCCTGAGACTCCGATAGGGTGATGGGGAACTCTATCTGCCATACCTGCTGCTTTCCCTCCCTGGGTACCACTAGCCCATCTTCTCTTCCTGAGACTTCTGGCTGGCTACCTACATGCAGCCCTCCCTCACTCATCTCCCTAGGTAATTCTGACCTAGCTACTGGAGTCACCTGAGTGAGGCCATCTCCCTGACACTGCCTCCCCATTACCGGAGAAGAGCCCAGGGGCATCGGTGCCGAAGCACCTGCCTTGGCTTTTGGCTGGCAGGTATCCCTGGGGTGGGCTAAGCTTGCCACCTCCCCTGATACCTCCAGCTCATAGCCAGGCGACAACAGTGGGGCTCTAAACCAAGAGCCCCCCTGATGCTCCACCAAGGTAATGGGAAAGCGTAGCTGCCCTACCAGCTGCCTTTCCTTCCCTACCCCCGGTAGCCCTATCTCTTGCCACCCACAAGTCACTCCTACAGGGGAACAACTGGGTACAGTGATAGGAAACAATAAGTCATGTTCAGTCTGCGACTGGGTCTGGGTTACCTCGCTGGTCTCTTCTGAGACCGCCACCTTCATAGGTCCCAATTGCAGGGGGACTGGAGTGGCCACCGCCGGCACCATCTTGGCCAGTGAGCTCCAGGCAACTGCCGCAACAGCTCCCAGGTTCGGCACAGGGAAATCGGTGCAGGACACGGGTCCCAGGTCGCAGTGGAGGAATTCTTCTCCCTCCAAACCAGGTACTACCCCACCTCTCGCACACCCTGTCCCTCCCCGCACTCAGAAAGGGCTCCGGCACTTTGCCAGAATCGCAGCTCTTCTGCTGCCACCGCCGCCATCATGGCGGGCGAGCTCCGGGTGACTGCCGCAACAGCACCCGGCTTCGGCACAGGGTCAACCGGCGTAGATCATGGGGCTTCGGTCGTTGCTGAGGAGCATCGCCTCCTCCAAATCGGGAAAAACACCCCCCTCCCACACACTCCGACCCTCCCCCAAATGAAAAGGGCACCGGCATCTTGCCGGAATTGCGGCTTCTCCTCCGCCGCCACAATCTCCATCCTGCGTCCTGGGAGAACTTCCACTGGCCGGACCATATCAGGTCGGTCCAGGGGTAAAACAGCCTCTGGATGTAGCAAGCCGACTGCTTGCCGGGCACCGCTGATTATGGTCGGGAGATTGCTGCTCCGGCCGCCGCTCTGCTGTATTCCCCTGGGTGCGGGTGGATGGCTGCTGCTCTCTGCCGCTGTCACCGATGCAACCCGGCCAGATTCTCCAGGAGATGTCCCACGGAGGGTTGTTGCCCTGGCAGGGCGGGAGCAATCGGAGGATGCCGTTAGACGGGTTACCTTCTTCGCAACTTGTGAGCGTTGGCCCTGAGGGGCTCCTTCGCCCGACCGCGCACGGTCGGGCATTGGGCTCTGAAGTGGCCCGCTTTGTTGCAGTGATAACACTGCCGCTTTGCCGGAACTCTCCCGCCTTCAGTGGACTACATCCCGCAAGAGACTCCGGAGTCCTGTGCGGGGTCGTTCGAGCTCCGTGCTCTTCCCGGAGCTTCTCCGCCGTCGGTTGATTACCTCCCGCAAGAGGCTGCTGAGTCCAGCGCGGAGTTGCTCGAGCTCCATGCTCATGGAGGGGGCAAGCGGGTCGGTTCACCAACATAGCCATGAGCTGTGTCTGCTCCTCCAGGGTTCCCCGATCGCTCCACAGAGTACGCATTGCCATCATTTCAGGGGTAAGCGGACTGGTAGCCGCAACGGCCAATGCCGGCCAATGCCGGCTGCAATACTTCCGTGGCTTCAGGATTCACCGCTCTCTCCGCAAGTCTCTGCCATCCCGGAGCTGGTCCATTCTCGGCTCTCAGGGCGGTTGATGTACCGCCGCTGATGCTGTGGATCTTGGCTCAGCCAGCCGGGTTTCGCGTACTCTGATCGCCTCCTCCATCTGTTCCATATCTCTGCCCGTACTCCGCACACCTTTCTCTCAGCTTTGCTCGGGTCCGGACCGTAGATGAACCGGCACCCTCGCTCAGGCTTAGATGCTTCTTGCGAATAGGTTAGAACAATGAGGTGGTGCAATATCCCCTGTTATGTGTTGTACAACAATGTGTCCAATATCACTAGCCTCAGGAACTCGCACTTTACCCGAGTTCCTAATGTATTACAGAGTCCCGCAGAAAACTGTAATACAGATTCAATTCAATCCCGCCACTGCCACCAGTTTATTATAAGCCTGTCCTGGGAGCTTGAGCAGGTTTATAAGTTACACCAAAAAAAACTGGGTTGAATTGAATGCGTCCGTAATATGATAAAGAAAGTTTATTCCTTAAGGGAAGGTGAACACACAATATGGTACAAATAACACACAGGACATATACACTTACTTAGGGAAGGGGCAATGAAGTAATCTGTATCTGGATTAGCAATTCATCAAGGTATCAGGTATTAGGCAGAAGTAATCACGAACAACACGAACCACATTGGGCATGGAGCTGACACTCAGTTATAAAGGATCTGGGCTCTATCCCTAACATTGGGTCTCAGATATTGGTTGACAATTATCTGCACCCAATTTCTCTTTGCCAGCTAACGTGGGAAGCACTTTGGTACCTTCCCCTAGGTAGCTGGCACATGCACACATCCCCCTGGCCAGAGACCCATTTTCAGCACCCCACACTAATCAGATGGCGACTTAAAGTCTACCTTCTGGGGGTCTGGGAATGTTAAGCATGGCACACAACAAGTACCCATGTCCTGCTCTTCTCTGCCCTTGCATACTTAATCAGGGTGGGGGAGCCTTTGATCAGGGGACTTGGTGTAGATATACGGTCGCCCCCTGATCATTAACATACTGAAGGGGCTAGTATCCTTCGTGGGCTTTTTACTAGGCACCAAATACAGTATATTTTCACAATCATATATATATATTAAAATAATGCGTTCGGCTGGGCCGAGCGGGCTAGATATTGCCAGACCCTCATGCCGGATGCGACTCTCCATGGTGGCCAAGTTTCAGCTCGCTACCACCCACCAAACCGGAGATAACAATAATACATTTTAAACCCACATGTTTTCTTTTGAAATTGCATTTCTCTGCCACTGAAGTCAATGGCAGAATCACATATTACACAGTTACCCATACTCCGCTCTGTTGATCAGAGAGGGCTGGAATTTGCCATTCAATCATGCCGGAGCAGTGACTACATGGTGGCCCTCTAGTCCTTACAGAACCGGAGATATGGGTTTACACTTTTCACACTTTCTGACTTAGTGTTTGAAATCCACGTGGCTTTTCTCCGCCATTGTGGTAAATGGTGGGACCCTCAGACCCTTTCTCGTCGCCATTGACTGTTGGACCCGGTTGGAGTCGAGTGAGGGGGGTCCTATGAGCTAGGGCAAAAATAATTTTATTGCTGGCGTCCCTAGAACAAAAGTTACACACGTTAATTAGTGGTGAACTTGGCCGTAGCCTAGTTCCCACGCCAATTGAGAGATCAAGCTCTTTTCAATGAAACAGTAGCCATTTTCGGATGCTGCGGTTTGGCAGGCATCCAACTCATTCTTGGAGAGCGGGCTTCGAGGTTTCCCCATTGAAAAACATTACGCCATTCACTTTCAATGGAGAACCTCCGCTACTCCTCTCTGGCACCACCTGCTGGTCTTCTCAGGTACCGGGCCCAAATCTGTGAAATCTCCATAGGGTTGCATGGAGCTCCAATGGCAGCCTATGGACAGGCTGCAAATGGAGACTGAAAATGCGGGAAGGGGAACAAAGGGCCATAACCATGTAAATACAATTAACCCTTTCCCTCCCAACCTTATCCCAGTGTATGTGGTTGGTGCATACACTGTAGGGGTACAAACACTGATAATTGGATCAATACATACAACCAGCAAAGAGAACACATTTTGCCCTGAGGCAGGGGAATAAAAATACATGTAATCACTCTAATTGTGGGATCATGATAACCAAAGGGACATACATTTTGGTTGTGAAGCAGGGGACCATGTGTATTACAAGTACATTTCTGGTAAACCCCTCACTTCCCAGACGGTTGAAGGCGGTGTTAATGGGGGTGACCCCTTTATAACTCGCTTGGCACCCCGCTTCCTTCACAACTGGGTACCATGTGTACACCGAACATGTATAAAAAACTTGACAGTATTTATTGATTTTTAATATTTTCTGCATTTAACGCTGCAGCAGATAACATGGCGACTGTAGCTGAAATATGTGAATATTTCATTTCGAACTACGATTTTTACAAATTTTCACCTGATGTTCGTGGTTGGAAGCATTCAATAAGAAAAACCTAAAGTAACGATCAGTCTTTTTTTCACATTGAACCTCCTGCCATGTGTGTGCTGTCTAACCTACAGTAGTATAGTTATAGTTATACCGTATATACAGTAGTTAGTGCAATATAGATAAAGTGCAGTAAATCCCCACACCCCTCTTTCCAATACTGGCAGTTACTGTAAGACACAGTGCTCCAATCCATAATTTTTTATTGTTATTCTGTAGTTATACATACTGTATATAGTTTGACAGTAGTTATAGTCCAAAATTGTGAACTACTCAAAGTCTTTAAAACACTTAAATGCAGTATTTTTTTCTTTTCTTTTCAGAGCTGCAGCACTACAGGAAGTGGGGGACATGTGTAAAAGAATTGTACTGTGTGAATACGGTAGAAACCGCCAGTAATTTACACTAACCCCCCTCTCTCAATGACATAAGAACTACAGTACAGACTGCAATGCAGACAATACGAAGAAGATAAAGACAAGCTTGTAAATTTGGAAGAAGAGGCGACCTACTTAATTGTTGTATTATTCATTTCTCCATGATTATCCTGCACAAATAAAATTGTTCCTTCTTTAAATTCATGAGAATCATTTGAACTTTATGTTGTGTGTGTCTGTGGGGGGGGGGTGGAGAGGGCTGTATGCAGGATTATTAGTTCAAAGAAATCTTTTGAACAGGTCATCATAATGTTTTGAAACAAGCACCCCAAAATAAAAATTACAGTATGCCACCCACCTCATAAAGTACAGTATACATGAATGTAGTGTAGAATTAAAAAGCTAGTGATTGATTCTAAGAATAGCAAAAATTGTTATGCAAGCCCATGTCAAGAAACAAAAAAAAGGGGGGTCTATTTTTTTTTTTTTTTCAAACTTGAAATTCACATTGAATGAGAAGTTATTCTCGCCAAAGTCCCAACTCATGAAGGGTTATTTACACATGCGCATGATTGTGTGAACCCGGTCTCAGGAAGATTACACTAAGCCACAAAGCCTCCAATTACAAATGAATGGCTTTGGGGGAGGTGTCGATAAGCGTTTCAACAAGGTTCCAATGAGACATACAAGCATGCGCCTAAATGTGATGACACGCATATGCGTTTCAACAAGGTTCCAATGAGACACACACACATGCGCCTACATGTGATGACACGCATATGTGTTTCAACAAGGTTCCAATGAGGCATAAATGCATGCACATAAAATTAAAACAGTATGAAAAGAAGAGCAAGCCTACAGTAGCAAGTTGACAGTATTGAAAAATAAATAATACATACCGTATAGAATAAAATATATACTTTTTTATTTTTGGGGTTTCTTAGCAGAGACATACTGTACTGTACACGCATGAGTGGAAAAAATATTCAGAAGAAGAAGCGACGTTGTATATTTGTATTTGTATTCCCTTTATTATCCTGTAAAAATACAACACTTAATTCATACAAAATACTTCTTTCCCATGAACTGTATAATATACAGCCGCGGGCCCTTTTATTCTCCAACATCTCCGAATTTTTTCGGGGATTTTTTCCGAATGCCACGCACTTCACCACGTTCATGCCGCATTCATACCGCATTCATGTTGCATTCCTGCCGGCGTCACCCGCGGTTGATGTGTTTATTGATTTGTTTTTGATAATGGTTCAGATTTAATAGGTTGCAATTCTTCGCGTATCCGCCAGGTGGCAGATATTCATGAATTGTAATGCGCATGCGCTTCAGTAAGGTGTCGACTTCCAGGTGTTTAAAAAAATACCACAGTGGTCCGTTGTAAATTGGCCTTGGTACTGAAGAAGTTACAATAATGTATCAATTTAAGCTTTTCATATTAATAAATACATGCTCAGTGTCTGGTGTTTTATTGTCCTGAGAGTCCCGACATGAGTGCACCACTGCAGTCCGTGTTCCAAAAACTCGACAGAACGTACGCTTATTTAATATGGGCCGCGATTAATGTAACAGATGATAAGATGGCAACAGTTGGTCAAATTTATCAGTATTTTATCGAAAACTATGACTTTTACAAATTTTTACGAGATGCTCATGTGTGGAAGCGAGCAATAAGGAAAAAGTTATGTATCGATCCGTGTTTTTTTCGTATTGATCCCGGTGTTATTTGAGGGTTTTGGTGTGTAGCACCAGATTTTTCCAGTATCTTTGATCATTGAGATTTCAAAAGGCGAAAGGTCATGTTAAAACCAACTAAGAAACGTCAGTCGCTGGCAAGCAATGCGCCAGTGACAGCTCCAGCATCCAATATCGGTCCGACCGTCAGTGAAAACCTGGTGACCAGCAACCTTTGCTGTCTGTCCCCGCCCGGATACCTGCAGCCTGAGCCGGATTTTGCGTACAGATTCCAGCAAGCTTGCATGTACCAAAGCGATTTCCAGCCTCATCCGCTGGCACCTGTCAACTACGTGTATAATCAAGAATACGGGATTGGCAGTGGCTCGGTGCCAGCTGATTGGCAAAGTTTATGGTGAGTAATGTTGCCGTATTTTATTCTGTTTTTGAAATATCAATATCAATGCACAGTGAAGCTATTCTCCTGTAAGCAATATCATTGACTGAGCAGCTTCTACAGTAGATACTGCACAATTGGTGGAAAGCTAGGCACATGCGCATTGGAACCTTCTTGAAACGCATATGCGTGTCATCACATCGCCAGTAGGTGCATGCGCATGTGAAAAGGAGACGCCCCTGAAAAAATTATTGGTGGGACTGACTGTGGGAACTTCTTTAGGGGACTCACTGACCATTACAGTAAAACTTGTACTTTTGTTTTTCCTCAGAAAAGAAAACTTTGTCATCTCATGCGGAAAAAGGCAAATGGAGGGATTTCGATGGATAATATCGCTTTGTGTAACAATGCCTGCACATTGCTGAATAGGATTTAAAAAAACATGTACTGGAGTCTACAGTTTAGTGGCCGTTGTTATTGATTAGGATAGAATACTGTAACTGAGAGCTTCATAGAAAACCTGAAACAGTATACTGTTGTTTTCAGACCGTATACAATACTTTATATATATATATATATATATACTGTATAATAAACCCAAAAAATAAAAAGTATGCATTTATTCTACTTGTGTATTCTACATATGTGTATTCTATGCCCGTACAGCATGTATTGTTTTAATACTATTGTGATATACTGTACAGTGCTGAGCATGCCTACAGTATACAGTACAGTACTGTGCAGTATGCCTGGACAGTACTGTACAGTATGTTCTAGAAACACTGTATTTTGTTACAGTATAAAAGGAGACAATGGAACAATTTAAAACAAATCAACATTTTATTTTATTGGTGGAGTAAGTAAAAAAACATTTATTTACAAATACAATTTAAAAACATTTAAATTGTATAGCAATTCAAAACATTAACAGGTGTATGGTTTACTGCTAGTGAAAATATTTATGTACAGAAAGTCAAAACATTTACAGTAGGATGGTGTACAGAACAGTCAGTCAGGCCTGCACAACTCCTGTCCTCGAGGGCCGCAAACACCCCGTTTTCAGGATAAACTTGAAAACTGGGCCTGTTTGCGGCCCACCAGGACTGGAATTGTGCAGGTCTTGTGTAAGTAAAAACATTTCTTTATTAATACAAGTTAAAACACGCAACATCTCCTTTATTAAAGTACAGAAAGTCAAAACATTTACAGCACAACAGTATGGACTTAGTAAAAAAAAATCTGTATTAATAAAATTTAAAACACGCAACATCTCCTTTATTAAAGTACAGAAAGTCTAAATATTTACAGTAGGATGGTGTACAGTACAGTAAGGAAAAAAGAGAGAGATCCAGCGCTACACGGATTTCAGGATAATGAATTTATTGTGCCACACTGTGTGGCACAATAAATTCATTATCCTGAAATCCGTGTAGCGCTGGATCTCTCTCTTTTTTCCTCAGTGTACTTTGGAAATTCCTGGCAGGTACTTCCTTGAACCAGCAGCACCGGTAAACTGTATGTATTTGTTTATATATTGTGGTGTGCAGCCTTAACCCCCCTTTACATTGGTACAGTACAGTAAGTCAGGCCTGCACAACTCCAGTCCTCGAGGGCCACAAACAGGCCCAGTTTTATCCTGAAAACCGGGCCTGTTTGCGGACCTCGAGGACTGGAGTTGTGCAGGTCTTGTGTAAGTAAGAACATTTCTTTATTAATACAAGTTAAAACAAGCAACAAGTAAAAAAATAAACAACAGTTGAACAGTCACGCAAATTCGATCCCCACCAGATTGTCCTTCCAGGGCTGATGCCTTGTATGATGCAAAATGCCATTAATGGAGTCTCGAACGATTTTCATTAAAGGATCTGAAATTGAAAAATAGCGCCGCAATTCCTCCACAATAGTCCTTACATTTTCAGGAAGCGCCCTTTTTTCGCGATTTCCTTCGTTGTTTACATTTTTGGCCCACCCGCAGTACACCAAGTAGGAGATGTGGTGCTTAAAAATTAACATGCCATACTTCTGGGGTAAACCAGCACTCATCCCCCTATACTTCTCCCTGAGTGCCGGTGGCAGCTCGCGCAGGATGATGTCGTGCACCGTATTGATGCAAGCGTATCTAGGTTGGATTCTGGGAGCGGGTGCGCTTCTGGGAACGGCTGTGCTTGTGGTGGTGGGCGAGGGTAAGTTGTCTGGGAGGAAGCTTTCCTCCTGTCTTGGTCGCCGTGTTGTTTCCTGGCGTGGTTTTGATGGGGTTTTCATGTTATCCTCCTCCTCAACGGCATACATGTACACAAATTCTTCTGGTAGAAGGGGTGCGCTTGGTGTTGGAAGGTGGTCGAAGGTCCCATTCATCACATCCATGCCACCCTCCTGCTCCGGCATCGGGTACACAGGGGCATGAACACCGAGCAAATTATGTTTCCCCGCTATGTCAGTCTCTATCTTCTCAATCCGTTGATCCATCTTCTCCATCCATTGATCCATCATCTTCATCCGTTGATCCATCTTCTCCATCCATTGATCCATATTTAGCATGGTCTCTAAAAGAAGATCTATGTTTACCATCATAGTAGAGTTCCCGGGGGTATCGACACTTAACCCATTCAGCATGCGGTCTAACGAGTTGGTTCTTGTGCATTGGGTGCTGTGGACATCTAGGTGGATGGGTGCTACGGAGGATGAGATGGGGGTTCCCTGGAGAGAAGCGGCAGTGTCGTCGAAGAAGGATGGAGGAGGTGACCTGTCGATTTCCGGGAGAGAAGCGGCAGCATCGTCGAAGAGGGATGGAGAAAGTGACCCATGGATTTCCGGGCGAGAAGCGGCAGAGTCGTCTAAGCGTAATGGAGAAAGTGACCCGTGGATTTCCGGGACACCAGCGGCAGCGTCGTTGAAGAGTAGTGGAGAAGATGGGCTGTGGGTTTCCGGGTGAGCAGCGACAGCATCGTGGATGAGTAGTGGAGAAGATGGGCTGTAGATTTCCGGGTGAGCAGCAGCAGAGACGTCGAAGCGTAATCGAGGAAGTGGCCTGCGGGTTCGATGGGTTTGCTGCCATTTGTTTTGCCTTGAGTGTACATCACCGAATTTCTTCTTGACATAATAAGGCTTACGTGTATTAAAACCCTTAGCCTTTGGGGTCAGCAGAAGGTTTTCTTTATTGGCCTTAGCCTGTCGCTTTGGCCTTGGCTTGGAAACGGCTGCCGCCTTTCGCTTTTTCTGTGTGACAGGCACGGCAGAGGCGAGTGGCTTCCTGCGTCCTTAGAATCGGGGTTGATCCATGGAAGCAGATGGCACAATGCAGTATCTGGACAAGGGCAAGTTCAGATACAGATCATCGAGTAGGAGGCTATGCAAAGTGTGTAACCTTTTATGCATGGCGACGAGGTACAGGTGTTGAAAGTGGGCGTACTCTAATGTGAGTCATTAACGTATAAATACACCATCCATTTTGTGGATTCACTGCACATTGAATACACATCGACTAAACAGCGAATATACATTCTTGTGTTTGTATTTCTTTCTACTCGCAGCAATGCCTGTTAAAAAGATGTCAAAGGATCTCAGCATGAGAATTAAGGAGATGTACACGAGTGGACACCAAATTGCAGATATCCAACGCTGGTTAGCTGCTTCTGACCTCGTTGTGCCATCAACCACCGTGTGCTATCACTTATTAGCAAAAAGAATTGTATTAGTAAAGCAGGCACAAAACACCAACGTTTCGGTCCTAAAAACAGGACCTTTATCAAGGGAGTGCTTGGATTCCCTGGATTCTCTGGTCTGCCTGGTAAGGAGCCTTTGATTATATTCAATCATATGGGACTAAGCACCTGTCTTCATCTGTATTTGTGTGCCATCTGCTCTGTTACCTATATTTATATACCTATATAATACAGTATATCTATTATTGTTTATATTGCTGCATATTAATATAACTATATAGTATAGATCTATCTAATTTTATAGTTAGTTCGGTATATTTATATAACTACAGTATATAATACAGTATTTCTATTATTGTTTATATTGCTGCATATTAATAGAACTATATAGTATAGATCTATCTAATTTTATAGTTATTTCGGTATATTTATATAACTACAGTATATAATACAGTATATCTATTATTGTTTATATTGCTGCATATTAATATAACTATATAGTATAGATCTATCTAATTTTATAGTTAGTTCGGTATATTCATATAACTACAGTATATAATACAGAATTTCTATTATTGTTTATATTGCTGCATATTAATAGAACTATATAGTATAGATCTATCTAATTTTATAGTTATTTCGGAATATTTATATAACTACAGTATATAATACAGTATATATATCATTGTTTATATTGCTGCATATTAATAGAACTATATAGTATAGATCTATCTAATTTTATAGTTATTTCGGTATATTTACAAAACTACAGTATATAATACAGTATATCTATTATTGTTTATATTGCTGCATATAAATATAACTATAAATTATAGATCTATCTAACATTATGGTTATTTCTGTTTATTTATATTACTATATAATATAGTATATCTATCTATTATTGTTTATATTGCTGCATCTATAATTGTTTACTGTAAATGATGTGCTGTACTTGTGGCCTTCTGCACTGTAACTTACCGGATTTTTGTTTTTCTGTAAACTGTAGGGAGACAACTCTTCTGGTCGACAAAATAAGTGAAGAGAATGATGAGAAGAGTGCCTTAAGGGTCAAATCCACTCTGCTGCAAAATCACAATCTCACTTTATCCGAGACCAGCATAAAAAGATGAGACGCAGAATTGGATGGAAATATGGATGTGTGAGGTTAGTACTGGACAGTACAGGAGGTTAAAGTGTTGTTTAAGAAAATTACCTATTACCCTGTACCTATAAAATTATTCCTTGTCATTACAGAGCGTACCCTATGATAAGGGACGTTAACAAGATCAAGAGAGTGGTCCAGGCCCAGGCATGGATCGACAGTGGAGAAACTTTCCACGATTGCATCTTCACTGACGAGTCTACTGTATCGCTGGAGAGATTTGCCACCTTTGCATTCCACAAAAAATGTTGCATATCTACTGTATGAAGCCGCGTCCAAAACACCAAGTGAAGATGCATGTGTGGGGTGCCATCTCTAGGCGTGGACCAGGATGCATTGTCATCTTTGAAGGTAAAATAAGTCACACGGTTTTGCCTTATGCACTGTACTGTACTAGTGTGCAGTTTTTTGAGCACTTTTCTTTTCTTGTTATAGGAATCATGAATAAAGCTTTTTTCCCAGAGCAAATTGTGCCTGAGATTGTGGAATACATCACACATGAGTTCCCAGATAGTCACCGTTTCAACCAGGACAACGATCCGGAGCACACCGCGTCAACAGCGCATATTCTTGAGCGCGGTATCAACTGGGTGAATATGCCAGCGGAATAAGTGCGGTAACCGTGTCTCATTTTTTCCCACTGTTTTTACTGTGTACTGTATCTCTTTAACTAATTGTCCTTTTTTTCCCCCTCCAATGACAGATCGCCAGACTTCAATCCTATCGAAATGGTCTGGCATTAGCTGAAGGACCATATCCAAAAAATTCGTGAAACCCTCCAAAAAGGATGAGTTGGCGCAAGGCATAATGAGTTTTTGGAACAATGTACTCACCGTGGAACGATGCAATAAATATATTGACCATATTGCGACTGTGTTGCCCATTGTGATCGCGCATAATGGGCAAGCATCAGGAAGGTAGTATGGAATAGTACTGTACTGTAGAATGGTACTGTAAGTACAGTATTATACAGGTAAGAATGGCACAGATTTTTTCTTTCCTGAGAGAGCAGCACTAGCCACCTGGTTACAAAGTATTTAACAGTAGTTACAGTATACAGTAGTTCCAGTATAGACTAATTTGACAGTACTATCTGCATATTGTAGTCCAATATGGAGTAGCTATACAGTACACAATGCCATAATACAGTATGCACATAACTGCACTATTTTTTTCTTTTCTTGTCTTTTCAGAAAAAAAAGGATGGACAGGAGGAGAGGGGGGGGGGTATCATGTGTAAAGTTTGTGAACTGTGTGTACAGTTAAGTGCATCTAAACTGCAGTCATGATTTACACAAAACCTCCCCTCTCAATGAACTACACAGAATGAGGAAGAAGATAAAGACGGAAAATTTGTATTACTGTTTTTATTATTATCAATGTGCATTATTCATGATTATCCACCGGCCCTCAATTTTCATCCCCCCCTCTCTCAATGATTATTTGTATTTTTCTTTCCTGATAAAATGAAATACATATTTAATTACATTAAGATTTTATTTCTTTGAACTTTAAATTCACAGTGAATGTGTGTGGGGGGGATTCTTCAAGAAGACAATTTTAATAATTGGTTACCTTTTTAATAATTGGTTACATAATCAGATTAACATAAGGGAAAGCAAACAATAGGAAAATTAACGAATGGTGTGAGAGAGGTTGAAAAGCACAATGACAAGCTTTAAAACGGAATGGTTCTGGAGAGGTGTCGATAAGAGGTTGTAATCCTTGAGCAAGCCCTGTGTGTGTCTGTGGGGGGGAGGGGCTAAAGCTGCATGAAGGATTAGCTGTATTGTAGTTCAAAGACATGACATATTTTCAACAGGCAGGTCATCATAATAATTTGATCCCCCACCCCCAAATACATAAAAATCACACATATCAACCATGTGCAGTCAAACGCACAGTGTCGCAGTCAAAAGCTTCAGCACAGATTGAATATCGTAATATCAAGATGGTTTAGGGAGGCTTGTGGAGAAAATAAAAATAAAAAATGACGAGAGAAAAAAAAAATATTTTTTTTTGGTCACTCACTCTTGAACTTCGCAAGCAAGCAGTGGTGAAGTTATAGACGCATGCTCAGTAATCATCAGCTAGCAAGCAGGAATATGATTGAAACCAGAAAGACACACATTCAAAGGAATGGTGTGGGAGAGGTGTACTGTACTGTAGATAAGATAAGAAGTTGAAATACTGTAGTGCAGTAAATTAGCCTGTGTGTGCGGGGGCGAGCGAGGGGAGAGCGCTGTACATGCCAAAATGTGATACTGTTACAGTACACGCCTATGCGTTTCAACAATGTTCAAATGAGACATACAGCACTGCACATGCATGTATAAAAATGCAAATTTACAATTACTGCGCGGGCACACGCAGACTGTGTACTGACATAGGTTGAACTGCTAAAGTATTAGACTTTGAAGACAACAGCTCGCGAACGCTCCCCTGATTTTTTAGACGGTATTGCAGTATTGCAGACAGTGCTAATAAAATGCTAATATTACGAGCGCTAAAATACCGGAACATATTCTGGAAAAAAAAAATACTGCATCTGCCCGCGGTTTTCAGAGCTGCACCGGATAAAGGCGGCCGCAGCTGTACAGTATGAACTCGTAACGTTAATCTTCAAATTACAATTACTCACTTGCAGAACTGTACGGGAATAAAAGACAGGTTGAATTGCTACAGGGTATTTGATTTTTAAGACAACAACTCGCCATAACCCACTTGACGGTATTGCAGACCGCGCAAAAATGCAATTTTTTGAACCTGAAACCCGAGTCAACACGCGTCTTAAGGAGGTACAGTTGGAAAAACTTGCGCGCCGTAACATGGGTATTCCCGAGGTATAAACCACGCTATTTGCTAAAATTATGACCGCTGCATCTGTACATAATAAGCATCGAGAAGTAACTCTGAATTTATTATTTCCTGGTAAAATATTTTATAAATAAAATGGCTTTTTTTGAGCCAAATTGGCACATGGAAATATAATCTTAAATTGCGCTTGTATGCACTTATATTTTAGCAATGTGCACTTTCAGTGTCAAAAGAAAAATAATTCTGCCACAAAAATGAACCTAGCAGGTATGTACTGTATGTATTAAAAAAAGAATGTTTATGTGTGCTAAAAAAAAGTAGACAATGTCTAATATGGACACACTGTTGTAACACAGGTTGCTCAAGACCTATAACTTGTCTTTTCCCCAATGATTCCCCTGACAAATTGCAAGGTACCCTCTGGGTAATACACAAGTCTTATATTAGATGTACCTTCATTAAACAAGCCTCCCAAAGGAAGAAGTTTAGACTCCATAAACTTAATAAAAAAGTAGTCACTCAAATCCTTCATTAAATCGGATTAAACACTTAATCTACTTAACAAAATACAAGATACAAAATGAACTAAATATAATCAGGGTCGCCGAGAACAGGTTAGGGCCGGTGAAAAATTTATTCGGGCCCCCCAGCAAGGGTGGACCTGGTAAAAATCTTTACATGGGAATTTCTATTCATGTGCAAAAAACAAACAATTATGCCCTGCTGACAAATGAAAATGAGAGGAGATGGTAAATCAAAGACATTAAAATGTTCTTTGACCTAGTGCTGCGGCAGCTTTTATTTTAAAACTTCTCGCGGGCGTAAGCGGTTGTGTTTTCTAAATTCCACGCGCTTCACCGCATTCATGCCGCATCATGCCGCATTATGCCGCATTCATGCCGCAGTCGCGCCGCCGAGCACCCGCGGCTGATCCGCGGTTGATCTGTTTAATTATAATGGTTCGGATTTAATTGGGGGCAATTCTTCGTGTATCCGCCAGGTGACAGATATTCATGAATTGTAATGAATTCTAATGTGTACAGACAACATTGTGTCGACTTGCAGGTGTATAAAAAAAACCACAGTGGTCCATTGTGAATTGACCTTGGTACTGAAGAAGTTTCAAAACTATATCAATTTAGGCGTTTCATAATAAAAACTCAATACACAGTGTATTTTTTACATAACTGTACTGGATTTCTTCTGTCCTGCAATGAGTACACCACCACCGCAGTCTGTGTGCAAAAAGACTGACATAACGTACGCTTATTTAAAATGGTCCGCAATTAATGCAGCAGATGATAATATGGCAAGAGTTGGTCAAATTTATCAATATTTTATCAAAAATGATAACTTTTACAAATTTTCACCAGATGCTCGTGTGTTGAAGCTTGCAATAAGGAAAAAGTTAGGTATCGATCCGTGTTTTTTTCGTATTGCTCCTGCACCCGGAGTTAGTGGAGGGTATTGGTGTGTTGAGCCAGATTTTTCCAGTATCTTTGATCATGGAGACTTCAAAAGGCTTCAAAAGGTGAAAGATCATGGTAAAACCATGGCCAGCAATGGAACAGTACCAGCGCCAGCTCCAGCTTACAATAACAGTCCGACCGTCAGTGCAAACCTGGTGATCGACAACCCTTGCTATCTGTCCCCGCCTGGATACCTGCAGCCTGAGCAAGATTTCACGTACAGATACCAGCAAGCTTGCATGTACCAAAAAGATTTCCAGCTTCATCAGCTGTCAACTACAGGTGTAGCAGGCCCGCTGTCACCTGTCAACTACGTGTATAATCAAGAATATGGAACTGGTGACAGTGACTCGGCGCCAACCGATTGGCAAAGTCTATGGTGAGGGTACAGTACAGCTGCCGTATTTTATTCTTTTTTTAAAATATCAATACATTATGCACACAGTCAAGCGATTAGTTACTGCTGATCGGTCCGTTCTCCTGTAATCAATCGCTTTGCTTATGGTTATTTAGTTCTATAATTTTAGTCACAATTTGAGAAAATGCAATCCAGCAATATCATTGGCTGTGCAGCTTCTACAGTAGATACTGAACAATTGGTGGACAGCTAGGCGCATGCGTGTACTGTAAGTCTCATAGGAACCTTGTTGAAATGCATTTGCGTGTCATCACATTTAGGCACCTGCGTGTATGTGAACAAGAGACGCCCCCCGAGAAAATTATTGTGGGGACTGACTGTCGGGACTGACTGGCGGGACTGTGGGATTGACTTTGGGAACTTCTTTGGGAGACTGACTAATTTTAACCAACCATTACAGTATGTGAAATGTTATACAGTACTTACTGTATGTTTTAGAAAATACTGAAATTTTAATAAAAGGTTGCACAATTAAACAATGAAACAATTTAACAAATATTGAACTTATTGTTTTGGAGTTAAAACATTATGGTATAAATTTTGAACAATAGAACAATCTATCAGCAGCAATAACGGAAAAATATAACATACAGTACGGTACCAGTAATAATTTTATTTTTCCTCAGAAAAGAAACTTTGTCATCAAGCAGAGAACGATAAATGGAGGGATTTCGATGGATAATATCGCTTTTTGTAACGTTGCTCGCGCATTGATGAATCTGATTTAAAAATCCAAGTACTGGAGGCAACAATTTAGTGACAGTGCCATTTTTATTGATTAGGATAGCATTATAGAAAACCTTAAACAGTATGCTGCTGTTTTCATATACAATACTTTTTTACATATTGTATAAGAAACCCCAAAAATAAAAAAATATTATCTTTTATGCTATACAGTATGTCTTTATTCTACAGTATATGTATTGTATATGTATTGTTTTAATACTGTTTGATTTAATGCGCATGCCTACAGTATACAGTACAGTATGTCTCATGGAACCTTGTTGAAATGCATATGCCTGTCACCACATTTATGCGCATGCGTGTATGTGAACAAGAGACACCACACATCCCCCCCGAGCCATTCATGAAAATTGTTGTGTTTACTAACTAATCCTGCACACACTTCGACACTAGCAGTTCCCCCCCCCAAGCAATTCATGCAAATTCTTGTAGCCTTTCGAAAGTGTTTAGAAGTGTTTTAGAAACACTGTATTTTTAAATAAAAGGTGACACAATGAAACAATTTAAAAGAATCAACATTTTTTTATTTATTTGGAGTACAGTAAGCAAAAACATTTATTTATAACTTTTGAACAGACGAACAATTACGCAGCGAATTCGATCCCCACAAATCTGTCCTTCCAGGGACGAACCCTTGTGTGCCTCAAAATGCCATTTAGGGAGTCTCTCATGATTTTCATTAAATGATCGGTAATTGTAAAATAGTGCCACAATTCCTCCACAATAGTTCTCCTTAAATTTTCAGGAAGAGCCTTTTTGACGTGACTCCCTTAGTAATTCACGTTGTGGGTCCACCCTCAGTACACCTCGTAATTTACGTGGTGTTTGAAGATGAACATGGCATATGAGTGCAGGAGAAGGTGACCTGTGGGTTCCCGGGAGAGCAGCATCGTCGATGGATGGCTTCCATTTGTTTTGTGTTCTTTCTATGTCAGCAAATTTCCTCTTGACATAATAAGGCCCAGGCTTCTTAGCCTTTGGGGTCATCAGAAGGTTTTCTTTGTTAGCCTTGGTCTTTCGCTTTGGCTTTGGCTTGGAAAAGGCTTCCGCCTATCGCTTTTTCAGTAAGGTAGAAGAGAGTGGATTCCTGCGTTCGTATAACCGGGGTGCTCCATGGAAGCAGATGGCACAATGCAGTATCTGGACATGGGCAAGTTCAGATACAGATCAGCGAGTGGTATGCTATGCAATTTGAGTCCCCTTTTATACACTATGTCCCTATTGTGATTGAGGTACAGGTGTTAAAAGTGGGCCTAATGTAATGTGTACTAAAACTTTTTTTCGCCTGCATGGCCACGTGGTGCAGATGTTAAAAGTGGGCATACTGTAATGAGACTCATTAAAGTATAAATACACCATCCATTTTGTTTATTCACTGCACATTGAATACACATCGACTACACATCGAATATACATTCTTGTGCTTGTATTTCTTTCTAAACGCAGCAATGCCGGCTAAAAAGATTTCTAAGGATCTCAGCATGAGAATACAGGATTTGTACAAGAGAGGACACCGAATTTCAGATATTCAAAGCTGGTTAAGTACTTCTGGCCTCGTTGTACCAGCAGCCACCGTGAGCTATCATGCCCACGGAAGGACAAAAATGTCAATCAGACACCAACAGTCACTACCACGTAAATAAAGTATTTTCAATATGTTTTCTTTACTGTACAGTACTGTAACAGCACTTTTACTGTTTAAGGCTTATTGTTTTTAACCGAACCTTTTTCCTAGCAATTACTTGAGATATAAAAAGTGTATTTTGCACCTCTTTCCTTAATTATCACTCACTTCATTATTACTCATTATGACTCACTCACTTACAACCCCCAATGCAGTACACAGTATACTGTTTACTGTAAAGAGTATAACACACACATTTTTAACATTTATTATGACAAACACACATAATTGATATCGCTGAATATTTATATAACTAAATTATGTATATATATATATATATATATATCTCTATAATAATTTATATCGCTGTTTATTTATATAACTATATTACATATATACCTCTATTATAATTTATATTTATATATATTTCGCCATACTGTAGGACTGAGCATAAATGATGGAGCATCACAGATGAATATAGCTGCCAGTAATCCAGTACAGTACAGTATGTACTTGTGGCCTACTGTAACTAATTGTTGTTTTATCTTTACACAATGTAGGGCGACAAGTCTTCTGGTTGACCAAATAAGTGAAGAGAATGATGAGAGGAGTGCCACAAGGGTCAAGGACGCTCTAGAGAAAAATCACAATATAACTGCGTCTGAGAGCAGCATCAAGTAGATGAGACGCAGAATGGGATGGAAATATGGGCGTGTAAGTTTAGTTCTGGACAGTACAGTAGGTAAAAGAGTGGTTTAAGTAACTGTACAGTACTTATAAAATTATTCCTTGTCATTACAGAGTGTAGCCTATGATATGGGACGTCAACAAGATCAAAAGAGTGGATCAGGCTCGGGCATGGATCGAAAAGTGGCGAGACTTTTCAGGATTGCATCTTTACTGACGAGTCAACTGTATCGTTTGAGAGAATTGCCATCTTTGCATTCCACAAAAATGGACGCATATCTATGAAGCCGCGTCCAAAACACCCAGTGAAGCTGCATGCCATCTCTAGGTGTGGACCACGATGCTTCATCATCTTTGGCGGTAAAATAATGCACAAAGTCACATGCTGTAGCCTTATGCCCTGTACTGTACTACTGTAGTGGGCATTATTTTGAGCACTTTTCTTTTCTTGTTACATGAATCATGAAAAAAGTTTTTTTTTCAAGAGAAAATAGTGCCCGAGATTGTGGAATACATCACACGTGAATCTCCAGATGGTCACCTGTTCTTCCAGGACAATGATCCCAAACACACCACGTCTACTGCGCATATGCTTGCCAGCGGTATCAACTGGGTTAAGACGCCAGCAGAGTAAGTACAGTACTGTATCCGTTTCTCATTTTTTTACACTGTTTACTGTGTATCTCTTTAACTAATTCTCCTTCTTTTACCCCTCCACTGACAGATCGCCAGACGTCCATCCTATCAAAATGGTATGGCATCAGCTGAAGGATCATATCCGAAAAGTGGTGAAACCCTCAAAAAAGGATGAATTTGCGGATGGCATACTGAGTTTTTGGAACAATGTATTCACCGTCAAAAGATGTATTAAATATATAGATCATATTGCGGCTGTTGCCCAGTCTGATAGAGTGTAATGGGCATGCATAAGGAAGGTAGTAAGGTACAGTACAGTACTGTAGTATAGTAAGTACAGGTACACCAAGTATGATACAGGTAAGTATGGCACAGATTGCTTTACAGTATACTGTATGCACTTAACTTCACTTATTTTTTCTTTTCTTTTCAGAGAGAGCTGCACTACAAATATTGTTACAAAGTATTGTACAGTAGTTATACAGTAGTTATAATATAGTATAGAGTTCCAGTATACCGTAGTTTGACAGTAGTAACTGCATAGTGCAATATGGAGTAGTAATACTGCACACAATGCCATTATATGCACTTAACTGCAATCATTTTTTCTTTTCTTTTCAGAGAGAGCTGCACTAAAAAAGGACGGGCAGATGGAGGGGGGGAATCATGTGTAAAATTAGTGAACTGTGTGTATAGTGTATCAACAGTCATAATTTACACAAAACCAACCCTCTCTCAATGAACTACAGTACAGAATGCAAAGCGGCCAAGACAGAGAAGATAAAGACTGAACATTTGTATTACTGTTTTTATTATTGTAAATTTGTATTATTCATGATTATTTATTTTTTCATTCTTCCATGATTATCCATTTTCATGATGTCAATGTCAGGTATCTGCTGAAGTGATGACAGGTGCTACTGTTACAAAGAAGATAAAGATAGAATTTGTATTAGAAAGATAACATTTGTATTATTCATGATTATTTGTATTTTTCATCCAGATAAAATAAAAATAAATATTTCTTTAAATTCAGAATCATCATTGAAACACCCCCACACCCCCCAAAGAAAAAGAAAGCATGGCAAAAATTGGTAACTTATCAAAAACATGATTCAGATTATGTCTCTTTCTTTTTCTTTGAACTTTAATTAAATTCAGTTTGAATGTGTGGGTGGGATTCTTCAAAAAGAGGGTGGGTTTGTGTGTGAAGTGGTTAGGGGTGGGCTACACTAGTTGCCAAGAAGGGTTTATCAGATTAATATATTAAATTCGGAAATGTGTGGATAAACATTTCTATTCACGTTGTAAGGCCCTTAAACTTGAAATGCTCTTGGTACCAGTATGTGCATAGATGAGTGATTCGAGAAGGGATTATCACACGTGCGCATGCGTTACCGTAAACAAAAGCCTCAAAGATTTTAATGAATGGCTTAGGGGTTGGGGGGTGGATGGAGGAGTCATTCTCGCCAATACAAATAAATACAAATGAATGGTTTGGGAGAGGTGTAGAAGAGAAGTAGAAATATGCGTTTCAACAAGGTGCCAATGAGACATACACGCATGCGCAGAAATGTGATGACAGGCTCAGGAAGATTAAAGCCAGAAAGCCACCCATTACAAATGAATGGTTTGGGAGAGGTGTCGATAAGAAGTAGAAATACTTTAGCCTTGTGTGTTTGCAGGGGGAGAGTGCTGTATGCTGGATTTTCAGTTCAAAGAAATATTTTCAACAGTTTATCATAATGTTTTTAACCGCACACCCCCAAATAAAAATCACAGTATGCCACCCACCTCATAAAGTACGTACACGACTAGTGTAGAATTAAAAAGCTACAGTAGTGATTGATTCTCAGAATATCAAAAAAATTTATACAGGCACATGTCGAGAATCCAAAAAAATTTTTTTTCAGACTTGAAATTCTAATTGAATGGGAAGTCGTACACGCATGCGCATAAATAATCAACAAGGTTCCAATGAGACATACACGCATGCGCAGAAATGTGATGAAAGGCTCGGGAAGATTAAAGCCAGGGTGTAGATAAAAAGTAGAAATACTTTAGCCTTGTGTGTGTTCGGTGGCAAGGGGGAGAGTGCTGTATGCTGGATTATCAATTCCAGAAATGTGATACTGTAACACGCCTATGCGTTTCAACAAGGTTCCAATGAGACATACACGCATGGGCATAAAATTAAAACAGTATGAAAAAAAAGAGCAAGCCTAGCAAAAGTATTGATTAATAAATAATACATATAGAAATGTGATGACATGCATACAGTATCCGCATGAGCGGGATAATCCGGTATAAAATTATTTTATATTCGGCAGAAGACACAGCGTTCTATTTTTGTAATACTGTACTTCTTTTCCCTTTAGTATCCTATATACAGTACACTACTGTATGTGTCCTCATATTTTTTATGTGTATGGCTAAGGAGCCTCATACTACTGTATACAGAAATGTGCGGCTGTAGGTTGAATTGCTTTTAGACTTTGAAGACAACAGCTCACGATCGCCCACTTGAGTTTCAAGACGGTATTGCAGACAATGCTAAAACACCGATCGCAAAGATATCGAAAACAGATAGGGGAAAAAAAGTCATTTTCTAAACGGTTGGAAAACAGAGCGCGTCTGGCCGGGGTTATCAGAGCGGGCTGGCTTCGGCTGCTTAGAACAAAGGCTGGCGCAGCTGTACAGCATCTCTTTTCTCTCTTTCTTTTTGTTCACTCTCGTTTTTTTCACCAGATTTCTGATGATAATCCATGGTAAGTATTGAAAAGTGGTAAAAAACTTATCTACAATTAAAAAATGCATTACAGATGTAGCAGCCGTTATTCGAACACTTCACACGTTGTATACCTCAGAATACCCATGTCATGGCGCGTGATTTCTTCCAACCTTCCCGCCCCTTCCCGCCTTAAGATGCAAGTGCATAAAATGGTATTTTAGTGTTAAACAGTGTTAAACACTGAAATTGACACAATAGCACAGTACTGTACACATTACAATGAATTAGTTTCTGCCATGGATTCGAAACAGAATCCATGAAATTCAAATAAAGCAACCTTGATAAATACGAGTGCCTGGGGTGATTGGCCGCGTTAATGCCACGTGGAATACAGCAGAGCACACGAAAACGGCTCCGTGATTTGTTCGAATAATGGCCGTTGCATCTGTATAGTTATTTTAAAACTTATAACTTCCTTATAGTTTGCAATCTCTTGCAGTTGACCACAAGGGAGAACGAGACACTAAAGCAGCCGATCTCGCATAACGTGGTTGAAATGGTCATTAAAGCTCTAAAATGATTTAAGGCACCAGGCCCTAATGGCTTGACATGGCATATTATAAAAGTTTGCCAAAACTATTAATTCCGTGGTTGACCTGCCTATTTAATACTCACATCCCAGGAAACACAACTGAGTGAGATGCTGGTTGCCTCAATCTCATTGATTCATAATGTGGTTAAGGATCCTACAGATTGCAAGAACTATCGTCCTATGTGGTCATTCACTAAGCGCCGAAAAGGCGCGTTTCGCCCGTTTATCGCAAAAAATGCCTACTACGATTCAGTAAGCCCCAAGAAGCTTGCGAAAAAAGCACCTTTTATTTGGGGTTAATTTTTTTTTCGCCAGGCGCATGGAGAAAAGCCACTTTTTGCTGCTACTCGTCAGGTTTTCAAACACGCTCAATTCAAGTATCCTCGAGCAGCTTTTCACCGCTACTCGCCGCTCTAGAATTTAGATTTTCACGCAAATTCATCATGCCACAAAAAGTTGGCAAGTTGGTGGGGAGAGGCGGCAGATGAGATGCGGGACGGCAGTTAGGAAAAAAGGCCATTGTGAAAACATATGTTTTAAGCATGGTGTCAATGTTACTTTGGATTAGTGCTTCAGTGGTTTTTAAAAAAAGAATATTTTTAACATAAATGAGTTTAGCTTATTGACCTAATTGTGTCACCGCGTACGTTCATTATGTCTTAAGATATGACTTGTTAATGTTAGGTACCTCAATGTTTATGTTATGCGGGCTCTAGGGATAGTCCTATACTAACCTCTTAAAGGAACAGTTCTGATAGTACGAAACATGTTTCTCAACATAAAGAATGATATATTTCCTTCTGCTAAAATAGTTTGGAATAATAACAATGATTATGTCGTAAATGTTGCATTTTATGTCATAATGTTTATAATGTATAAAGCAAAAATCAAGTCACACATTCTTCAGATTCGTAAGGTTTACATTTGTTTGAGCCCCGCCCTCTCTCTAGCACGGAACCAATTGTATGTAGTAACTGCACACTCAATAACATTCCACGAATATATTGGACACAATGCAGTGCAAGAATTGAATGTAAAAACTCTGCTTAAGCTATCAATTACAGGACAACGGATCGAGCTTGATTTTAAAGAATCACTTGCCTTTGTACATATTGATTGTATTGATGGACATTTTTTTTTAAACCAAACTATTTCTTGAATGTAAAAAAGCTATTTTAAAAAGCACCTTAATACATCAATATGCTTCAATTAATTGATAACAATTTTCCTGAGCCGATACAGAAAACTCTTATTGCACACAGTTGTGTACATAACATTTATATGCATTTTAAATATCAGTTCTACTTTGTGTAAATTATGTGAATGAATATTTTCATCCCATGTTGTAAAATTATCATCTTGTGATGATTTTCAATGATAATTAACACTTATTCATTGTTTGGACACACGCATGGAGATTACAAAGCAAATATGTTTTTTTCACAACTTTCATTTATTTAAGTAATGTGCCATAATCACATATGTATTTAAAGGGCGGCAATTCAACACTCACTGTGACATAGAGATGGCGATGGAGATGCAAATTAGATGATTGTACTGTGATGTAGAGATGGCGATGGAGATGCAAATGAAATTATTGTTCTGGAGAAGGCGGAGGATTATTTTGCAAGAGAGAGGAGATTGACCGGATGTGAGAGGAGAGGGAGAGGGAGAGGAGAGGGAGAGGAGAGAGAGAGGAAGAGGGAGAGGAAGAGGGAGAGGAAGAGGGAGAGGAAGAGGGAGAGGATGAGGGAGAGGAAGAGGAGAGGGAGAGGAAGAGGGAGAGGAGAGGGAGAGGAGAGAGGTAATGCCCCGTCCACGTGTCTATCGTGAAATAACACTTTTAGATGGCCTGAGTGAGGAGGACATCATTAGTCGCTATCAATTGAGTTCAGCAGCAATCTTATCTCTTTCTGAAGAGATAAGAGAAGATTAGTAACAGCCAGAGGTTGTGCAGTCCTTGGGCTTGTTAAAATGCTGTGCTCATTACATTTTCTTGCCTCTGCGTCTTTCCAGACAACTGTGGGCATAGTGGGCGGGGTCTCGCAGTAGTCATTATCTCGGTCCTTTAGCCGGTTTTTATGTGCACTGACTAGACTTGCTTGGAATTGTGTTCATAAGAGAGCAGACAGAGTGGCTGGAAGTGAGAAAATGGCTTTTATACCATAGCCGGGATACCATGTGTGATGGGTGCAATCGATTATACTCATGTTGCCTTGATCCCGCCTAATCAGAGTGAGCATGCTTACTAGAACCGCAAGCACTATAATTCCATCAATACGCAGGTGGTATGCAATGCCACTATGAAGATTATGAATGTGGTAGCCAGATTCTCATCAGTTTTCCATGCATTTGAAAATGGGTATTTTGGGCATGGTTGGCTGGTGGGTGAGTACATATTATGATGTATACCACTATGAAGTGGTAACATGAAGTTATTTTCATGTATATTTAGTTTACATGTAACATTATGATAAATATGACATGTATAGTCTTTCATATGTTCAAATCCACAAATGCAGACTTAAATAGCATATGTGCTCTTTTCAAAACATTGTTCTTAATACTAATATGTGATTCTACATATTTTCTAATTTATACAGACACACAATAGCACATGTTACCATAAATTCAGCTGTTATGTAAAACATATGATTAGCCATATTTACAAACAACATCGGTATCATCACATAACGCCATTTCTGATTGACTATACTATGGATGTGTAAGTTTACATTCTTGAAATTGCTAATACTGTTTATAAATGATATGTGCATGTTTGCTGAACATCTCATATATGGATAAACACATAGAATGCCATATATGTATTTCTTGAAACATGTGTAACAATTATAGCAAATACATTTCTTTACTAACATGACTACAGGGTATAATGTGTAATAATAATTTTTAACGCTGTATTGTAGGTGACTCAGGTTACGGATCTGACCGTGGCTCTTAACCCAACTGCTTACCCCTCAATCACCTGCAGAGGAGCAATATAATCTTGCACACATATCCACTCGGTCAGTTATTGAGCGGACATTTGGACTGTTGAAATGTCAGTTCATGTGTTTAGATAAAACAGGCGGTGCACTACAGTACAAGCCTGAGAAGGTGTCTGACATAGTCATTTGTTGCTGCATTCTGCACAATTTGCACTGCGTCATAATCTTCAAGGTGACATACGTGAGGGGCTGGAGGAGGACCCTCCAATCCATGCTGCAAGTCACAATGAGCAGACAGCCAGTGGGGTGGAGACACGTTGGAATGTGATAAACACCTATTTCTCAGGTTAGCAACAAAATATATGTTAATATTAATATATACAGTCCTTTAAGTTTACTACAATGGAATGTGTTACATTCTTATTATCATATGATAGTGATGGATCTCCTCCTCCAACCTTTGTAATCTCTGCTGTTTTTACATGCACATCTGGCTATAGTATGTTAAGCTGCAACAAGTTTGATCCAAATTTTTAACAAATTGTGTATCATGTCTGCAGGAGTGAACAATGTTGTGCAAGTACAAATAATATCTACTTGTTTATGTCGCCTATGAGTGAAACAAATGTAATATTTTGTAACATTCACGAGTGTTACAACCTAAAATGTGAATTAATGTTACTAAATTAAATGTGATGAAAGTATAATATCTTAACTAGTTTTGATAAAATGTTTAATCTATTTTTTATATGTTAAGAAATAATAGTAAAGGATAGCATATTTGCTTATAAAGATGTTACAAATATTAATTATTTTTAAATAATCAGATGTATGTTTCTTCACATGTTGAAATGGCGCTAATGTTCATGTGAATAATTTAGATGCAAAAATTGAAAGTTCCAGGGCACTACGGATTTGCTCAAAAGAATTTATTATCTCAGACACACAACGTTTCAACCAACAAAGTGGTCTTTTTCAAGTGAAGATAGAATACAAAATACAAAATGTCCACTATTTATAACCCCAAACCCAGGTGAAATTACTTAAAATTGTCTGTTTTTTCCCACATGAGTCTTCCAGTCCAATGCGCATGCGCGCGCACATCCGGGTCCAGGTCGCTTCTGAGTGACATCATCATTAGGCAATCCCACCTCACGATTGGTCCTGTCATCTCGCAATGCTTCTGCAGCTGGAGATGTGCACGCGCACATCCGGGTCACGCTTCCTTCCAGGTGACGTCATTACGCGATTGCGCGGTCTCCGATTGGCCTGTCTGTCCCACGGTGTCCTTGTCATTAATTCTCATGCCTGTCATCATGGAGACGTGTATGCAGGACGTCTTTACTTCGCGCATGTGTATTACAGTCCCAGAACTTTTTTTCTTGTACCATATCATACTTAGGGTCTGCGAAGATGGTTTGGCAGTGGACAAGTTGTGGAGAGAAAGGACCACAGTGAGAGTCTGGTATTAAAAACACATACAATGACACCCTAACTCTCCCTTAGTATGCAAAATATATGGAAGAGGGGTATAGGTATAGGAAGAAACAGAGGCAAAAGCAAAATAATAATGAAAATGTTGGAGACACAATGTGAGGAAAGTCAGCAGCAACAGCAGCATCCCACAGTCAAAAAACAATATACAAACAATATACAAATGATATCCTGTAATGAATACTTGACACCCGCAACATCCCATAACTAATCAGATTAAAGCAGATGTACACACTCTCATCATCTAATGTTTAGAAAGCTATTTAGGGAGATGAAGTCATTAAGACCCCTTGGATACACGGTATCAAGCGCGAATGTCCAGAATGCTTCTCTTTGCAGCAGGGCTCACCCAGAAAAGGTCTGCTGTACCTGATCAATACCAATCACTTTCAATGATGACACCGTGAGATGAAACTCAGCACAGTGTCTAATCAATGCGGTCTCCTCTTTTTTGGCGTTAATTTTGCTACGGTGTTCAATAAAACATGTTTTAAGCATTCTATTCGTCTTACCAACGTATACTAGCCCACATGGGCATTTAATAGTATAAATGACGTTGGTAGTAGTACATGTAATTCTCTGGTTGATTTTGTAGTTCCGCCCACATCTAGGGTGACAAAACTCCTCCCCAGTGTTTAGACTATTACATATAGTGCATCCATAGCATTTATAACACCCTGGTTTAGGCTTCAAGAAGTGTGATGTATTATAATATTTTTTATCATCCGCAGAGATCAGGATGTCCTGATTATTTGGCATGATTACATGATTACAACATGTACAGTATTACTACTGTGAAGCGCTATGTACATTTATGGCACTATATAAATAAAGAAATACAATACAATACAATAGAGAGAGAGAGAGAGAGAGAGAGAGAGAGAGAGAGAGAGAGAGAGAGAGAGAGAGAGAGAGAAAGAGAGAGAGAGAGAGAGAGATGTAAATAGAGAAATATAAACAATGTGTGTATATTACATATTTCGTACAATATGTAGTATGAATTAAAATGGTATGCTATGTATATTTACTAACATGAAAAATAATTACAATTATATGTTGTTATATGTTGTTTAATAAAAATTTTGAAATACTTGATATAATGTGTTTTCAGTAACATACATTTACATATGTAAATGTAATTTGTTTCCCATAAATTCTTATACATTTGTCATCCTTTATTAAAATATATTATATCATTAGCTATGTTGTAACGACTATATAAACGAACAATTTAGAATTACACATATTAATGTTTGGAAGCACAAAACTTTATTGAGTTGTTATATAAAAAGTTTAAATAAGTATTGATAATAATTTTTTATATAGATAATGCTATATGGATAAAATATGGCATCCATATACATTCTCAATGCAATTATCAAATGTTTACAAATTATTTTTCAAAATATCATATCACACTGGAAACATATTGCAATTGCTAATAATGAATATACAGTATATGTAACTACAATTATTATGACATTCTTGTGCAATAGCAATATGTAATTTTTTTTTCTTCTAAGAATAACACATTAACTACTAGCGGCAATAAGCTTCACTGTAGAAATCAGCGCCACAAGCATTTGCAAGCATTGTAACATTGATTATAACTTGGACACACGTGTAAAATAAAAAATGTCAGTTCTTGTAGCCACGTCATTTCAAAGATTGGGGCACTCGATTTGTGAAGCAGATATCTGAAAGATAAAAGACATACTTTGAAAATGTTTTACAACAATGATTCTGTAATCATGAGTGCGCTGTAATATTCTGCTGATGAGTGTAGATGATTACGCATTTGCTTCAATTTAAATGTATGTAATGTGTATAAAACGCGTTTTGTTATGCCTTTATCTAGTTGTGAGAGTTTCTTTGTATGCGTACATAATTGTGTCTGCACGCAAGAGAGTTTGCGCGCGCACCTGATGTTGGTGCTTTCATGTAGCTTGTCATAGTTGTGAGTCCACATTGTCATATTATCACGTAGCCACGTCACAGATTGACTCGACGTTCATATTTGTCGATGGTGAATAGTAAACAATCGATTGTAGCTGAACGTGTGTGTGTGTGTGTATGTATATACTGTAATGTTTACAATGACTTTTCAATATTTATATTTAAAAGTTAAACATATATGATGTAATTTAGAACAAATGCTTTTGATCAGCGAATATTAATATCTATATGTACACATGTTAAAATAACTTTGCATATAAATAAAGGAATTTTAAATAAACCCTTTAAACATTGTGTCTTGTTGCAGTCAAAAAATTAGGGCATAATGGGTTCAGAGGCTTCATTGATGGTCTGAATGTTTGATTATACAAAGAGTATTACTATTTCTGGAAAGTCTAGCACAGACAGGATTCAACAATGTTAAACATATCTTCTAGAGATATTCATGAAAATGAACATTATTGTAATTCACAATAAGAGAAGGTAAATCCCCTTGACTTATTAAAGATAATCTTTAAATTCTTAATGATAGAGTATTGGTAATGAATGTGGTCACATGGAGAACAGGTAAGTATCAGGGCAGATAGTGTGGATTTTATAGAAAGGGGGTAAAAAGGAAACCTTCATTAAGACCGCCTGGGATCAAAGTGGATAGTTGGTATATCCAGGGGGATTCCAGTTGTAAAAGTTTTTTGTCCCAATCTCCCCCTCTCATGTCACTTTTGAGACTTGCAATGCCTTGAAATTGCACTGTCGTTATTGATAAATAGCACACAGACACCTCCCTTACTTTTAATTTGTTTTTATTAATTTGGTTCATTGTATATTACTGCTGCAATAAATATATTTTAATTAATCATTAATAAATAGTACATTTTAATTTAGCTCAGGGTGTTTTCTCTAGTGCGACACAATAGGGAGCTTTCTTTCTTCTGTTCATCATATGCTGCAGATGATGCAGTGTTATGTAAAACTATAATTAGTTTTGTAATTGTTAAACTATAACAATGTTTACCTTTATTGTACTGTAGAAGTCAAAAACGACCTTGCTGGAATCCATTGCTGAAGGCAGACAGACACGGATCGCCCATGGTTGATTCAATCCTGGAATCCTGAGGCATATACATCTCGGTGACACCGTCATATGGTTCCGCAGCGATTTGTGCCCACGACACGGGCTGAGGCGGTACACAGGTTCTCTGTTTTCTCATGCACACTAGTTTTTTTCAGGTAAGTTGTCACGATGGACACCAACTTTACCAACACATTTATATTTCTGGGTACTCGATTGAACAGAACAAGTTGCAAAATAAATTGTGATTTAGTTCCTTAATAGACTAACACACGACATCTGCAGATACACTTAAAACAACACTTACTAAGATAAGGGAACTAAATAAATTGTCCTTTGCCTGCAAGCACAAGAAATGCAGTCTGGATTTAAAGGTCCCGTGGCCAGATCGCAACTTGCCGATCTAATATCTTGGCCACCTCAAATAATTTTGTAGAGATTCGTTAGAATTCGTTCGAGAGTCATCAGGGCGAACGAATTCCGAAGTTTGGGGCAAATCCTTAGTTACGTTGGTTTTAACCCCTTCTCTCGGGACCGGTTGCCGCTGTGCTGGAACAAAGTCTTGCGTCTTTACATCATGGATCGAAAATAACGAATCACACCGGGGATACCTCGGGAGCCACAGTTATAAACTGGCCAAGGCTATCTTTAAAATGTGAACTCAATCCCCTTGTGGGAACAATTGAACCCACCAATAGCCGTGTTGCCCACAGTTCATAAGACCGGCAAAAAGGCTTTCCGGTGTGCAAAGCGCATGTGTCAGTTTGACACCCATGCCACTTAGCATACCTTGGCTTCACCCATACCTTGGCGTCTCTGAGTCTGAGATTTGGCCCAGAGGTATCAATGGCCCGGCATCTGTTATACATCTCACATCTATATGTCCCAGGATTTCCTTCCCGGGCTTACAGAAAGCTGCCTTACATTTTAAATCTGCAGTTTTTACACACTTTATTAAAACATCATGTTCTGCTTGTGCTACAACTGTAATTTTTATATGTAGGTGCATGTAGTGTTTAATCATACTTGCACCCCAAAAATCAGGGTACTGGGTACTTTCGTTCATGAGTTAGCCTTTGTAATTGAAAAGCCGGCCCAGGGTAAGCGAAGTTCCTGCACTTCTCACGTCAATTGACCCGCTTCCCACGGCAATAGACTTTCTGCCTTTCAAGTTACAAAGTTAACAAGAGACGGATACATTTTATCGGTAAAACACTTGAGAGTCTAACCGCAACAACTTATTCAATTAACTTGTGGTTACGGGTCAAACCGATAGTAATGGATACCCATCTCACAGATGGCCCTTTTAACTTTTGCCACACTTCTTCAATCAGCGCTAGCATTGGACGCTCTTACGCCATCTTGTGTCTGTGAAACGGTATAACAGGCAATGCATTTTGTCTTTTAACACAGCAGGCAGGGAATGGCCTACAAAAGGGCGATAAAAATGGCAGGGACAGGGCAAACACAGTAATGCATGGCAAACAAGTTTAACCCATTCATTCCCAATGCGAGGGGAGGATGACCAGCCGGGTATAACACCTTTATTCAGGACTGATCACCTCTCTGCTCGCCACACCTCCCCCACTCAAAGCAGAGGGGCTGCCCTTACCACCTCGACCTGTGACTGGGCTGCCCTAAAAGCTCTTGAAGTTAGAATGTCTTGAGGGTTGTCCTGGCGGGAAAGGCCATCCGCATTGACATGCTCACTTCCTTCTTGTGCTGGATGGTAAAATCAAACTCCTGTAAGGCAAGACTCCTGCGCAAAAGTTTAGCATTTTCCCCCGACACCCTCTGTAACCAACTCAAAGGATTGTGGTCAGTTATTACAGTTAATGGTCTGAAATATAAATAGGGCTGTAATTTCTTTAGAGCCCATACTATGGCCAGACACCCTTTTTCAATGGTGGCATATGTCACCTCTCTGGGCAGCAGCTTGCGGCTCAGATACACCACTGGGTGTTCACTGCCCTCCTCTCCCACTTGGCTGAGTACAGCCCAATGCCATAGTGCGAGGCATCAGTCTGCACCAAGAAATTCTTTGCATAGTTTGGGGCACCCAAAATGTCTTTAATGCCAGAAAGGAGACCTCACAGGCAGGAGATCGGCCTACCAACACAGACTGTCGCTTCTGGGTCAAGTAATTAAGGGGTTTAGCAATGGCGCTATACTGAGGGACAAACTTCCTGTAGTAGCCTGCGGTGCCTAAGAAAGCCTTGACTTGTTTCTTGGTTTTGGGAATGGGCCACTTCACTATAGCTTCCACCTTAGCTGGTTCTGGCTTAAGATGTCCGCCACCCACCCTGTGCCTCAGGTACAGTACCTCTGCAATCCCTACTAAGCACTTGGTGGGTTTCAACGTAAGTCCATCTTCCCTAATCCTGGCTAGCACCACAGCTATTTGCACTAAGTGGGAGTCCCATGAGTTACTAAAGACAGCAATGTCATCCAGATATGCCCTTTCAAACCCTTGCATACCCTCCAGCAAGCGATTGACCAGGCTTTGAAAGGTAACCGGTGCATTTTTCATCCCAATGGCATCACTAGAAATTCATAGAGGCCACTTGGGGTAATAAATGCCAACTTCTCTCTAGCCTCATGGACCAAAGGGATCTGCCAGTAACCTTTACTGAGATCCATTGTCATCAGATACCTTGTCCCCGTGAGTTCATCGAACAACTCATCCATGCGGGGCATGGGGTAGGCATCTGACAACGTGCCCGCATTGAGCTGCTTGTAGTCCACAGAGAACAGGGTGGTTCCGTCCTTCTTAGGTACCAGGCAAGCCCAAGGGCTCTGGGACAGTACAATTACCCCTTGGGCCAGCATCTCTTCTACCTCCCTCTCTATACTGCCCTTAACCTCTGCTGACAGTCTGTAAGCGTGCTTATGCAGAGGTCTCAGATCTCCTGTCAGCATTGTGTGATCTGCAATGTGTGTCTTCCCCGGCATGTCTGAGAACAGAGCCCTATACTTCTCTAGCATAGCCCTGGCTTCTGCCCTCTGCCTGACACTCAGCTGAAACCCTATCTCCACCTTCTCTACTGTAGCTCCCTGCCTAGCCTCCACCAGGAGATCAGGCAGAGCATTGCTCGCCGGATCCCCCATCAGTGGGCTGGAAATGGCCAGCACCAATGCCACACTCGGCACTATGTACTCCTTCAGCATGTTGATGTGATAAGTTTAATTTCTCCCTGTCTCAGCATCTACCTGTACAACATTGTTGCACTCGTTCATCTTTCGTAGTACCGGATACGGTCCCGACCAGGCAGCCATTAATTTGTTCTCCCGAATGGGCTTGAGAACAAGTACCTGCTGTCCTGGGATGAACTCTCTGCTGTGGGCATTCTGATCATACCAAGTCTTCTGCTTGGTCTGAGCAGCCCTAAGGTTGTCCTATGCCAACCCTATGAGCATCTATAACCGATCCCTGAGATCTATCACATACTGAAGCACAGAAGCATCAGAAGTGGTAGTCTCCCATTCCCATCCATAGGTACCCATACCCTGCGACCATATATCCCCGTATCCTGCGACCATATAGCAGCTCAAAGGGAGAGAAGCCTTTAGATTCTTGCGGTACCTCTCGGTATGCAAACAGCAAGTGCTGAAGGTGAATGTCCCAGTCTTTTCCCTCTGCCTCTATAAAGGTTTGAAGCATCTGCTCCAGGGTACCATTGAACCTCTCACACAGTCCGTTGGTTTGGGGGTGGTAAGGGATCGTGTGCTGGTGCCTCACCCCGCACGCATCCCAGAGACACTGGAGCAATTACAGTAACTCATGAATTGCTACCCCTGATCGGTTAGGATCTCACTAAGGAAACCTACCCTAGAAAAAATGGCTAAGAGAGCCTTAGCTACCGCCCTAGCATCAATAGTGGCAAGCGCTACCGACTCAGGTTACCGGGTGGTAAAATCTACCACCGTGAGAATGTAGCGCTTCCAGGACCAGCTTGGTACCATGAGAGGTCCCACAAGGTCCATAGCTAAGTGCTGAAAGGGTTCCCCTATTACCGGTAATGGGTTCAGGGTGCCTTCACATGGTCACCTGCCTTACCTACTCACTGGCAGGCATCACAGGATCGTCAGAACTCTGCCACCTCACTGGATTCCCCCAGCCAGTAGTAATGCTGCAACAGTCGGACTCGCATCCTAGCGACCCCCTGATGCCCCGCAAGTGGAATGGAGTGGGCTACCCGCAACAACTGCTGCCTATACTCCCGGGGTACCACTAGCTGTCTCTTCCCCGTCCATACCTCATTTAACACAGTGGTCCCTTGCTCTCTATACAGGAGTCCATGGTGCCACAAAAAGTAATCAGACCCCTTGCTTGGCTTAGACTCGGACGCCCGCAGTCTCATGCCCTCCAAGCTGGGATCAGATCGCACTGAATCCCTAAACTGGGCACCTAACTCTGGCCACCAACTGGTCACCTCTGAGTCAGGGGGAGAGGGAACAGGTACAGGGTACAGTAAGTCAGTGTCAGAAACCGACTGCATCTGGCTTACCTGTCTGGTCTTCGCAGAGACTGCTGGAACCGTAGGTCCCAAATGCAGGGGGACAGGGGCTGGTTCTGTTGCGATCCTTGCAGACTGTCTCCTGGTGATCGCTGCAACAGGTGCCAGCTCAATGGTAAAAACACAGGTACCATGTCCCAGGTCGTTGCCAAGCAAGATCTAGGCATCCAACCCAGGCAAAAACCCCACCTCCCTCATGCCACATCCGGCACCCCAGTCCAAAAAGACCCGGGCAACCTGGAGTGACCGCGGTCCTCCGTCTTGCATGGTCACTTGCATCCCGGTGCCCGGAAGCAAACCCTCTGGCCGCACCATATCAGGGAGAACCAGAGTCACAGTGGCACCGGAGCCTAGCAAGCCATCTGCCTGCCGGTCCCCGATGGTCACCTTCCGTAGATGCTTCTGACGGACATCGTTTGGCTGTATCCTGACTGGAGCAACTTGATGTCCTCCACTCTCTGCAGCTGGTCCCAAGGTGGCAAGTGCAGTTACTTCGCTGGTCATCCCTCTGTGGGCTGGTTTCACGGCTGTAGTTGGCTCCTCTGTGTGTGCCAGCCGCACATGGGCAATCGGCCTCGCAGCTGGTTAGCATTGTACCCTGAGGGGGTCCCTTGTACCGGTCCCGATCCGTACAATCTGGCCTGAGATGTCCAACCTTATTGCACGAGTAACACCGCCTCTCATGCTTGAACTCTAAAGCCTTGGGTGCGCTGTTCGCTGCTGCAGCCTGGTGCGTTCATAGAAGGATTGTTTTAGCGCCCTGGGCCGCGTGGCCCGCTCCTTTGGTTGCTACCGGGTCCTTCATTGCAACTCGGCTGGCCACATACTCATCTGCCATTTTCACTGCATCCTCATACAGTAGGTCGGAGGTTTATGGTCATAAACCCACGCCATCACATCCGTGGGAAGCTGCTGCAGCAGCTGCTCTTGAAAGAATAAGTCCAGCAGGGTATGGAATTTTGTAACCCCATTCCCTTCCACCCACTGAGTCCCGTGCAAAGCCACCCGACCGGCATAGGTGCTGTTGTACTCCCGGGGAGTACACCCCCCGTCCGGAACTTGCCACTGTAAGATTCAGGGGTCAGGGCAAACTGGGTTAACAGCTTGCTCTTCATATGACCCGTAGTCATCGGCATCCACGCATGGAATACCCATAACAGTCCGTTTGGCTTTGTCAGATAACAGTGGATGAAGTCTGACCACCCAGTTCCTTCTTGGAATACGGAACCGGGAACATTGCATCTTGAAGTCATTCAGGAATGCATCGAGGTCATCTGTGCCATCCACAAACTTGCTGAAGTTGTGATGATCCACCCGGGAAAGTCCTTGTTCCCTGATTTCAATGTAGGAGTTGTGGGTTCCTCTGAGCAATACTGTCAGGAGCTGTACCCCCTCCGCAGTGCTCACACCCATTCCCCATGTAGCTAGAAGTGCAGTGAGCCCAGGGACGGCACGCTTGGCAGCCACAGTTGCTATTTCGTCCGCAACCCCTGGCGCCAAGACACCCACGACCGGGATGACAGTAGCACTCTCCTCATGTCCTTGCTGCCCCGGAGCTGGAGGGACCTCCTGCACTCCGGGCTGAATAGCGGCCACCACCCCATCTGCAACGGGGACTTGCCCCTCTGGTAGGACCATGCGGTCCTCATGATGCTCCAAATCCTCCTCCAGTTGTACCTTCGACCACCCATCTGTCGGTAAGCCATACCCTGCACATTTCTCCACAACCTTCTCTCTGGTCCATGATCGGAACCTTCCTGAGCGGTTACTCAGGGTGCCTTCGGGGAATGGGTGAAGGGAACAGTGAAGTCTCTCGTACTCTTTAGAAGTGTGTCAGTTGCTACTTGTCTGAGGAGCTCGCAAGCTACGAGGTCCTCACTATATTACAGAGCCCCACAGGAAACTGAAATATAGGTTCAATCAGTATCCCACACGCTGCCACCAGTTATTTAAAAGCCTGTCACGATGGACACCAACTTTACCAACACATTTATATTTCTGAGTACTCGATTGAACAGAACAAGTTGCGAAATAAATTGTGATTTATTTCCTTAAGAGACAAACACACGACATCTGCAGAATACGCTTAAAACAACACTTACTGGGATAAGGGAACAAAATGAATTGTCCTTTGCCTGCAAGCGCAAGAAATGCAGTCTGGATTTAAAGGTCCCGTGGCCAGATCGCAACTTGCCGATTTAATATCTTGGCCACCACAAATAATTTCGTAGAGATTTGTTAGAATTCATTCAAGAGTCATCAGGGCGAACGAATTCTGAAGTTTGGGGCAAATCCTTAGTTACGTTATTATTAACCCCTTCTCTCCGGGACCAGTTGCCGCTGTGCTGGAACAAAGTCTTGCGTCTTTACATCATGGATCGAAAATAACGAATCACACCGGGGATACCTCGGGAGCCGCAGTTATAAACTGGCCAAGGCTATCTTTAACATGTGGACCCAATCCCCTTGTGGGAACAATTTAACCCACCAATAGCCGTGTTGCCAACAGTTCATAAGACCGAGCAAATTTTTTTTTCCGGTGTGCAAAGTGCATGGGTCAGTTTGACACCCATGCCATTAGCATACCTGGGCTTCACCCATACCTTGGCGCCTCTGAGTCTGAGATTTGGCCCTGAGGTGTCAATGGCCCGGCATCTGTTATACATCAGAATGCCTGCCGTGTATACATTATGGGTCTCTGGGTCTTTTCATCCCTGACACTTCTTTAGAATGGGGGTTGCGAAATCAGCGAGACCCCTTTGAAGTGCAGGCATGAAAATACCCCCAGCTCATTCACCCATCTCACATCTGTATGTCCGAGGAATTCCTTCCCGGGCTTACAGAATACATCCTGCCTTACATTTAAAATCTGCAGTTTTTACGCAGTTTATTAAAACATCATGTTCTGCTTGTGCCACAACTGTAATTTTTATATGTAGGTACATGTACAGATGAGACCACGACTATTCTAAAGCAATCCTTAAACTAGCCCGTTTACATTCTGGGTATGTGCTGGGTTTAACCTGGCTAGTTTAAGGCAAGTTTAAGGCATATCTGCATTGACTAATGACCCATAGGATTAACACAGCAGGGGTCCCTGACAGTCCCATTCAGTTTGAATGGGACTGCCAGGGACGCCCACTGTTCATCTGATGGGCCTTTAATCAATGCAGAAATGCTGGGTCTAGTTTAAGGCAAGTTTAATTAAAGCATGTATCCAGCATGTACCTGGGTGTACCTCGGTCTTTTTGGCGATTTCCACTGGTTTGTGTCAGAATAGTCGCAGTCTCTGCTGTAGTGTTAAATCATACTTGCACCCCAAAAATCAAAGCAAAGCAAAGGGTGCTGGGTGCCAGCTCATTCACCCATATCAAATCTGTA
Organism: Ascaphus truei; assembly: GCF_040206685.1. Classification (NCBI taxonomy): domain Eukaryota; kingdom Metazoa; phylum Chordata; class Amphibia; order Anura; family Ascaphidae; genus Ascaphus; species Ascaphus truei. The sequence goes on along the minus strand of NC_134484.1, from coordinate 209,829,476 downwards.
TGTCCGAGGAATTCCTTCCGGGCTTACAGAACAGACCCTGCCATTACATTTAAAATCTACAGTTTTTACACACTTTATTAAACATCATGTTCTGCTGGTGCAACAACTGTAATTTCTATATGTAGGTGCATGTAGTGTTTAATCATACTTGCACCCCTAAATCAGGGTGCTAAGTGCTCTCGTTCACGAGTTAGCCTTTGTAATTGAAAAGCCGTCCAGGGGAAGCGAAATTCCCGCACTTCTCACGTCATCGACCCGTTTCCCACGGCAATAGCCTTTCCGCCTTTCAAGTTACAAAGTTAACAAGGGACGGATACATTTTATCGGTAAAACACTTGAGAGTCTAACCACAACCACTTATTCAATTAACTTGTGGTTACGGGTCAAACCGATAGTAATGGATACCCATCTCACAGATGGCCCTTTTAACTTTTGCCACACTTCTTCAATCAGCGCTAGCATTGGACGCTCCTACGCCATCTTGTGTCTGTGAAACGGTATAACAGGAAATGCATTTTGTCTTTTAACACAGCAGACAGGGAATGGCCTGCAAATGAGGGATAAAAACGGCTGGGACAGGGCAAACACAGTAATACATGGCAAACAAGTTTAACCCCTTCATTCCCAATGTGAGGGGAGGATGACCAGCCGGTTATAACACCTTTATTCATGCCTGATCACCTCCCTGCTCGCCACATATTTTTGCACAATACCATTGTAGTTACCTCCACATTGCATCTCACATTGTGTAAGGTACTGTGTGGCGAGAGGGGTTAACCAGGCCAATAATAAAGGCATTACACCCGGCTGGTTAACCCTTAACCCTGTTGGGAGTGAATGGGTTAAAATGTATTATCCCCATAATCCCCTGTTTTCCCCTACACCACCGATATTAACCCTAAATCATGTTGGGATGGAAGGGGTTAACTGTATGTTTACCACACTGACGTGTTTTCCACTACACCACCACCCTAGTCCCTGTTGGGACTGATACAGCTAAGCGAATTACTCCGCCAACCTCGTACCCTGAAAACGCTCTTACGGCTCACCACCAGAGTCCCTGCTGCAGCATCTTCCAGACAAGGTAAATGGTTATGATGGGGTTAAAAGATATCTGCAGGTATACACAGAGTCCTTAGTATAGCAAGGGGCACCACAGTATAGCAGAGGTACCCACATATTGTACATGCCCAGGTATCCTGAGCCAAGAGTAGGGGTTCAGGAAGGTCCTCACGCTAAGGTTATGAAGCTGAGCAGATTTGCAGTGTTTTAAAAGTTTAAAAGTATTTTTCTAATGTGTGCCAAAAAGGAGGCTTGTGAATGTGGGGAATATTTATACTCACTCCCTGCATGACACCAGAATAGGAACTCATAACTTTTTGCACGCAGCAGACAGGACACCACATCATTTATTAAACGGGAATAGTTTAATATGTATAGATATTGCTGACCTGTATAAGAGCTAAGGGCTTTCTAAGTCATGGATTCTGGAAGGCACAGATGGTTACCAGGCTTGGCTCCGCTGGGTCTGTCCAGGGGCCATACGTGAAACGGATCAGAGATGCCTAGGTGAGAGACACAGGGAGAGTAGTAAGCCAAGCCACGTCGTAACCTGAGTAGCAAAGAGAAGACGAAACCAGGGTAGACATCCACAAGTGGAGACTATGTCGAGCAATGTGAAAGTGGTAAGACAGGCACTATATAGTGCGGCTGACCAATAGGAAGCGGAGGCAGGCCTGGAGGAGCACGAGGAGCTGTCCTGGATAGGTTACTTCGATAGGCACTCAGGTGAGCAGCTTTGGCACTGAGTAGAAGCCTGTGCGAGAGTTGGGGGCGTTGTCTCACTGCCAGAGTAGTGAATAAATTAACTTCACCTGGCGATCGCTCTGTAATATCGTTGAGTGCGCGCCCAGGACAAATGGCAGCCGCGTGAGTGCGGGCTGCCTGGGGGGCAGCGGTGGCCCGTCGGAGATGACGGGAAGCCCCAGAACCACGGGGAACAAGTGGGAACAAGTGGGACCAGCGACGAAGACGTCCCACGGCAGCGGAGGCCGTTAAGAGGTAAGGAGGGGTCACGCAGCGAATGCCGTGAACCCCGAATCCTCACAGTACCCCCCCCCCCAGGGTCGGCCTCTGGATGATACTCCCACGGTTTGGATGGAAACTTTTTCTGGAAGCGTTTGAGAAGCCCCGGTGCATAAATGTCCTTAAGAGATACCCATGATCTTACTTCTGGTCCATAGCCCTTCCAATGGATCAAGAATTGAACCTTACCTCTCGAGAGGCAGGAATCCAGTATAGCTTGGACCTCGTACTCTTCGTTGCCCTGTATGATCACTGGGTCTGGTCTAAGAGTGTGGTCCGGAAAGAGAGAACTGTAAATAAACGGTTTGAGAAGTGAAGTGTGAAATACATTAGGAATTCTCATGCTTTGAGGTAATTGAACGCGGAAAGCCACCGGTTTACCTGCTCCGTGATAGCAAATGGGCCCAGAAACCTAGGTGCCAATTTAGGGGAAGGGGTCTTGAGGTGGATATTTTTGGAAGACAACCAAACCTTATCCCCTGGCTTGTAACTGGGTGCAGGTCATCGACGACGGTCAGCCTGGAGTTTCGAAGTCTGGGAGGCCTTTTGATGCGCCGATTGAATTCTGGACCAAGAGATCTGTAAGAGGGATATGCGTTCATCCACGACTGGTACCCCAGAGGAAACATTGGAAATACGCAGGCGAGCCGTGTGGAATCTGTAATTAATAAAGAAGGGCGTCTCCCGAGTGGATTAATTCCTGGAGGAATTAAAGGCATACTCAGCCCAGGGAAGTAATTCCGACCAGTCGTCCTGGGAGTCTGAGACAAAGCACCTCAAATACTTCTCGAGTGATTGGTTAACCCTCTCGGTCTGCCCATTCGATTGAGGGTGATATCTTGAAGAAAAGGAAGAAGAAATGCCCAGTCTTCTGGTGAAGGTCCTCCAGAATCTGGAAACAAATTGAGAGCCTTTATCCGATACGATGGATGTGGGAATGCCATGGATCCGGAAAATTTCTCTGGAGAAAATATCGGCTAGGGCGGGTGAGGAGGGTAATCCCTTGAGAGGGACGAAATGTGCCATCTTGGAAAACCGATCCACCACTACTAATATGGTGTTCATGCCATTCGACCTAGGCAATTAGACAATAAAGTCCATGGATATGTGGGACCAGGGGCGTTCTGGGATCGGTAAAGGCATAAGACCATGGGGTCTCTGTCGAGAGATCTTATTGCGTGCACATACCGGGCAGGCACGAGTATATTCAAGGATGGTCTTGGCCATATTGGGCCACCAGAAGGTGTGACGGATGAGGTCCAGTGTCTTCTTGAATCCCGGATGTCCTGCCGAACGGGAAGCGTGCCCCCAATCCAGGATCTCAGGAATAAACTTGGCCTCTACGTATAATGTATCCTTCGGTACCTCGAGGTCTCTAGGAAGTTGTTTTTGAGACTTGAGTACCTTCTCAAGATTCTTGAATGCAGCGACCGCGAGAATCTTTTGCTTGGGAAGGATGGTCTCTGTAGTTTTCTCCGGTTTCTCTTCAGAAGAACACTGTCTAGAGAGCATCTGCCTTGACATTCTTGGTGCCGGGAATGTACTGTAGGAATTTATAAAGTTAAACCTAGAAAAAAATAACGACCTGTGGACTTGGCAAGACCCTAGGCGGCGGGCACTCTCGATGTACAGGAGATTTTTATGATTCGTGAGAATCGTGAATGGCTCTTTTGACCCCTCCAGAAGATGCCTCCATTCCTGAAGGGCCAACTTGACAGCTAAAAGTTCCCTATTGCCCACGTCATAGTTCCTCTCATCCGGAGAAAATTTCTTAGAGAAAAATCCACAGGGGTTGAGTTTATCCTGGGGAAAAAATCTCTGGGATAGGACTGCACTGGCCCCGCAGTCCAAAGCGTCTACTTCCAGGGTAAATGGAAAATTGGTGTTCGGATGTCAGAAGATGGGAGCTGAGAAGAATGCTTGATTCAATGTTTTGAATGCCGTGACCAGGCCGAAGGATCGGCCCCTTTTTGGGTCAGTGCAGTGATCGGAGCGATGATAGTGGAAAAATTGCAAATGAATTTCCGGTAATAATTGGAAAACCCTAGAAACCGCTGAATGGACTTGAGGGAATCGGGTTGCGGCCAATCCACTATGGCTTTAAGCTTTTCTGGGTCCATGGCCAATCCTCTGTCAGAAATAATATACCCAAGAAACGAGGTGGAAGCCTGGTGAAAAAGACACTTCTCCATCTTGGCAAACAAGCGATTCTCCCGAAGGCGGGAGAGTTTGAACTTCGTATGGGTGGTCCTGTACATTTTTAGAAAAAATAAGGATGTTGTCCAGATAGACAATTACAAAAAGGTTAAGGACATCCCGAAAAATGTCATTGATAAAGTCCTGAAAGACCACTAGAGCATTGCACAAGCCGAAAGGCATCACAAGGTACTCGTAGTGGCCGCTATGGGTGTTAAAGGCAGTCTTCCATTCGTCACCCTCCCGGATGCAAATAAGATTATATGCCCCACGAAGGTCTAGCTTGGAAAATAGCCTAGCGCCCTGAAGTCTGTCGAAGAGTTCAGTGATGAGTGGGAGAGGGTAACATTTCTTCACCGTAATGCGGTTCAGGCCCCAGTAGTCTATACACGGTCTGAGAGTACCGTTCTTCTTCTTAACGAAAAAGAATCTGGCCCCCGCTGGCAAGATGGAATGCCGTATAAAGCCCCGCTTCAAATTCTCGTGGATATATTCGTCCACGGCTTCCATCTCAGGCAGAGAGAAGGGGTAGGATTTGGATTTAGGCAATGTGTATCCAGGCACCAAGTCTTTCGGACAATCGTAAGATCTGTGAGGGGGTAGTACCTCGGACTGAGTTTTGCTGAAGACATCCATGAAATCTGCATACGGGGCGTTTTCCTTGGGGTTGGTTGTATTAGCCAGCACTTGGGGCGAAAGCACCGCTGGTGGGGAAGACTCCTCTGACCTTGACCTCCAGTCAATGGGATCCTGAGATGTCCAATTGATGCGCGGATTGTGCTTCTGTAACCATGGTAAGCCAAGAGTGACAGGTGTTCCAGGAGCATGGATTACATCCAAGGCCAGGGTCTCCTTATGGGAATGAGAAGAAATGGTAAGAGTGCTGGTCTCCAAGGAGATGTATGCTGGGATGAGCGGACGGCCGTCGATCCCTACAAGGCAACGGGAGATTTCTTCCTAATGAGTGGAATCTGGTTCAGTTCTGAGAAGTTCTGGTCCACAACGTTTCCTCCTGCGCCGGAATCGATGAATGCCGTTGTGGAAGTCTGAAAGCTAGGACCAGAGAGGGAGACGGGGATGGTCAATTTCTTAGGAAGTTCCTTTTTGGAAAGGTGATAGAGAGAATTAGCACCCAGGGAGAGCCCCTTCATACTCACTGGGCTTGGTCGTTTCCCGGACATAGTGGACATTCGCAGATCAAAGGCTCAGAGGATCCGCAGTAATAGCATAATTCACCGACTCTGCAGAATTGTCATATCGGTGCCCGGGTGCGCTGGACTCTGAGTTGATCGGTTCTGGAGCCACCAGAGTGGGTAAAGGGGAGGCAGCAGGTCTCGTAGATGAAGAAAACCTGGGAAAGGGGGCATGGAACGTCACAAATCGGGGGTGTTGGCGCTTTTGAGCGGCGTACCTGGAGACATTGGTCCACCCGAATGGCCTTGGAGATAAGTTCCTCCAGAAGTCCTGGCCTGGGTTGTGAGGCGAGCTCATCCTTCACGGAATTCGTTAATCCTCGCCAAAAGACTGCGACTAAAGCCTCCTGGCCCCACCGAGTCTCAGCTGCTAGGGTCCTGAACTCAACACGTGCTGGGCCATGGGTCGACGTCCCTGTGAAAGCTGAAGCAAAGAGTCAGAAGCAGTCTCCTGGCATGCGGGTGTATCGAAGACCTGTCGAAAGTCTCGTCTAAATTCAGCATAATCTCTAAGTGATTTCGGGGTGTAGTTCCCAAATCGGGGAGGCCCATGCCAGGGCATTTTCCTTGAGTAGGCTGTAAATGTATGCCACCTTTTTACGACCAGAGGAATACTGCTGCGGAGTCAAATCAAACTGGATTTCACATTGATTGAGAAATCCACGACAGGCACGCAGGTCCCCATCGTACGGCTTGGGTGCCGGAATCACCTGCGCCGGAGGTGCAACCACAGGGGGTGCCAGTAAAGAGAGATCTTCTACCTGTCATGTGAGAAAAACCAGCTGATCGGTTATGGCCTGAATATGCTGATACATGGCCGACATCATACTGCCATGTTCAGTCTGGTCTGCGTCTTGTGGGCTCGACATAATGTTACGCCGGTGCTGCCCGCAGACCAGACCCGTCCCTTGTACTGAGGTGGGACATATGTGTGCATGCACCCGCAGCAGAAGGAGCGTGTCCGGAGTGTGGTGTTTTGGTGTTGCCAGGCTAGGTGGATATAGCAATATTTGCCGGTACCAGGTAAAGACGAAACATAGTAGTTGCCGTTGCCAAGGTCAGAGAGTGGAGAGATCCGGAAGGAGCTGGGGTCGAAAGCCAGAGAGAGTAGTCAGCCAAGCCGCGTCTTAACCTGAGTAGCAAAGAGAAGACAAAACCAGAGTAGACATCCACAAGTGGAGACTATGTGAGCAAAGTGAAAGTGTTAAGACAGGCACTATAAAGTGCGGCTGACCAATAGGAAGCGAAAGCAGGCCTGGAGGAGCACGAGGAGCTATCCTGGATAAGTTACTTTGATAGGCACTCAGGTGAGCAGCTTTGGCACTGAGTAGTAGCCTGCGCGAGAGTTGGGGGCGTGGTCTCACTGCCAGAGCATTGAATAAATTAACTTCGCCTGGCACGCGTTCTGTAATGTCGGAGAGCACGCGCCCTGGACAAATAGCAGCCGCATGACTGCGGGCTGCCTGCGGGGCAGCAGAAGCCCCAGAACCACGGAACCGGGTGGGCCTGGCGACGAGGACATCCCACCGGTGTTTGCCCTGTCCCAGGATTTTTACCCCTAATTTGCAGGTCATTCCCTGCCTGCTGTATTAAAAGAAAATGTATTGCCTGCTATATTCTTTGAAGATACCAAATGGGAGTATTGAGCACCACAGTAAGCACTGATTGAATAAGCGTGGCTGCAGTTAGCAGGCAGTTTGAAGCATGGGTATACACTTACAATTGGTTTGACCTGTAACCACAAGTCAATTGGATAAGTGGTTTGCGGTTACATTTACCGATAGAAGGTATCCATTCCTCGGTTAACTCTCTAACTTGAAAGGCGGTCAGTTTAATTGACGTTGGAACTGTGTCTATTGACGTGAGAATTCGGTGAACTTGGTTTCCTGAAGCCGGCATTTCAATAAGAAAGGCTAACTCGAGAACGGAAGCACCCAGCACCCTGTTTTTTGGTGTGCACATGTAATAAAACACCACATAGCATTATATGAAAGAATTACAGTAAAAATACATCCAGAACATAATGTTTGATTAAAGTGTGTAAACTGTGTAATAGGGGAGCCAGATGAGTGCCATAAAATAAAGAAAAATCACATGGAGCAATATAGCAATATAATGTGATGACAAAAGACATAGGTGATCCATACTGGTTCTACTCACAAGTGGAGCAGAATATCAAAGAAGAAATCCAATACAGTGGCAATTTCTTCCAAGCAATGTAGATGATGCATGTGATCCTTCCCGAGCTCAAAGACAGAAGAAGAGAACCATAGTGCAGACAGTTCACAATATTTATCAGCAAATAAAATACAAATGGAGGCTAACATGGTATCAGCAAACATAAGGCTTTGGATATGCAAGGCAACACAGCCTACAGTTTGTTGCGACCTGGCTGTGGCTGTTCCCTGCGTCCGCAGCCCCGATTGATGTCACTTCCGGAATTGGACATCCACGCTGCACGCACGCTACTTCCGGGTTCTTTCCCCTCTATCCTCCTCTACGGATCGTTAGATGGTCCAAACCTCAATGCGTTTCGCTGCTCTTGATTAGCAGCTTCATAAGGAGTTACCATCTGATGCATCACTCATGGGTTATATACCCAAGTTCAGAGCTGAAGTATGGTCTAATTGGCTAAGCTTAATAAGTTTCCAACTACTTGGTGTGTCACTGTATAGAGCCTAAATAGTGCCTTGATAAGTAATCACACATACAAATTTATACAAATAATAATAAAAATTTAAAATACATCAATAAAAGGTAAACTAACAGTACTTTTGTTTCCAAAATAACAAAGACTTTCTAGAATACTATTACAAAACACTAGAAAAATTTAATCGGCTAGCCGATGAGGCGATTGGGGTTAATGTTGCTTCCGTGTATAGAGCTATGGGGTATTTATGCAATAGAATAGAGAATAGATATAATTAATTTAAACACATAAAAATAGAGCTCATAAACAAAACACATTATAAAAATATCCACAGTAGACCCTCAGAATATAGGAGGCATGCACTGTGAAAAAGGAAACATGCAAGGTGGGTAAAAAGCACATCAGAGGTAGACCCCCAAATCAATATCTACATTCATTCCATTGGGTACCAGGGTTTTTAGTTTGTGAATCCAAAATGATTCACGTTTAGTAAGTTCTATATCCCTATCCCCTCCTCTCCAGTGTGGCATTACATGTTCAATAGCCACAAACTTAAGTCCTGAAGGGTCTCCCTGGTGGTGTGCAATAAAATGTTGTGAGAGAAAATGTGTTGTTACTTTTCTCCTTATATTACCCATATGTTCTAAAATCCTTATTTTAATGGATCTAGAGGTTTTACCAACATATTGTAACTTGCACGGACATTCGATTAAGTAAATGACATAATCCGTCCGGCAAGTTATATGGGAGGAAATGTGAGTACTGTAGAACACCTATAGATCACCTATTTCTTTTGTTATCACATTAAATTGCTATATTGCACCATGTGATTTTTCTTTATTTTATGGCACTCATCTGGCTCCCCTATTGTTTGGAACATTTGTGTGTTGAGCTTTGGAAACAAGCTTTTAAAGGGTAGAAGTAAGATTTGTTTTGCCTTTATTTCACTCACTGTTTAATATATTTCACGGTTTATATTCACTCCAACCACATTATATTATTTGTCTACACAATTTTCATTTACTTAAAAGTGTTTGAGCGCCATCCAGTACTTTTGTTCTACATTTAAACTGTATGGGCAACTGGTTCTATAAGTCGGGGAAAAATTCCTCTGACCTGTAAATAGGTTGGGGGTGAATGAGTTGCGGGTATTTTATTCCTGACACTTCAAAGGGATTCCGCTGACCAGGCACCCCTCAGTCTAAAGTAATGACATGGATGAAAGACTGCAGAGCACCCTAATGTATACATGGCCGGATTCCTAAGAAGTCGTAGATCCCGGGCCATTGACACCTTCGCGCCAAACCTCAGACTAAGAGGCGCCAGAAAGAGGGTGTACACCAGGTATGCTAAGTTGTCCGGGTGTCAAGCCGACACACGCACTTTACGAACCGGGAAGCCTTTTTGCCTGGTTTTGCAAACTGCGGGCAATGCGGCTATTGGTGGGTTAAATATTCTCACAACGGTGATTGGGTGCTCATGTTAAAGGTAGGCAGGAATCGTCTATAACTGTGCCTACCAAGCTGACCCCAGTGTGATTCCTATGATCCATGATGTGACTACATTTTACGCAAGAGCACAGCGGCAGTCGTTCCAGAAAGCAAGGGGTTCATAACAACGCAACTACGGATTTACCCCAAACTTCGGAATTCATTAGCCCTGGTGACTCCCGAACGAATTCTAACGAATCTCTACAAAATTCTTTGATATGGCTGAGTTAGTAGAACGGCAAGTTGCAATCTAGCCACGGGACCTTAAAACAAGACTGCATTTCTTGCGCTTGCATGCAAAGGACAATCTATTTCATTCCCTTATCCCAGTAAGTGTTGTTTTAAGTGTATTCTGCAGATGTCGTGTGTTTGTCAACCCAGGAAATAAATCACAATTTATTTTGCTCCTTGTTGTGTTCAATCGAATACCCAGAAATATAAATGTGTTAATAAGTTGTGTCCACTGTGACAGGCAGCGTGTGGGATACTGATTGAACCTATACTGTAGTCTCCTGCAGGATATTGTAGTATAGTGAGGACCTTGCAGCTTGTGAACTCCTCGACAAGTAGCAACTGACACACACTTCTAAAGAGCACGAGAGACTTCACTGTTCCCTTTACCCATACCCCAAAGGCACCATGAGTAACCGCTTAGGAAGGTTCCGATCGTGGACCAGAGAGAAGGTCGTGGAGAAATGTGTAGGGTATGGCTTACCGACAGATGGGCGGTCAAAGGTACAACTGGAAGAGGATTGGAGCATCATGAGGTCCGTATGGTCCTGCCAGAGGGGCAAGTCCCCGTAGCTGCTGTGGCAGCAGCCGCTATTCAGCCCAGAGTGCAGGAGGTCCCTCCAGCTCCAGGGCAGCAAGGACATGAGGAGAGTGCTAGTGACCACCCGGTCATGGGTGGCTTGGTGCCAGGGAGTGCGGACAAAGTAGCAGCTGTGGATGCCGAGCATGCCGTCCCTGGGCTCACTGCACTTCTAGTTACATGGGTAACGGGTGATAGCACTGCGGAGCGGGTACAGCTCCTGACAGCAGTGCTCAGAAGAACCCACAACTCCAACCTTGAAAACGGGGAACAATGACTTTCCCGGGCGGATCATCACTGCTTAAGCAAGTTCGTGGATGGCACAGATGATCTCGATGCGTTCCTGAACGACTTCGAGACGCAGTGTTCCCAGTTCCATATTCCAAGAGGGGACTGGGTGGTCAGACTGAGACCACTGTTATCTGTAAAATCCAAACAGACTGTGATGGGTATTCTACGCGTGAATGCCTATGACTACGGTCATGTGAAGAGCAAGCTGCTGACCCAGCATGCCCTGATCCCCGAATCTTACAGGGGCAAGTTCCGGATGGGGGGAGTACTCCCCGGGGAGTCATTCAGTACCTATGCCGGTCGGATGGCTTGGCACGGGACTCAGTAGGTGGAGGGGAATGGGGCTACAAAATTCCATACCCTGCTGGACTTGTTCTTTCAAAAGCAGCTGCTGCAGCAGCTTCCCATGGACGTGAGGGCATGGGTTTATGATCATAAACCTCCAACCTACGAGGACACAGCGAAAATGGCAGATGAATATGTGGCCAGCTGAGTTGCAATGAAAGACCACGTAGCGCCCATAGGAGCGGGCTGCGCGGCCCAGGGTGCTAAAACTACCAATCAATGGACCACCAGCCTGCAGAAGTGAACAGCGCACCGAAGGCTTCAGAGTTCAAGCATGAGAGGCGGTGTTACTCTTGCAATAAGGTCGGGCATCTCAGGCAAGACTGGTTGGACCGGGACCGGTCCAAGGGACCCCATCAGGGGCAACACTCACCAGCTATGAGGCCATCGCCCGTGTGCGACTGGCACACACAGAAGCATCAACTACAGCCGTGGAACCAGCCCACAGAGGGATGAGCATCGGAGAAATTGCACTTGACACCTCAGACCAGCAGCGGAGAGCGGGGGACATCAGGTTGCTCCAGTCGGCAGGCGGACAGCTTGCTTAGAATCCGGTGCCACCGTGACTCTGGTTTATCCTGATATGTTGCGGCCAGAGGATTTGCTCCTGGGCATCGGGATGCAAGTGACCATGCCAGACAGAGGACCGCGGTCACTCCAGGTTGCCCTGGCCTTTTTGGACTGGGGGGCGGGTCGTGGCATGAGGGAGGTGGGAGTATTGCCAGGGTAGAATGCCGAGGTGCTCCTTGGTAACGACCTGGGGCACGTTACCTGCGTTTTTACAACTGAGCTGGCGCCTGTTGCAGCGATCACCAGGAGCCAGTCAGCAAGGATCGCAGCAGAACCAGCCCCTGTCCACCTGCCTTATGGACCTAGCATTCCAGCCGTCTCTGCGGAGACCAGACAGGTAAGCCAGACTCAGTCACCTTCTGACCCTGACTTACTGTTCCCTGTGAAAACAGGGAAGAAGGGGGGAGCAGGGGTCTGCAGTAAAACTTCATAAGATTCCTAATGGGAACCTACAAATGCTCACACCCTCAATGTCATAAATTAGGGTGAAGCTTCAAAACCAGCAGTGGGGGGGTTAAGAATGAATAATAGTATAATACTTACACGACCATGTGTAAGTGCAGGCTCATAAAGGGTTCTTTGTCAGATGTAGCCTCTTAATAGAGTTCTCTATTCATCCATATCTTTCTGATAAGGTGTCTTCAGATAGCTGGATGACGTCACTGCCATGGGTCTCCACCAGACCCAGGCAAGAAATGGGAGCGAGTGTTCAAAAGGAGGCTTCGGTAGTGATCTGGCGACACTCATTTCTACCAGCTGAGCAGCTTGCTTCACACCGGACGCGGAGGTGAAGCACTAGAGCTTGCAAGAGTGGAGCTGGATCCCTTGTGTTGCTGACACTGACTTTCCCTACACGTGAGTGGACATTTGATGTCAGTCTAATAAATTGTCATTTTTAATTTTGAACACTCGCTCCCATTTCTTGCATGTGTCTGATGGAGACCCATGGCAGTGACATCATCCAGCTATTGGATGTCAGTTCCTGCGAAGTCCTTCCTCTCTGGGGTTAACACCAGATAGTTCCTGCTTCAGGTGATGAAGTCACATCACGTGATGAAATGCGTAGGAGGAGCCAGCATTGAGTCCAGTGTATAGAGTGAAAGAGGAAGCCGTGAGGTGAATATCCTGCTGCCTGCTGCTGATTAGGCTGACCAGCCTGCTGCCTGTCCTTACCGGAATCTAGTGACTGAGGAAGTCTAACCGGAGGGGGTAACCTGTAGACACCCAGGACTGTACATCTGACGGCGCAACAGTGTATGCGACCGATCCAGCCCTGAAGCAGGAACTATCTGGTGTTAACCCCAGAGAGGAAGGACTTCACAGGAACTGACAGCCAACAGCTGCAATCCAGACAGCATCCACCCAAATAGGCAATATCTCTGTCCTTTTACACACAACTATCAGTTCATTTCTTGAACTATAATAATATAATAATAATAGCATGTTTTTGTATAGCGCTGATAGTTTTACAAAGCACTTTACAGAGACATTTTGCAGGCACAGGTCCCTGCCCCGTGGAGCTTACAATCTATGTTTTTTGGTGCCTGAAGCACAGCGAGATAAAGTGACTTGCCCATGATCACATGGAGCCGACTCCAGGAATTGAACCAGGCTCCCCTGCTTCAGACTCTTAGTGCCAGTCAGTGTGTTAACTCACTGAGCCACTCCTTCTCCCATGAACTGATCATTATAGCAATTCTATTTATATCAGAACTACATTTATTCAATGTGGTTGTTTAGTTTGTGTCTATGCACTAGTGTAATTTATGTGCAATTTTCATGTTTATATGGTCTTCATAGGTTAATATAAAGTTGAATTTACTTGTTAGTGACCCTCCACTAAATTTCTTTTCTTTTCCCTTGAGGTTTATCTATAAGAGGAGTGGTATCCTCTTGTGTGGGCAGGCAGTAGTATACACCAACAAGGATTCTCTTTCACCAATTTTTGGAGGATTTTCCATATATTCATCTTTCAATTGGACTTTATATATTGGATGTTTCAATAGTATCATGTATGACACATGAGGTAAACTAGTGCTGAGCCGTTTTTAGGGATTGCATCAAGTATCAGTGGTTATTTACTGATGCAGCGGCCATTTTTCTAACGCGCCTCGAATCAGTTTTCGTGTTGACCACTGTATTCCATTCGGTATTTTCTCATTTTATCACTATTCATGCCGCGTTCGCGCAATCCGGCACCAGGCAACATGACGCGGTAGATCTGTTTAATTTAATGGTTTAGTGTTTCTTTGGATGCAATTCTACTCGTATCCGCCATGTGGCAGAGTTAATAAATTATAATTTGGGTGCAATTCTTTGCGTATCCGCCAGGTGGCAGAAATGTATGCAATTAATGAATTGGATTGAATTGGAATGTGTATTTGCAACATTGCTTTGCTACTTTGTAAGGGTAGCAAGAAAATAACCAGGGTTGGCGCTCAACAGGAGATAGTGCCACAAAGAAATAATCCAAATTAAAACAGTGAAATAGTGACACCCTCTGGTAACCAGGGCTCACTACAAGAAATGAACCCAAAAAGTGCAATAAACATATATAATAAAACTAAAAGGAATTAACAAGGGATAACCACTCAACCTAGACAAGATGGGAAAGTCTTAATTTCCCCTGGGACGTAGTGGGTAGAGATGGCAAGGGAGCGGGACACCATGCACATGTAAAAGAGGAGAGATGAGAGGCGCATGCGCGACGGCTGGAGTGCATGAACGTGTGAGCCATTAGCTCCGTTCTCAGCCGGCGGCAATTTAGAATAAAAATGCAGCAAAACAGCACAAAAAAGCCCCAATTCATATCCCCAAACTGCCTCAAAGTCCCAGGATGCCGAGAACGACCCGCTCAAAGAGTTCATCAACTGTCCTGACCGATTAGTTCACTAAGGGAGATCCACCGCGGGCTCCCAGCCAGGAGGGAATGGCGCCAAGTGATTCCGAATCGGAAGAGGAGGAAGATGTCGGCAAGGACACCAGCAGAGACAATGAAAATATGAGACGCAGAGACATGCGAGAGTTCTGCCTAGACATCAAAAAGTGCTTTCAATCTGAAGTGGCAGCCCCGAGAGCTGTGGAAAAGTAACGCACCAGCACAAGTGGACAAGCAGTATAAGCGCTGAGTGCTGTGGCTGAAAGTTAGAGGGACAAGGAGGCGTGCATTGCCATTTCCTTTGGATTCGTTGGAGATTGCCAGGCCTTGACGCCACATCCGGTGACGTCACTACCGGTTCCGGCACACGACGGAGACGTCTTTTCCGGTTTCTGACAGCTAGGAGTTACGGAAGGAATACACGGCTTCCAGGACACTCTGCGGACCCTCTACACGTGGCCAACAGCCTATACCAGTCTACTGCGATATACTATCTGCCGTCCTGTGAGTGTTATCTAGATTTTAACCGACCGGAGCGGCGTTCCAGATTTCTGTCCAACTATTTTATTCATATAGTTTTATTAAATTAACTTTTATCATTAGCTTTGCTTTGTGTTGTCTGTCTTGGTGTGTCTGTTTGTCTTGTCACCTAGTGTCAGCCAGTTTGCAATTCTATGTCTGCATAATTTGTTTTAACTGTGTTGCACTAAATATCTCTTTTTTCATTTCATGTTCCACTTCCCATGCATGAAGTCCTATCTGAGCACCCAAAGATTTAGAGACTGTTGATCATCTTGGGACTTGAACTATTTCTACTGGATATCCAGGATTCCATCATTTGGACTCACTAGGCGCCGGTACCTCTTTTTGTTTTAGCCCCGAGAGCTGATATCTGCGGTATAGGAGAGCGCACAGACTCTCTTGAAAAGAAAATGGACGCCACATTCAAAGCACTCCACAAAACAGACAGACAAGTGGCACAAGAGAGGGAAACAGTCAGGGATATATTGGATCGGCAGGAGGATGCGGACAATAGGGATCGGAGGAACAATGTGAGGATCCGGGGGGTCCCAGAGACTGAAACAGATCCGGAGGACTTTATTTGCAGATGGCTACAAAACATAATGCCTGACCGATCAGAAGCAGACCTGCACCTGGACTGCTGCCACAGGGCACTGAGGTCGAGACCACAGCAAGGTGACCCCCCAAGAGACATCATAGCCCGTTTTCACTTTTTTAGAGTGAAGGAGGCATTCTGCCAAATAACCAGATCTCAGGGAGACTTTGAGGGGTATAAACTGCAGGTCTACCAGGATATCTCACCCATTACCCTGCTGAAAAGAAAACAAATTGCCCCCATAACTAAAGTGCTGAGAGAGGCTGGGACCCGTTACCGTTGGCTGTACCTGTTTGGGTTAATGGTGCTACAAAATGGCGCTGCCACCACGCTGCGGAGGCTAGAAGATGGCAGCAGCTTCCTCACCAAACTAGGGCTCCAGGACAAAATACCCCGAAGAAATAGCTACAGGGGGAGCTGCACCGGACCCTTCATGGAAGGAAATGAGAAGAGCCAACAAGCGATGCCAACCCCACAGCCCGAAGTGAAATCGGGACCTGAGCTGCAAATAAAGCCAAACATCCTACCTGTTCCCATTCCAGTTATCGTTCCAAAGTTAAAGAAGCAGTTCAAGACCCGTTCAGGTCAGTCCCATGGCTCCCTGCAGCTTCGGCAGCACCTCTCCACGAATGGCGGCCATCTTGGAGCAGCTCCCGATCCACAATGAGAGAGGGGAGGGGCCGGAGGAAGGAGACTGAGGAGGCAAATCTCGCGAGAGGACGGCCTGCCACTACCAAGATGGCGACGGACTTCGTCACCAGGGGAGGAGCTGCAAAGGCTCGCGAGATGTCCCCGACTGCACAGGAGGCACAGACGGAGGGTTTAGAGGCAGAGCAGCAGACCCCTCGAGCTGGACTGAGTCCCGTGGCAAGGAAGAAGGAGAAGAAGATGGGGGGGTGACGGGGGGCTTAAAGTGTTCCCAGTTCACTCTATGATGAGTTACTCAACGTTTAACACAACACACCACAGTACATTAATAAATAAAGTGACAAGAGGAGAAGGTGTAACATAATAGGTATAGTATACTAAAATAACAAAAGATGAATAATAGTTTATTTTTTTATTATCTTATTACTGTTTATTGTTAATGGAGAGTAATAAGTGATGTTTTAAAAAAAAAAAAAAACACTATACGTTCAGGATAAATCCTATAATAGTATATCTAGTATTTCTAAATCTAAACTGAACTAAATAAAAACACGAAATACGACACACCAATAAAAAATAAATACATTGCAAATATCCCACCTATACCCAGTCCCCCCCCCCAAAAAAAAAAAAAAACCTGGGTCAGCTATTAAAGTTAATATAGTTAATTACAGTTAATAAGTATTCTAAATGTTGTTTAAGGACATAGTTCAGATACATACTCAGAGGAGAATAGGTACTGAACTGGGTTACAAGTCCAGAATCGAATAATGGTTAAACCAATATAGGTGTTCACACACTCTTTAAGAGCCAGATAGGATGAGAGCAAGTACGCAGTGGAGTATAGTGAGGCTACGGTACAATTAGCAGATCAGGAGGGTTACATCCAAAGAGAGAAGTTGCTGCTTGCAGATAAAGATTCCAAACGCAGCCGACGGTGCAAAGTGCGGTCTGGTTTTGTCATGTGCCTACACACTCAGACCGGGGATATACCCCGGGTCAGGAGAAAGTCCTTGGAAGGCTGGGGAGTGGAGGCACTAGGTCAGAGGGAGGAGGTCTGGAGAGTGCTCCATTGGATTCCCATGCCCGTAAGGCAAGGGAAGGGCACTGGCCAGGGGCCAGTGATTTCTTCCCCACCCTGTTAACTTTTCCCTTTGTTTCAGATGTTCCTTATGTGTCTCCCTCCCCCCACACTACCTTCTACCTAGGTGGTATGACACCAAAGCTCGATGTACTGCAGGACATCGCAGGGAGGTGGAGGCCCCTGGGTGCGGTTCCGACACTCTTCATGGATGGACAATGGACGCTAGGTGAGACTAGACACAAACCATGACGCTGACTATCATATCCCACAATGCTAAAGGCTTAAACTGCCCCAACAAAAGAAGGGTGGCCCTCGTGGACTATAAGAAAAAGGGAGCTGACATAGTTCTAATCCAAGAGACACATTTTAGCACCACCAGTTTTCCGAAATACTTTGACAAACAATGTAGACAGGTGTTTCTATCATCTGCTAGAGAAAAGAAAAGGGGAGTTGCGATACTCATACATAATAGGCTAGGGCTAGTGGTAGACACAATCAAGAAGGATAGGGACGGAAGGTTCCTCCTACTAGTGGGGACTATAAACCAACAGCCCATTACGATAGTAGTAATATACGCTCCAAATGGCCACGACTCGCCATTCTACACTGCAACATTCACTACTATCAAAAAACACGCCGTAGGTGCCCTGATTATAGGGAGAGACTTTAACACGGTACTAAACGCAGCCATGGATAGGTCTGGGCCCCACAGGCTTAGACCAGCAGCTCGGCCAATGGCACTTGAAAATGGGCTGAGGGACTTAGGGCTGGTGGATGTCTGGCGGGAATTCCACCCTCTTGACAAAAACTACACCTTCTATTCACATCCACATAATTCTTACAGCAGAATCGATTACTTATTTGTCACTAGTAGACTGGTTCCACAGATCTCCCATACTGGGATCCACGATATTTCGTGGTCAGATCATGCACCCATAGAGCTAAGGTGCGCACAAATTGGGCTGGACAGACCAGGAGCAAACTGGAAACTTAATGAGTCCTTACTCAAAATCCCGGAAGTACAGGACAAAATTGGGGAAGAAATTATACAATTCTTTAGAGAAAACATGGGAAGTGTGAGTTCCCACATCACCCTCTGGGA
Source organism: Ascaphus truei (assembly GCF_040206685.1). NCBI lineage: Eukaryota > Metazoa > Chordata > Amphibia > Anura > Ascaphidae > Ascaphus > Ascaphus truei. The sequence goes on along the minus strand of NC_134484.1, from coordinate 209,811,016 downwards.
GGCACATAAAGCAACACTAAGAGGGACTCTCATTAGTTTGGCAGCCAAACGAAAGAGAGAAAGGAATACAAAAATTATTGAAGGGCGGACTGAATTGAAAGCCCTTTGGGATCGGCATAAGAGGTCTCCTGACCCGGCCATCCTCCAACAGATTAAAGATACACAGCTCAAGCTGAAGTTGCTTCTTACCTCCCAGGCCGAGAAATCACTGACTTGGTCAAAGAGGAAATTCTTTGAAAAAGCCAACAAGCCGGATACCCTACTAGCCAGGAGGATTAACCCTAAAGCAAAAAGCTATAATATACAGGCTATACGCACGCAATTGGACACCCTTTCCGCCGACCCTAAAAATATAGTGGGGGAATTCAAAAGCTATTATGAGACACTCTATGACGGGGAGAAGGTGAGCCGCTCCTCTGGAACGGAGAGAGCCCTGCAGGATTTTCTGCAGAACTCAAATCTACCAAGAATGAGCGAGGGGGACAGAGAGGTGATGGGCAGGGACTTCACAGCTGAGGAAATATCAGAGGTCATCGTAAATCTAAAACTCTCTAAAGCCCCAGGTCCTGACGGATTCTCGAACCTATACTACAAAAAATATAAGAAACAATTGATCCCCTATCTCCTCCGTATGTTCAACCAAGTGTTGGGAGGGATCCCTTTCCCCCAGCAAATGCTCCAAGCGTCAATTTCTGTGATACACAAACAGGGTAAAGACCCACAGGACTGTTGAAGCTACAGGCCAATATCCCTGATTAATTCGGACATTAAAATATACGCTAAACTTTTGGCCAATAAATTGAGTCTCATTCTACCCAGACTGGTGCACCCAGTTCAAGTTGGGTTCATAGCGGGTCGACAAGCTGCGGATAACACCCGACGAATCATTGATCTGTTAGAAATAGCCAATACAAGATCAATACCAGTTATGGCGCTCAGTCTGGATGCAGAAAAAGCGTTTGATAGGATAGACTGGCCATATCTAGAGGCCACGCTTGGAGCATTTGGGATGGGAACAAAACTGTTTGAAGCTATATTCTCCCTATACTCGGCTCCGTCAGCCAGGGTGACCCACCAGGGGTTCGCATTGGACCCCTTCTTAATCAAGAGCAGAACGAGGCAGGGCTTTCCGCTCTCCCCCCTCCTGTTTGCGCTATGTATGGAGCCCCTAGCCGCGCAAATACGAGACAGCAAAGATATCTCGGGTATTGACATTGGAAGCCAGTCGCATAAGGTGGCACTGTATGCAGATGACGTGTTCCTGACAATATCTAGCCCCCTCACCTCTTTACCAAACTTATTCGATTTACTGGGTAGATTTAATAGGATCTCCAGATTTAAAATAAACCAATCTAAATCAGACGCTATGAATATAAATTTACCAAAACACATGGAGAAGCTGATCACCCTCAACTTTAACTGGCAGCAGACACAAATTAAATATCTAGGGATTAATGTAACTAAGACAACCAAACTGCTGTACCAGGCAAATTACCCCAAACTGATGCAAACCCTACGATGGGCCAAACACAAAATCTCTTGGATAGGGAAAATTCACTGTATTAAAATGAACCTGCTCCCTCGCCTTCTTTACTTATACCAGACCCTCCCGGTGCCAGTGGGATTGAAGGACGTCCTCTCGCTCCAATCCGAGATAGATAGATTTATCTGGGGGGGGGGAAGAAGGCAAGAGTGGGCAGGCGGATAATGCGCAACCAAACAGGGGCAGGGGGGCTTGCGGTGCCCTGCTTGTTGGCTTATTATAAAGCAGCCCAATTATGCCAAATCGTGCAATGGCACACCAACCCGGACTCCAAAAGGTGGGTTGCATTAGAAAAAGAGATTTGCTCCCTGGTTGAACTAGGACATTTAATCTGGCTACCCAAAAAGGTGCGATTCAGTGCTAAAATACCGCTTTCCTCAATGGCTAACTCACTCTCGGTGTGGGAGAGCACCAGGCTTAAATGCAATTTGATCCATAATGCATCAGGCATGACCCCATTATGGGGGAACCCATTGTTTGCTCCTGGACTGAACAGTGCGGACTTTACAATTTGGAAAGCTAATCATATTAATAGATTAGTGGACCTGGAGGGCAGAAGAGGCATTCAAACATTTGATATCCTTAAATCTAACAACAATATCCCCAATGCTGAATTCTTTAGGTACCTTCAGGTCAGAGCATTTTACCAATCTCAACAACCTAGAAACCAATAAACGAACTTTGAAAAGCTCTGCCGAATAGGGACAAGCACAGTTGGACTCACATCGCAGCTGTACAGGGAAGTAACTGGTTCTAGCTCGACAGTAACTGAAAAACTAGGCTAAATGACCAAATGGGAGACGGACCTTGGAGAAGTATTAGACGTAGAGGACTGGATGAAAATCACCACGGCAGTCTCCAAAAGCTCCATGTGCACGACCCTCAGGGAGTACGCATATAAAGTTATGATGAGATGATACCACACCCCCACAAAATTGGCTAAATTCCTGCCCAGTTACTCCCCATTGTGCCCGAGACAATGTGGACAACAAGCAGACTTGTTACACATGCTGCGGTCTTGCCCCAAGCTAACTAACGTCTGGGATTCAATCCAAGATTGGCTGAGCAGAATCCTAGGCATAAATATCCCGCTAGACCCGTGGCAGTTTCTTCTAAACAGATCGCACCCGGGACTATCCAGAAAAATGAACAAATTAATATCGCACTTTGCGATGGCGGTACGAGGAGAGATTGCAGCACGTTGGAAACAAAATGTGATTCCATCAATTACTGCAATTCGGAATAGAATTTGGACAGTCTGCCAGATGGAGCAATTGACGAGTATGGTCAACGATACTGGCACAAACTATCTCAAAGTTTGGATGCCGTGGTTGGCTCAGACAGATTTACCAGGGGTAGAAAGGTCCACGATATGGCAATGATGTGGATATATGCGTTCTCCACTGAGCTGTTGTATAAACATAGACATACAGGATAAATCGGAATTACTCGGATTGAACCAGACAGGGAGGTGTCAGGGCCACCGCCAAGGTGAAATCTGCCCACACCAAGGAGCGATAAGCCGGAAGATGCAGAGCTGTCGGTGTAACCACGGTAGAGGGACCCCCCCTCCCCCTCCCCCCCCCCACTCCCTGGAAACCCCTACCCCCCTCTCTCCGTCAGGTGCATGTGTAAAGTCTGTCTGTCTGTCTTCCCAGTTTGTCCTGTCTTCACCTGCAGAGAACAAAGATGCATGGGCGATTGATAATGTTATGATTATGCGGTTGATAAAAAACTTTGAAATGTCTGTCAAACATGTAATCTGTAAACATAAAGGTGTACCTAGAGGAGGTGCAGAAGAACATGTAATCTGTCAATAAAATTTGAGTTGAAAAAAAAAAGAGAGATCACAAAAATATTTCAATACTATAAAGCACAAAAATGATAATCCTATGAAATTCTGCAAAGGTTATACTCACAAGCAGACAGTGAGTAAAGGCATTTCACACATAAAGTGTACACGAACAGTAGTACCACATAAAGGGGCGTCTGGGGACCAGGATGGGATGGATAGGGTGCACTACAGCAGAGGACAAGAACACACCATAGCGCGAACTGTGCAACAATTTAACGTATTAAAAAACACTTCACAAGTACTCACTTACAAAGTATAAGAAATAATCAGGCAACAAGGGATCAGAGGTACAGGCATATGATGATCTCACCGCCCCTTCCTCTCCAGAAATCATGATTAGGTTTGGAATGGAGACGCTCTGCCACAGGTGCTCCTAATTGCGGCCGCAAGAAGCAACGAACAGCTCGGCGTCTCTCCTCCACGTGTCTTGGTATCTGCCTCGATTCGACGCTTTCGCTAGAGAACTAGCTTTGTCAGGAATCTGGCACCCTATTAATGCAGCACATTAATTCCACATCACCAGAGACCATTATACACCACCAATGAAGAGCGAACTGATTGTATTTAAGAGCAAGTGTAGGATAGGGTGCCAGATTCCTGATGAAGCTAGTTCTCTAGCGAAACGCGTACAATCGAGGCAGATACCAAGACACGTGGAGGAGAGACGCCGAGCTGTTCGTTGCTTCTTGCGGCCGCAATTAGTAGCACCTGAGGCAGAGCGTCTCCATTCCAAACCTAATCGCGATTCCTGGAGAGCAAGGGGTGATGAGATCATCATATGCATGTACCTCTGATTCCTTATTGCCTGATTATTTCTTATACTTTGTAAGTGAGTACTTGTGAAGTGTTTTTTAATTCATTAAATTGTTGCACAGTTCGCGCTATGGTGTGTTCTTGTCCTCTGCTGTAGTGCACCCTATCCATCCCATCCTGGTCCCCAGACGCCCCTCTACGTGGGACTACTGTTCGTGTACACTTTATGTGTGAAATGCCTTAACTCACTGTCTGCTTGTGAGTATACTGTAACCTTTGCAGAATTTCATAGGATTATCATTTTTGTGCTTTACAGTATTGTACTATTTTTGTGATCTCTCCTCTTTTACATGTGCATGGTGTCCCGCTCCCTTGTCACCTCTACCTACTTTGTAAGGGTGCAGGTGTTTAAAACAGATACTGGTGTACATACTTACAGTGGCCCATTGTGAATTGACCTTGTTTTTTTGAAGACATTATCAAATTAGGCGTTCTTAATAAAAAGCATTAAAATACTCAATGTGTGCCTTTTTTTTAACATTCTTTCCCCGCACAATTGCTGAGTGGACATTATGGCTACACCACAGCCGTATAAAAAACCTGACTGTAGTTATGCGTTTTTAATATATTCAGCGATTAATGCTGCAGCAGAAAAGATGGCGACTGTATCTGAAATATATGAATATTTCATATCGAACTACGATTTTTACAAGTTTTCACCTGACGTTCATGGGTGGAAGCGTGCAATAAGAAAAACCTTAAGTAACGATCAGTGTTTTTTTCATATTGCCCCTCGTGCCGGAGAGATTTGCGGGTATTGGGGTGTCATGCCAGAATTTCACAGTATGTTTGATCATGGCAATCTCAAAAGAAGAAAAGTGGGTTTTAACCCATACAAGATTCGTCAATCCCAATCTAGAAATGTGACGGCAACAGCACCACCAGCACCGGTGTCCGGTCCGACCATCAGTGATAACCTTGTGAACGGCAATCCTTTGTACTGTTACCTGTCCCCGTCAGAATACCTGGAAAATTTCCAGCCTGAGCATGACTTCGCGTTCAGGTACCAGCAAGCTTGTATGTACCAGAACCAGTACCAAAATGTTTTCCAGCATCATCAGCTGTCAACTTCAAGTGTAGCAGGCCAGCTGTCACCTGTCAACTATAATGCAGACTTGAGGAGTTACAGTGAGTCATCACCACCCGTTTGGCAAAGCTTATAAAGAAGGTACAGTATACAGTAATGTATTACACTGTATTACACTGTACTACAGTATAATGTACATGGTAGTCTTAAGTTTTTAACTGCAGTTCAAGTTGCCGTGTGTCAAAAACAAAATTATTTTTAAAACAATACAGTAGTACTGTATGTATTTTACAGTACATTACTGTACTAGTACTACTGTACTTATGTGCATCAATACAATACAGTACTTTACAGTATGCAAGGTGAGGGGATGTTTCTCTGTTGATTGCACTTTGAAGAATGATTTGATTGGCCGCTGAAGTACGTGACGCTGCTGCAGTGCAGCTTACAAATGTAGGGAGAGGGTGGGGCTCAAGAGTCCACAACGGTTGAACGGCTGCTTTAATTCCCAATGAAGCGACTTGACGCATGCGCAATACCAACAATAGCATATTTTTTTGTTTTTCCCCAGAAACAAAACTTTGGCATCCAGCGCAAAAAAGACAAAAGAAGGGATTTGGATGGACCTCTAATATCGCTTATTTTAAAAGTTGCTTTCGCTTTGTTTGCGAAGTGGGCAAACATTTAGTGACAGTGCCATTTTGATCTATCTAGAGAACAATTGTGAGCTTTATAGAAAACCTTACACTGTATAGTACTGTATGCTGCTGTTTAAATATTAAATTCTTTTTTACATTGTACAGTACTGTCATCACCACTACTGTTTTACAGTACGTTGCATTGCGCAACTTTTCTTATAAACACCAAAAATAAAAATGTATATCTTTTATTCCATACTGTATGTATTAATTATTTTTTTTACATTATTTTTTAATAACCGAGAAATGCCCTTTCTTTCCGTACTGTACTGTACTGTATGTGAAGTACGATGCTTGGTTGAACTGTTCATAAGAATTTCAGGTCTGCAATAGGGGGTCGGTCATACAGTAAAATACTTTTTATTTTTGAATACATACAGTAATACAACAAAAACAGTTGTTGTGGTCTTTCTCTTCGTTATGGCATTGCGAGATGGGGGGGAGAGAGGCTGCTGCAGCTCTGAAAATATGGTAGAAAGAAACAAGTACTGGTAATTACTGGTAAAAATGATTAAACAATAACATTTCAAAAGATTTGCAAAAATCCCCAACAGGATTTCTATACAGTTACTGTACTGGAACACTGAGAGAGGGTGGGAGAGAGGGGTTTGTGTAAGATACAGGCTTGTTTGTACTTACAGTAAACACAGTACTGTAATCTTAAACCCCCCGCCCCTTCCTTTTTTCACTGCAGCTGCTGAAAATCCTGTATACTGTAAATTAACAGACATGGTTAGTTTGATTAAAAAAAAACACATGTAAAAACACCTTTTATTTGTTTTTTGTTTTTTTGTTTTTTTGAACAAACGAATTTCTATACAGTAACATACTTACCTGTGCCTGATTGACCGAAATAAATGATTAGACAATATAAGTATTTAAAAACAAACAGAAAATGATTAAATAAAACAATGCTAATTTTTGATTTTTTGGGGGGATGAAAAACTTTTGCACTACTGTAGAGTTTGGGAAAAGTCGTTAGCAAGAGGGGTGCCACTCCAAGCACGAGCCCTTGTATGCCTCAACAGGCCATTTATAGTGTCTCTCACAGCTCTCATAACTGTAGGGGTTACACGGAAATAACGCTCCAATACATTCAAAATGTTATTTCATAAATTTGCTGGCAGAGCCCTCTTTCTTTTATTTCCTTCATAATTTACACTGTGGGTCCAACCGCTGTACATCTCAAAACTGACGGGGTGTTTAAATATTGCCAGGGCAATTTTCTGGGCTTCACCAGCAGATCCAGTCCTGTATTTCTCCCGGTCGTGCTGGGTCAGGGCGGTCAAGATGATGTCCGGCATCGTTGGAAGCCTGGGTGCTGGTGTACTTCTGGCAGCTGGCGAGGGTAGGCGGTGTGGGAGGATGCTTTCCTCCTGTTGTGGCCTTACCGGGGTTGTCACCTCGTCCTCAAAGGCATACAGGCACACGTATTCTGATGGATGGGGTGAGCGTGGGGTGCTTAGTGAGGGTAGCATGAAGGTCACGGCATGCTGGCCACCCTCCTGCTCCTGCGTCGGACAGACAGGGACAGGAACTCGCAGGAAAGAATACAATCTTCCTTTCCATGTTACTTGCCATCTTCTCCATGTTACTTTCCATTTTTCCATGCGCATATCCATAGTCATAGCTCACTGTATTGTAAGGAGTCATCAGAATGTATTCATACATAATGAACATGATAGATCAAAAACCAGGTAGATTTGAATAAAGGGGAGGAGTGCACAATCAAACCACTATAAAGAACACTGCATTAACCCACGATGACATCACTGATGAAACCAAACTAGGCGAAACTAGTTTGATGTGGACATCCCCTTTTTGGTCTTTTGGAGCCACCATACCTGTGGAGTCTGCGGATCAGCCAACCAACACTGACAAGCAGCAGGGAGCTCTGCACAAGGAGAGGGACAACAGACTGTGCACGAGTCTGAGAAAGCCTCTCATCCCTGTGGACCCAGACGGACAAGTCAGGAGTTGAGAAAAAGTGACTGAAAAGCACCTCCAGCAAGGACGTTTTTAAAGGACACTTGCAGCAATAGAAACCACCACAATCCATGTGGTTGGTCATTTGTAAGTGTATTTTTATCTCACCTCACTTATTTTTGTAATAAACAGTATTATGCTATGCCTCTCTCCACTTTTTAAGGTATAAGCAGAAAGAAAATAGAGTATGCACTACGGGAACAAACACACAGGCAAGTGTTAAGTTCTCTACTTCTCTATAGATTAAGATAATGAGTGTCGACGCCTATTATACCACTTGTGTGTGGTGTTTTTTGTTGTTGTCTTTTTGTCTGCATAAGGAAGAAAAGAGCAATAAGACCACGCGCTGGAGGACAACTTTATTTTCTACAAATCTTATATAATATGGAGTTTGAATTACCTCCTGGGACACCAGTTGCGGGACTTTATTTATTGCACCTCATTATTAGGACTAGCGCCACTTTTATTTTTTCTTTATTGCATATCCATACTCAACATGGTCTCCAAAAGAAGATCAACCTTTTGCTCCGTGCTGTAGACATCTGCGTAGGTGGGTGGTGGAGAAAGTGACCAGGGGGTTGTCAGGAGAGCAGCAGCATCGAGGATGGGTTGTGGAGCATGTGAGCCGGGGGTTGCCAGGAGAGCAGCAGCATCGAGGATGGGTTGTGGAGCATGTGAGCCGGGGGTTGACAGGAGAGCAGCAGCGTAGAGGATGGGTTGTGGATCTGGTCGGCAGGGGGTTGACAGGAGAGCATCAGCATCGAGGATGGGTTGTGGATCTGGTCGGCAGGGGGATGAAAGGAGAGCATCAGCGTTGAGGATGGGTTGTGGAGCAGGTCGGCAGGGGGTTGACAGGAGAGAAGCAGCGTCAAAGATGGATTGTGGAGCAGGTGAGTGGGGGAAAGGGGTGCAAGTATAGAATCGGGATTCCACTTGACTTGCACAGTGCTAAGTGCGCCGATCTTCTTCTTTACAAAATAAGGCCCAGGGGTCTTAACCTTTGGAGCCTTCAGAACATTTTCTTTATTCTGCTTTGGTTTTCGCTTAGGTTTTGGCTGGGAAACAGCTTCCGCCTTTCGCTTGGCCGGCACGGCAGAAGCAAGGTGGTTCCTGCGTCCGTAGAATCGGGGGCGTTCCATGGAAACAGATTTACGAATGCACAATGCAGGATCTGGACAAGAGCAAGTTCAGACAGAGATCAGTGTGTGAGAGTCTATGCAATTTGTCTCACCTTCTATTTAAAAATTTTCACGGGCATGGACACGAGGTGCAGGTGTTAAAAGTATACTAATCCAGTCGAGTGACGTTGAGGCACATTAAATTAAATTAAAGTATAAATACACCATCCATTTTGTTTATTCAATGCACATTCAATACACATCGAATTCACATCGAATTGCTCTGTGTGTGCTTACAATTTTTTTCTATCAGCAGCGATGCCAAAGAAAAGGATTTCAAAAGATCTCAGCTTGAGAATAATGGATATGTACCAGAATGGACACAGCATTGCACCGATCCACCGCTGGTTAGCTGCTTTGGGCCTCGGTTTAGCAAAAAGCACTGTTTGTTATCATGCCCATGGGAAGGCAAAAAACGTCAAAAGAAAGCCGACTGTCACTACTGAGTAAGTACTTACTGTATTTTCCTCCATAACTCTACAAACGTCTTGTACTGAATTGTACAGTACTAACAATATTTTATTAATATTTACAGTACCTTTCGACTGTACTGTACAGTATAACATTTTTGCCATTCTTACAATCAGTCACTAGCTTTTTAAGTCAACTCTACAGTAATATACTGTACTGTCTTCTGTACTTTAGGAGGTGGTGTCATAGTGTAATCATTTCAAAAGATTCTGTTTTCTTTGAACTAATAATCCTGCAGTTTGAGGGGCTATTTATTTAATATAGTCATACTGTATACTGTAGCGCCCAAAGTGTACTCACAGTACAATAAGTGCAGTAGCAACATCAGACAATAAGAAATCTGTGCGCTATTGGGATGCTTAATTTGTCTACTGTAACAAATTGTTTTGTTTTTCTTTACACATTAGGGCGAACACTCTTCTGGTGGACCAAATTAGTGACGCGAATGATGAGACGTGTGCCACAAGGGTAAAGAATGCACTAGGGGCTACTCACAAAATAAAAGCATCAGAGACCAGTATCAGGTTGATGAGACGGAAATTGGGATGGAAATATGGGCGTTTTAAGTAAGTACAGTTTACAGTACATCACCCATGCCCTCTTTTTTTATGTTTGGATCCCTCCTAATACAGTATCATACTGTACTGTATGTCCAGCATTTAGTGGCTCTAACATTTTTCCTTGTCATTACAGAGCGTATCCTATGATAATGGAAGCCAACAAAATAAAAAGAGTGGACCAGGCACGGGCAGGGATTGAAAGTGGCGAGACTTTCAATGATGTCATATTTACAGACGAGACAACTGTAGCGCTTGAGAGGTTTGCCCGTTTTTGATTCTACAAAAAAAGAAGCCTATCTCTGAAGCCGCGTCCCAAGCACCCAGTGAAGATGCATGTGTGGGATGCCATTTCTAGACAAGGACCAGGATGCACCATTATCTTTGAGGGTAAAATAATGCACAAATACACATGCTGTGGCCTTACGCACTGGACAGCTGTACTGTATTCAGTATTTTGTACCCTAATGTTACATGTTTTTTCTTGTTTCCAGGAATCATGAATAAAGCGTTCTTCCAAGATCACATAATTACACATGTTGTTGAATACATAAAGAATGATTTCCCATCTGTCACTGGTTCTTCCAGGACAATGATCCGAAACACACAGCGTTGACGGCTCACATTCTTGCCAGCGGTATCAACTGGGTTAAGATGCCAGCGTAATAAGTTGGGTAACCTTTTTGCATTGTTTTACATAGTTTACTGTATATCTCCTTACGTAATTCACCTTTTTTCTCCCCTCCCACTGTATTACAGATCACCAGATTTTAATCCCATCGAAATGGTATGGCATAAATTGAAGGATTATATCAGAAAAGTGTGAAAACCTTCCATAAAGGAAGAATTGGAAAAGGAGATACTGAATATCTGGAACAATATACTCACCGTAGCCAGATGTAATAAATATATTGATCATATTGCGACTGTGTTGCCTATTGTTATACAACGTAATGGCCAGGCCTCGGGAAAGTAATAAGACACAGGTAAGTATGATACAGGTAAGTATGGCCCTAAAAATAACCATGTCTGCATTTATTGTTTCTTTTCATTTTCAGAACTGCCGCAAGCAAGGAAGGGGGGGATGTGTAAGATAATAGTACGGTGTTCATGTACAAACCAGACTGTATCTTACACAAACCCCCCCTCTCCCACCTTTCTCAGTAGTTACTGTATAGAAATTCGTGTTTGCCAAAAAAAAAGTTTTTAAAAAAATCTTTTGAAATAAATACTGTATTGTTATTGTTTTACCAACTGCAATCCAGGGGGAGCATAAAGGGAAATAGAACAAAAAACAATCTAAGTGCAGACAGTTTTAAAAGGTGTATAAATTTGTGTTCTGTCTTGGCTCCTATGTGTTGCCTACTTACAAGATGTAAGTCAAAAATGAGCGGTTTTGACACACAATGGTCTCTGCTAGGAGGATTTCTTTAACCAGGTAGTGGGATCTCCAACTCTCAGCTCAGCAGCAGTGTATATGTAAAAGAAATGATACCATAGTGCAGACCAGTAACAATAAAAAACTCGACTTTATAAGGTAAAAATAAACACTTACAATAAAAACAAGTGGTTAAGGCATGTATCACATTGATAGTGATTGAGGAGAGAAAATGGTTAGCTCCAGGCTCACCCGCCTCCTCCGGTGTGACTGCGTGTGGACCACCGCTTTCTGTGACCTTTCACCTCCACTGGTGCTCGCTGTCTCGCCGGTCTAGTCCCCTCGTAGATCCCCTCTTGTGTGGGCTATTCGGCTCCCTTTGCTGGATATATACAGGAGTATACAGGTGCTGCAGAGGACTTGGACTCCAGCTCTCTCACCGGTCGATGGTCCCGCCTTGCTTGCTCCAATGCGTCACTTCCGCTTAGTCCCGATGCGTCACTTCCGGTCGCGGCTGTGTGAGTGTCAGCTCCCAGATCTCTCCTCTCTCCTCTCAGGGCGGCTACCACTCTACGCGTTTCGCCAGGTGTGTGGCTTCCTCAGGAGTGTACCGCCCCCTCCTCTAAACTATCTCTATATACCTTCCATAATTGGTTTTTAATTAATTAATCAATAAAACACTTGTAAAATCAATTGGTCTGCACTATTTTTGTATCCATATATATAAGGGAGCTCGTTCTTCAACAGGAGTGGAATCCTAAATATATGAGGTTTGGCATGGTTTAACCTGTCATTAACCACACCATGTGGAGTAAAGGGAACTAATAATTTTCTATGTTTAGAGGGAATGGGTGGTCCAATTAGATAATTGGTGCTCGAATGATGTTTTATTTCTTTGCACTAAGAATTTAGGCTCATAGTAGTGTGGTTAAAATAGTTCCCAAGTGGGACAGGTTTAAGGCAGACTTAATTTCTGTAATGTGATCTATATTATATTATAGCCCACCAGGGATGAATTTAAAGGGCATGGGTATGTTTTTTAGGGAGAGAGAATTTTTCCCGTGACAGGACTATGGGGGCATTACAATCACAATTGATATATAAAAAAAAGTAATTCACAGTTAATCTCATACCACAGGTTGTACAATGTGGTACTTCAAAATTATGTAAAAAGTGGGGGAGCTCCGTCATATATATATAAACTCTCTATAGTATGGGAATACATATTAATATTATAAGGGGTTCCATAATGTAAGATTGGCATAAATAATTGCAGGACATTTACTTATTATTATAGCGCCGATACTATGATGGAATCTAAACAACATGTTCATATCACAGACCAACTTAAAAAATACATAACATATATATCAGGGTGTCTATAAATATAGATACTAGTTTATACAAATGGCATAAAATCCTAAACAATAAACCTAACCTAGGGATGACAGGTAGTGTGTTACATCTTAGTTCTTATGTGGTTTATAATAAAGGATAACGGATGGCAGTTGCGCACTGTGAGAGAGAACAGCAGAAGGAGGAAAAGACAGAAGAACCGGTTAATTCAACACATCAGCAATTTTACATCTTATACAGGTTACAAGAAGGGTGCAATCTCGATTTCCATGTTGAGTCCCCTGGGTGAGAGTGTCCGCAACCTGTGAATCCAGAAGGTCTCCCTTCTCATGAGTTCCAGATTGCGGTCACCGCCCCGCCAGTGGCCCGAGACATATTCTATAGGTGTGTAAGTCAGACCTGTCGTGTCCCCCTGGTGCTTCTCCATGAAGTGTTTGGAGAGACTGTGAGTTAAAAGAGATCTCTTGATGCTACTCAAATGTTCGATAATCCTAGTTCTTATTGGTCTCTCAGTCTTCCCTACGTATTGTAGTTTGCAAGGGCACTCCAGGAGGTACACAACATGGTCTGACCTACATGTTAGACTGGATTCTATATTGAATCTTTCCCCTGTGTTGTTAGATGTAAACTCCAATTTGTTGTTCGATTTAAATTGACACCCTCTACATGTCTTGCATCCATGAAAACCTTTATTGGATTGTAACCAGTTCTGGGGCTTGGCTTTCTGTTTAAGGACACTGGGAGCTAGTGTGTTTTTTAAATTTCGTGCTTTCCTGAAGATGATATTTGGATGATCAGGTAGTTCGCTTCCCAAAATTGGGTCATTCTTCAATATTGGCCAGTGCTTATTTATGATTTTCCTAATTTCCTTGGCTTCCCCATTATAATTAGTGAGGAATGCAAAATCTGATTTGTTCTTTATCGTTTTATCCCTTAATTTAGGTTTTAGAAGATCTTCCCTCTCCAGTTTATCTATCTTTAGTAGAGCCTCATCTATCTTTTCCTCCTTGTATTTTTTCTCTATGAATCTTTCCTTTAGTTCATTGGATTGTTGTAAGAAAGTTTCCCTCTCACTACAGTTCCTCTTAATTCGGGTGAACTGGCTTGATGGAACTCCGTCCATCCACTTCGGGAGATGGCAACTCGTCCGTAAGATGTAGTTATTTTTATCAGTTTTCTTAAAGAATGTTTTTGTTTTTATTTGATCGTTTTCTATATATATTTCTAGGTCTAAGAAATTCACTCGCCTGTCACTGTACTCGCTTGTAAATTTTAGATTGAGTTCTACATTGTCTATGCCTGTTAGAAAATCTTGTAACTTACTTTCTCCATTCCCCCAGATTAGGTACACGTCATCGATGAACCGACGCCAGAGGACCAGGCCCTCCCCAAGCTCTCCATTAGGCCAGATGTTATCTTCCTCCCATGATGCCATGAAGAGGTTGGCGTAGCTAGGGGCGAACCCGGTCCCCATCGCCGTTCCTCGTTTCTGCAAGTAATGACTTCCCTCGTACCAAAAAAAGTTATGCTGTAAAATGAACATGATTCCATCAATAATAAAGTCAGCTTGTATGTCTGTTAGGTCAGCATCTTTCAATAAAAATCTTTTTATGGCTCTACATCCTTTTGTGTGGTCTATTGATGTATATAGCGACACAACGTCGCATGTTGCCATTAAGAAATGCTTCTCCCACCTGACTTTGCTCAGTGTATTTAATAGATCTGTGGTATCCTTTAAGTATGCCTTTTGTTGAGTGACATATTTCTGGAGGAATATGTCTATGTACAGTGACAAGTTTGATGTTAATGAGTCAATCCCCGAGACTATAGGTCTGCCTGGGGGATTGACTTCACTTTTGTGAATTTTTGGCAGTTGGTAAAATACCGGTACCTTTGACTTGTCACTGTATAAAAACTTATATTCCCCCTCGTCTAGCACCTCCAGGAGCCTCCCCCTCTCCAACAGGACCCTCAGCTCATCTGTAAATTCATTTATTGGATTTTTCTTTAATTTAGTGTATGTTTCTTCTTCCCCCAGTAGTCTTAAAGATTCCTTGTTGTAATTATCCCTGTCCATCAGAACAGTTCCTCCCCCTTTATCAGCCTGTTTTATCACTAATTCCTCATTCTCTGTGATTTCTTTTAAGGCTGTTTTTTCTTGTTTTGTGAGATTCTCTGTTATTTTCTGTTTGTTAATCGTCAGATTCTCAAAATCAGTGTTGATCATCTGGAAAAATGTTTCCAGATGATTGCCCTTTGCAAAGTGAGGATAAAAGGAGGATTTGGGTTTCAAACCCGTGTGGACCATATTTACCTCTTGTGCTACTACTGGTGGAATGGTTGGTCCCAATCTTGGGGCTTGGTCTCTATTCATGAAAAACCTTTTGAGGGTGAGTTTGCGGAGGAATCTATTTGCATCCATGAAGAGATCAAAGCTATTGTGATTCTTCACTGGCGCAAAAGATAACCCCTTTGAGATGACACTCTTCTGTGGATCTGTCAGTGTCACTTTGCTTAAATTAAATATGCTACTTTTCTGTTCTATCGGGCACTTCTCTTTCGTTCGTGCTCTTTGTCTCCCCCCCCTCTTTCCTCGGACTGTCGGCTTCTTTTTAATTTCCCTTTGGAGTCCTTGTCTTGTACTCTTTGTTGTCGTTTCTGTTTGTCCTCTGAATTCGAAGACGTCCCTACCTCTAAAAAAGACTCGGAGCCCTTCTTATCTCTATTACATGATTGACTTCTCTCCCTACTTCTCTCTCTTCTGTCTTGGCTACGGTCTGGAGATTTGTGAATTTTACGTTGCCTCTCCTTATCTCTTTGGGCTCTTTTGTCTGTATTTATTGGTGTATAGTTTGCCATACTTCTCTCTAGAGAGCTGGAACTGTTTGAGGGTTTGGTGCCCGCTGTACTTGGTTCACCCCTCTCTCTTCCAGCCTCGGTTCTTGATCTATCTCTTGAGATACTGTTATCTCTATTGGGTGCCCAACTTCTATAGTTGTTTCCCCGATAGCCCTGACTGTTCTTTCCCCTATAGTTGCCTCTTCCCTGGTCCCATTCCCTTCTACCTCTTCTTTTCCTATTCCAAGTTCTCTGTTCCCCCTTGATGTAATCCTCCTCATCCCTCTTGAATTTGCCTAGTTTGGCTGTCTCTACTTCTTTTTCTAATGTGTCAATTTTCTTTTGTAGGGTTTTATCTTTATCCTTAAACTCTTGTGTATCCTTTAGGGGAATTAGTCTCTCTTGGATCTCTAGTATCTCCTCATCCAGTTTTTTAAGGTGGCTGTTTTGTTGTTGGATGATTAAATCTATTAAGGTAAAAGAACATTTATCTAATATATCATTCCATTTCAATAGGAAATCACTATCCTCCAAGTCAAAAGAGGGACTGATTGAAATCCTCAACCCTCTGGGTATACGGTTACATTTTTTATATTCTTCTAGAAATGTGACATCCAGCCACTTCCTAGTATCCCTAATGAAAAGTTTTTCAAGTTTGGCAAATTCAGTTTCCACTATATTTCCTGTATCCTTATCCACCTCAATTAATTCTTCCTCAGTGTTATTAAATTTAACATTTCTAGACAATCTCTTTGAAAACACATTGCTGCCTCTCGTGGCCATTTCTGCTAATAGTAAGCAGCCCCAATCACCAGAAACCAAGATTTGTGCAAAGTGAAGGTGAAAGAAACGGCGCTAGCTCTATTAGTGTGCTCTTGTGTTATACAATGAGTTAATAATAAAATCGAATGATTATAAAACTTTGTGACGTGATTCAATAACGTGCAAAACAATATAAATGAGTTCAAACCCCCTGCTCAAAACCCAGCTGGTGGGGACTGGTTTCAATAGTCCCTTACTATAGAGAGTTTATATATATATGACGGAGCTCCCCCACTTTTTACATAATTTTGAAGTACCACATTGTACAACCTGTGGTATGAGATTAACTGTGAATTACTTTTTTTTATATATCAATTGTGATTGTAATGCCCCCATAGTCCTGTCACGGGAAAAATTCTCTCTCCCTAAAAAACATACCCATGCCCTTTAAATTCATCCCTGGTGGGCTATAATATAATATAGATCACATTACAGAAATTAAGTCTGCCTTAAACCTGTCCCACTTGGGAACTATTTTAACCACACTACTATGAGCCTAAATTCTTAGTGCAAAGAAATAAAACATCATTCGAGCACCAATTATCTAATTGGACCACCCATTCCCTCTAAACATAGAAAATTATTAGTTCCCTTTACTCCACATGGTGTGGTTAATGACAGGTTAAACCATGCCAAACCTCATATATTTAGGATTCCACTCCTGTTGAAGAACGAGCTCCCTTATATATATGGATACAAAAATAGTGCAGACCAATTGATTTTACAAGTGTTTTATTGATTAATTAATTAAAAACCAATTATGGAAGGTATATAGAGATAGTTTAGAGGAGGGGGCGGTACACTCCTGAGGAAGCCACACACCTGGCGAAACGCGTAGAGTGGTAGCCGCCCTGAGAGGAGAGAGGAGAGATCTGGGAGCTGACACTCACACAGCCGCGACCGGAAGTGACGCATCGGGACTAAGCGGAAGTGACGCATTGGAGCAAGCAAGGCGGGACCATCGACCGGTGAGAGAGCTGGAGTCCAAGTCCTCTGCAGCACCTGTATACTCCTGTATATATCCAGCAAAGGGAGCCGAATAGCCCACACAAGAGGGGATCTACGAGGGGACTAGACCGGCGAGACAGCGAGCACCAGTGGAGGTGAAAGGTCACAGAAAGCGGTGGTCCACACGCAGTCACACCGGAGGAGGCGGGTGAGCCTGGAGCTAACCATTTTCTCTCCTCAATCACTATCAATGTGATACATGCCTTAACCACTTGTTTTTATTGTAAGTGTTTATTTTTACCTTATAAAGTCGAGTTTTTTATTGTTACTGGTCTGCACTATGGTATCATTTCTTTTACATATACACTGCTGCTGAGCTGAGAGTTGGAGATCCCACTACCTGGTTAAAGAAATCCTCCTAGCAGAGACCATTGTGTGTCAAAACCGCTCATTTTTGACTTACATCTTGTAAGTAGGCAACACATAGGAGCCAAGACAGAACACAAATTTATACACCTTTTAAAACTATCTGCACTTAGATTGTTTTTTGTTCTATTTCCCTTTATGCTCCCCCTGGATTGCAGTTGGAGAGTGAAGATTTGTGGGACTATTGAAACCAGTCCCCACCAGCTGGGTTTTGAGCAGGGGGTTTGAACTCATTTATATTGTTTTGCACGTTATTGAATCACGTCACAAAGTTTTATAATCATTCGATTTTATTATTAACTCATTGTATAACACAAGAGCACACTAATAGAGCTAGCGCCGTTTCTTTCACCTTCACTTTGCACAAATCTTGGTTTCTGGTGATTGGGGCTGCTTACTATTAGCAGAAATGGCCACGAGAGGCAGCAATGTGTTTTCAAAGAGATTGTCTAGAAATGTTAAATTTAATAACACTGAGGAAGAATTAATTGAGGTGGATAAGGATACAGGAAATATAGTGGAAACTGAATTTGCCAAACTTGAAAAACTTTTCATTAGGGATACTAGGAAGTGGCTGGATGTCACATTTCTAGAAGAATATAAAAAATCTAACCGTATACCCAGAGGGTTGAGGATTTCAATCAGTCCCTCTTTTGACTTGGAGGATAGTGATTTCCTATTGAAATGGAATGATATATTAGATAAATGTTCTTTTACCTTAATAGATTTAATCATCCAACAACAAAACATCCACCTTAAAAAACTGGATGAGGAGATACTAGAGATCCAAGAGAGACTAATTCCCCTAGAGGATACACAAGAGTTTAAGGATAAAGATAAAACCCTACAAAAGAAAATTGACACATTAGAAAAAGAAGTAGAGACAGCCAAACTAGGCAAATTCAAGAGGGATGAGGAGGATTACATCAAGGGGGAACAGAGAACTTGGAATAGGAAAAGAAGAGGTAGAAGGGAATGGGACCAGGGAAGAGGCAACTATAGGGGAAAGAACAGTCAGGGCTATCGGGGAAACAACTATAGAAGTTGGGCACCCAATAGAGATAACAGTATCTCAAGAGATAGATCAAGAACCGAGGCTGGAAGAGAGAGGGGTGAACCAAGTACAGCGGGCACCAAACCCTCAAACAGTTCCAGCTCTCTAGAGAGAAGTATGGCAAACTATACACCAATAAATACAGACAAAAGAGCCCAAAGAGATAAGGAGAGGCAACGTAAAATTCACAAATCTCCAGACCGTAGCCAAGACAGAAGAGAGAGAAGTAGGGAGAGAAGTCAATCATGTAATAGAGATAAGAAGGGCTCCGAGTCTTTTTTAGAGGTAGGGACGTCTTCGAATTCAGAGGACAAACAGAAACGACAACAAAGAGTACAAGACAAGGACTCCAAAGGTTAAATTAAAAAGAAGCCGACAGTCCGAGGAAAGAGGGGGGGGAGACAAAGAGCACGAACGAAAGAGAAGTGCCCGATAGAACAGAAAAGTAGCATATTTAATTTAAGCAAAGTGACACTGACAGATCCACAGAAGAGTGTCATCTCAAAGGGGTTATCTTTTGCGCCAGTGAAGAATCACAATAGCTTTGATCTCTTCATGGATGCAAATAGATTCCTCCGCAAACTCACCCTCAAAAGGTTTTTCATGAATAGAGACCAAGCCCCAAGATTGGGACCAACCATTCCACCAGTAGTAGCACAAGAGGTAAATATGGTCCACACGGGTTTGAAACCCAAATCCTCCTTTTATCCTCACTTTGCAAAGGGCAATCATCTGGAAACATTTTTCCAGATGATCAACACTGATTTTGAGAATCTGACGATTAACAAACAGAAAATAACAGAGAATCTCACAAAACAAGAAAAAACAGCCTTAAAAGAAATCACAGAGAATGAGGAATTAGTGATAAAACAGGCTGATAAAGGGGGAGGAACTGTTCTGATGGACAGGGATAATTACAACAAGGAATCTTTAAGACTACTGGGGGAAGAAGAAACATACACTAAATTAAAGAAAAATCCAATAAATGAATTTACAGATGAGCTGAGGGTCCTGTTGGAGAGGGGGAGGCTCCTGGAGGTGCTAGACGAGGGGGAAAATAAGTTTTTATACAGTGACAAGTCAAAGGTACCGGTATTTTACCAACTGCCAAAAATTCACAAAAGTGAAGTCAATCCCCCAGGCAGACCTATAGTCTCGGGGATTGACTCATTAACATCAAACTTGTCACTGTACATAGACATATTCCTCCAGAAATATGTCACTCAACAAAAGGCATACTTAAAGGATACCACAGATCTATTAAATACACTGAGCAAAGTCAGGTGGGAGAAGCATTTCTTAATGGCAACATGCGACGTTGTGTCGCTATATACATCAATAGACCACACAAAAGGATGTAGAGCCATAAAAAGATTTTTATTGAAAGATGCTGACCTAACAGACATACAAGCTGACTTTATTATTGATGGAATCATGTTAATTTTACAGCATAACTTTTTTTGGTACGAGGGAAGTCATTACTTGCAGAAACGAGGAACGGCGATGGGGACCAGGTTCGCCCCTAGCTACGCCAACCTCTTCATGGCATCATGGGAGGAAGATAACATCTGGCCTAATGGAGAGCTTGGGGAGGGCCTGGTCCTCTGGCGTTGGTTCATCGATGACGTGTACCTAATCTGGGGGAATGGAGAAAGTAAGTTACAAGATTTTCTAACAGGCATAGACAATGTAGAACTCAATCTAAAATTTACAAGCGAGTACAGTGACAGGCGAGTGAATTTCTTAGACCTAGAAATATATATAGAAAACGATCAAATAAAAACAAAAACATTCTTTAAGAAAACTGATAAAAATAACTACATCTTACGGACGAGTTGCCATCTCCCGAAGTGGATGGACGGAGTTCCATCAAGCCAGTTCACCCGAATTAAGAGGAACTGTAGTGAGAGGGAAACTTTCTTACAACAATCCAATGAACTAAAGGAAAGATTCATAGAGAAAAAATACAAGGAGGAAAAGATAGATGAGGCTCTACTAAAGATAGATAAACTGGAGAGGGAAGATCTTCTAAAACCTAAATTAAGGGATAAAACGATAAAGAACAAATCAGATTTTGCATTCCTCACTAATTACAATGGGGAAGCCAAGGAAATTAGGAAAATCATAAATAAGCACTGGCCAATATTGAAGAATGACCCAATTTTGGGAAGCGAACTACCTGATCATCCAAATACACTGGCGACACACTTTATTCGAGCTCGGCTAGTCCCACGAATTCGGGTATACCCGGGTGTATTGAGGTTTGTGACTGTTTTCTGCCCGAGTGCATTGAGGTATTTTCCAAGCAGGGATTGAAGCATTTTATTCCCGCTGGCTGCAATACTGCACAGTATATATATATACTGCATTACAATTCATGAATTTATGCCATCTGGTAGACACGCGAAGCATTGCAGCCTATTAAATCCTAATCATTATCATTTAACAGATCAGCCGCCCGTCAGCCAGGCATGAACCCAGGCTGGGAAGGCAAACGCAACGGGGCTTGTCAGAGGTGAGGAGCGGCGCATTCCAGGTATCTGCCAGGTACATACTGGGTATTTGCTCGAATAAAGTGTGTCGGTGCAGTATCATCTTCAGGAAAGCACGAAATTTAAAAAACACACTAGCTCCCAGTGTCCTTAAACAGAAAGCCAAGCCCCAGAACTGGTTACAATCCAATAAAGGTTTTCATGGATGCAAGACATGTAGAGCGTGTCAATTTAAATCGAACAACAAATTGGAGTTTACATCTAACAACACAGGGGAAAGATTCAATATAGAATCCAGTCTAACATGTAGGTCAGACCATGTTGTGTACCTCCTGGAGTGCCCTTGCAAACTACAATACGTAGGGAAGACTGAGAGACCAATAAGAACTAGGATTATCGAACATTTGAGTAGCATCAAGAGATCTCTTTTAACTCACAGTCTCTCCAAACACTTCATGGAGAAGCACCAGGGGGACACGACAGGTCTGACTTACACACCTATAGAATATGTCTCGGGCCACTGGCGGGGCGGTGACCGCAATCTGGAACTCATGAGAAGGGAGACCTTCTGGATTCACAGGTTGCGGACACTCTCACCCAGGGGACTCAACATGGAAATCGAGATTGCACCCTTCTTGTAACCTGTATAAGATGTAAAATTGCTGATGTGTTGAATTAACCGGTTCTTCTGTCTTTTCCTCCTTCTGCTGTTCTCTCTCACAGTGCGCAACTGCCATCCGTTATCCTTTATTATAAACCACATAAGAACTAAGATGTAACACACTACCTGTCATCCCTAGGTTAGGTTTATTGTTTAGGATTTTATGCCATTTGTATAAACTAGTATCTATATTTATAGACACCCTGATATATATGTTATGTATTTTTTAAGTTGGTCTGTGATATGAACATGTTGTTTAGATTCCATCATAGTATCGGCGCTATAATAATAAGTAAATGTCCTGCAATTATTTATGCCAATCTTACATTATGGAACCCCTTATAATATTAATATGTATTCCCATACAATAGAGAGTTTATATATATATGACGGAGCTCCCCCACTTTTTACATAATTTTGAAGTACCACATTGTACAACCTGTGGTATGAGATTAACTGTGAATTACTTTTTTTTATATATCAATTGTGATTGTAATGCCCCCATAGTCCTGTCACGGGAAAAATTCTCTCTCCCTAAAAAACATACCCATGCCCTTTAAATTCATCCCTGGTGGGCTATAATATAATATAGATCACATTACAGAAATTAAGTCTGCCTTAAACCTGTCCCACTTGGGAACTATTTTAACCACACTACTATGAGCCTAAATTCTTAGTGCAAAGAAATAAAACATCATTCGAGCACCAATTATCTAATTGGACCACCCATTCCCTCTAAACATAGAAAATTATTAGTTCCCTTTACTCCACATGGTGTGGTTAATGACAGGTTAAACCATGCCAAACCTCATATATTTAGGATTCCACTCCTGTTGAAGAACGAGCTCCCTTATATATATGGATACAAAAATAGTGCAGACCAATTGATTTTACAAGTGTTTTATTGATTAATTAATTAAAAACCAATTATGGAAGGTATATAGAGATAGTTTAGAGGAGGGGGCGGTACACTCCTGAGGAAGCCACACACCTGGCGAAACGCGTAGAGTGGTAGCCGCCCTGAGAGGAGAGAGGAGAGATCTGGGAGCTGACACTCACACAGCCGCGACCGGAAGTGACGCATCGGGACTAAGCGGAAGTGACGCATTGGAGCAAGCAAGGCGGGACCATCGACCGGTGAGAGAGCTGGAGTCCAAGTCCTCTGCAGCACCTGTATACTCCTGTATATATCCAGCAAAGGGAGCCGAATAGCCCACACAAGAGGGGATCTACGAGGGGACTAGACCGGCGAGACAGCGAGCACCAGTGGAGGTGAAAGGTCACAGAAAGCGGTGGTCCACACGCAGTCACACCGGAGGAGGCGGGTGAGCCTGGAGCTAACCATTTTCTCTCCTCAATCACTATCAATGTGATACATGCCTTAACCACTTGTTTTTATTGTAAGTGTTTATTTTTACCTTATAAAGTCGAGTTTTTTATTGTTACTGGTCTGCACTATGGTATCATTTCTTTTACATATACACTGCTGCTGAGCTGAGAGTTGGAGATCCCACTACCTGGTTAAAGAAATCCTCCTAGCAGAGACCATTGTGTGTCAAAACCGCTCATTTTTGACTTACATCTTGTAAGTAGGCAACACATAGGAGCCAAGACAGAACACAAATTTATATACCTTTTAAAACTATCTGCACTTAGATTGTTTTTTGTTCTATTTCCCTTTATGCTCCCCCTGGATTGCAGTTGGAGAGTGAAGATTTGTGGGACTATTGAAACCAGTCCCCACCAGCTGGGTTTTGAGCAGGGGGTTTGAACTCATTTATATTGTTTTGCACGTTATTGAATCACGTCACAAAGTTTTATAATCATTCGATTTTATTATTAACTCATTGTATAACACAAGAGCACACTAATAGAGCTAGCGCCGTTTCTTTCACCTTCACTTTGCACAAATCTTGGTTTCTGGTGATTGGGGCTGCTTACTATTAGCAGAAATGGCCACGAGAGGCAGCAATGTGTTTTCAAAGAGATTGTCTAGAAATGTTAAATTTAATAACACTGAGGAAGAATTAATTGAGGTGGATAAGGATACAGGAAATATAGTGGAAACTGAATTTGCCAAACTTGAAAAACTTTTCATTAGGGATACTAGGAAGTGGCTGGATGTCACATTTCTAGAAGAATATAAAAAATGTAACCGTATACCCAGAGGGTTGAGGATTTCAATCAGTCCCTCTTTTGACTTGGAGGATAGTGATTTCCTATTGAAATGGAATGATATATTAGATAAATGTTCTTTTACCTTAATAGATTTAATCATCCAACAACAAAACAGCCACCTTAAAAAACTGGATGAGGAGATACTAGAGATCCAAGAGAGACTAATTCCCCTAAAGGATACACAAGAGTTTAAGGATAAAGATAAAACCCTACAAAAGAAAATTGACACATTAGAAAAAGAAGTAGAGACAGCCAAACTAGGCAAATTCAAGAGGGATGAGGAGGATTACATCAAGGGGGAACAGAGAACTTGGAATAGGAAAAGAAGAGGTAGAAGGGAATGGGACCAGGGAAGAGGCAACTATAGGGGAAAGAACAGTCAGGGCTATCGGGGAAACAACTATAGAAGTTGGGCACCCAATAGAGATAACAGTATCTCAAGAGATAGATCAAGAACCGAGGCTGGAAGAGAGAGGGGTGAACCAAGTACAGCGGGCAGCAAACCCTCAAACAGTTCCAGCTCTCTAGAGAGAAGTATGGCAAACTATACACCAATAAATACAGACAAAAGAGCCCAAAGAGATAAGGAGAGGCAACGTAAAATTCACAAATCTCCAGACCGTAGCCAAGACAGAAGAGAGAGAAGTAGGGAGAGAAGTCAATCATGTAATAGAGATAAGAAGGGCTCCGAGTCTTTTTTAGAGGTAGGGACGTCTTCGAATTCAGAGGACAAACAGAAACGACAACAAAGAGTACAAGACAAGGACTCCAAAGGGAAATTAAAAAGAAGCCGACAGTCCGAGGAAAGAGGGGGGGGAGACAAAGAGCACGAACGAAAGAGAAGTGCCCGATAGAACAGAAAAGTAGCATATTTAATTTAAGCAAAGTGACACTGACAGATCCACAGAAGAGTGTCATCTCAAAGGGGTTATCTTTTGCGCCAGTGAAGAATCACAATAGCTTTGATCTCTTCATGGATGCAAATAGATTCCTCCGCAAACTCACCCTCAAAAGGTTTTTCATGAATAGAGACCAAGCCCCAAGATTGGGACCAACCATTCCACCAGTAGTAGCACAAGAGGTAAATATGGTCCACACGGGTTTGAAACCCAAATCCTCCTTTTATCCTCACTTTGCAAAGGGCAATCATCTGGAAACATTTTTCCAGATGATCAACACTGATTTTGAGAATCTGACGATTAACAAACAGAAAATAACAGAGAATCTCACAAAACAAGAAAAAACAGCCTTAAAAGAAATCACAGAGAATGAGGAATTAGTGATAAAACAGGCTGATAAAGGGGGAGGAACTGTTCTGATGGACAGGGATAATTACAACAAGGAATCTTTAAGACTACTGGGGGAAGAAGAAACATACACTAAATTAAAGAAAAATCCAATAAATGAATTTACAGATGAGCTGAGGGTCCTGTTGGAGAGGGGGAGGCTCCTGGAGGTGCTAGACGAGGGGGAATATAAGTTTTTATACAGTGACAAGTCAAAGGTACCGGTATTTTACCAACTGCCAAAAATTCACAAAAGTGAAGTCAATCCCCCAGGCAGACCTATAGTCTCGGGGATTGACTCACTAACATCCAACTTGTCACTGTACATAGACATATTCCTCCAGAAATATGTCACTCAACAAAAGGCATACTTAAAGGATACCACAGATCTATTAAATACACTGAGCAAAGTCAGGTGGGAGAAGCATTTCTTAATGGCAACATGCGACGTTGTGTCGCTATATACATCAATAGACCACACAAAAGGATGTAGAGCCATAAAAAGATTTTTATTGAAAGATGCTGACCTAACAGACATACAAGCTGACTTTATTATTGATGGAATCATGTTCATTTTACAGCATAACTTTTTTTGGTACGAGGGAAGTCATTACTTGCAGAAACGAGGAACGGCGATGGGGACCAGGTTCGCCCCTAGCTACGCCAACCTCTTCATGGCATCATGGGAGGAAGA
Source organism: Ascaphus truei (assembly GCF_040206685.1). Taxonomy (NCBI): domain Eukaryota; kingdom Metazoa; phylum Chordata; class Amphibia; order Anura; family Ascaphidae; genus Ascaphus; species Ascaphus truei. The sequence continues at coordinate 209,784,755 of NC_134484.1, read as the reverse complement.
TAACATCTGGCCTAATGGAGAGCTTGGGGAGGGCCTGGTCCTCTGGCGTCGGTTCATCGATGACGTGTACCTAATCTGGGGGAATGGAGAAAGTAAGTTACAAGATTTTCTAACAGGCATAGACAATGTAGAACTCAATCTAAAATTCACAAGCGAGTACAGTGACAGGCGAGTGAATTTCTTAGACCTAGAAATATATATAGAAAACGATCAAATAAAAACAAAAACATTCTTTAAGAAAACTGATAAAAATAACTACATCTTACGGACGAGTTGCCATCTCCCGAGGTGGATGGACGGAGTTCCATCAAGCCAGTTCACCCGAATTAAGAGGAACTGTAGTGAGAGGGAAACTTTCTTACAACAATCCAATGAACTAAAGGAAAGATTCATAGAGAAAAAATACAAGGAGGAAAAGATAGATGAGGCTCTACTAAAGATAGATAAACTGGAGAGGGAAGATCTTCTAAAACCTAAATTAAGGGATAAAACGATAAAGAACAAATCAGATTTTGCATTCCTCACTAATTACAATGGGGAAGCCAAGGAAATTAGGAAAATCATAAATAAGCACTGGCCAATATTGAAGAATGACCCAATTTTGGGAAGCGAACTACCTGATCATCCAAATATCATCTTCAGGAAAGCACGAAATTTAAAAAACACACTAGCTCCCAGTGTCCTTAAACAGAAAGCCAAGCCCCAGAACTGGTTACAATCCAATAAAGGTTTTCATGGATGCAAGACATGTAGAGCGTGTCAATTTAAATCGAACAACAAATTGGAGTTTACATCTAACAACACAGGGGAAAGATTCAATATAGAATCCAGTCTAACATGTAGGTCAGACCATGTTGTGTACCTCCTGGAGTGCCCTTGCAAACTACAATACGTAGGGAAGACTGAGAGACCAATAAGAACTAGGATTATCGAACATTTGAGTAGCATCAAGAGATCTCTTTTAACTCACAGTCTCTCCAAACACTTCATGGAGAAGCACCAGGGGGACACGACAGGTCTGACTTACACACCTATAGAATATGTCTCGGGCCACTGGCGGGGCGGTGACCGCAATCTGGAACTCATGAGAAGGGAGACCTTCTGGATTCACAGGTTGCGGACACTCTCACCCAGGGGACTCAACATGGAAATCGAGATTGCACCCTTCTTGTAACCTGTATAAGATGTAAAATTGCTGATGTGTTGAATTAACCGGTTCTTCTGTCTTTTCCTCCTTCTGCTGTTCTCTCTCACAGTGCGCAACTGCCATCCGTTATCCTTTATTATAAACCACATAAGAACTAAGATGTAACACACTACCTGTCATCCCTAGGTTAGGTTTATTGTTTAGGATTTTATGCCATTTGTATAAACTAGTATCTATATTTATAGACACCCTGATATATATGTTATGTATTTTTTAAGTTGGTCTGTGATATGAACATGTTGTTTAGATTCCATCATAGTATCGGCGCTATAATAATAAGTAAATGTCCTGCAATTATTTATGCCAATCTTACATTATGGAACCCCTTATAATATTAATATGTATTCCCATACTATAGAGAGTTTATATATATATGACGGAGCTCCCCCACTTTTTACATAATTTTGAAGTACCACATTGTACAACCTGTGGTATGAGATTAACTGTGAATTACTTTTTTTTATATATCAATTGTGATTGTAATGCCCCCATAGTCCTGTCACGGGAAAAATTCTCTCTCCCTAAAAAACATACCCATGCCCTTTAAATTCATCCCTGGTGGGCTATAATATAATATAGATCACATTACAGAAATTAAGTCTGCCTTAAACCTGTCCCACTTGGGAACTATTTTAACCACACTACTATGAGCCTAAATTCTTAGTGCAAAGAAATAAAACATCATTCGAGCACCAATTATCTAATTGGACCACCCATTCCCTCTAAACATAGAAAATTATTAGTTCCCTTTACTCCACATGGTGTGGTTAATGACAGGTTAAACCATGCCAAACCTCATATATTTAGGATTCCACTCCTGTTGAAGAACGAGCTCCCTTATATATATGGATACAAAAATAGTGCAGACCAATTGATTTTACAAGTGTTTTATTGATTAATTAATTAAAAACCAATTATGGAAGGTATATAGAGATAGTTTAGAGGAGGGGGCGGTACACTCCTGAGGAAGCCACACACCTGGCGAAACGCGTAGAGTGGTAGCCGCCCTGAGAGGAGAGAGGAGAGATCTGGGAGCTGACACTCACACAGCCGCGACCGGAAGTGACGCATCGGGACTAAGCGGAAGTGACGCATTGGAGCAAGCAAGGCGGGACCATCGACCGGTGAGAGAGCTGGAGTCCAAGTCCTCTGCAGCACCTGTATACTCCTGTATATATCCAGCAAAGGGAGCCGAATAGCCCACACAAGAGGGGATCTACGAGGGGACTAGACCGGCGAGACAGCGAGCACCAGTGGAGGTGAAAGGTCACAGAAAGCGGTGGTCCACACGCAGTCACACCGGAGGAGGCGGGTGAGCCTGGAGCTAACCATTTTCTCTCCTCAATCACTATCAATGTGATACATGCCTTAACCACTTGTTTTTATTGTAAGTGTTTATTTTTACCTTATAAAGTCGAGTTTTTTATTGTTACTGGTCTGCACTATGGTATCATTTCTTTTACATATACACTGCTGCTGAGCTGAGAGTTGGAGATCCCACTACCTGGTTAAAGAAATCCTCCTAGCAGAGACCATTGTGTGTCAAAACCGCTCATTTTTGACTTACATCTTGTAAGTAGGCAACACATAGGAGCCAAGACAGAACACAAATTTATACACCTTTTAAAACTGTCTGCACTTAGATTGTTTTTTGTTCTATTTCCCTTTATGCTCCCCCTGGATTGCAGTTGGAGAGTGAAGATTTGTGGGACTATTGAAACCAGTCCCCACCAGCTGGGTTTTGAGCAGGGGGTTTGAACTCATTTATATTGTTTTGCACGTTATTGAATCACGTCACAAAGTTTTATAATCATTCGATTTTATTATTAACTCATTGTATAACACAAGAGCACACTAATAGAGCTAGCGCCGTTTCTTTCACCTTCACTTTGCACAAATCTTGTTATTGTTTTAACCATTTATTTCTGTTAATCAGACACAGGTAAGTATGATACAGGCACTTTACTGCACTGTAAGTACTGAATGGCACTCAAACTAACCATGTCTGCATTTATTGTTTCTTTTCATTTTCAGAACTGCTGCAAGCAAGGAAGGGGGGGTGGTGGGGGAGGGACGTGTAAGATAATAGTTACTGTATAGAAATTCGTGTTTGCCAAAAAAAAAATATGTTTTTAAAAAAATCTTTTGAAATACTGTATTTTCAGAGCTGCAGCCACCTCTCTCCCCATTTCGCAATGCCATAACGAAGAGAAAGACAAGAGCTACTGTATTGTATTTTTGTACTGTATTATGCATTAAAAAATAAAATCTATTTTTTAAACCCCTCTTGCTGACCTGAAATTATTATGAACAGTTCAACAAACAAAGCATTGCACTTCACATTAGTTTGGGAAAAAATATATATAAAAACAAAAAATGCTTTTTAAAAATTATTATATTTTTATTGTTTAATCAATCATTTCTGTTAATCACCCAACAGTACATTTACGTTAATGGCTCTGTTGGAGGGCTCTGTTGTTGTGTTGTTGATAAGCTTTGAACTTCAAGTTGACTTGTTTTGTTACAGTACAATAGCAGTTTTAAAAGGGCTTTCTTAGCTAGGCCTGTATCTCACACAACATGTTAATCTTATTACTAGTGAGGGGGGGAGTGTTGTGTTGAAGAAAAGGCAAGTTAGAAGGGCTTAGCTTGGATGGTTTGTCAGAGGTGTTGATAAGAGGTTGAAATCCTTAAGCCATGTGTGTGCGGGGGGGGGGGAGGAGGAGGGGGTGCAAGCTGTGCTAGCTGTATGAAATGCCAAGCTGTAGTTCAAAAACATATTCTCAACAGGTCATCATAATGTTTTGATCCCCACACCCCCAAATAAAAATCACTATACTACAGTATGCCACCCACCTCAGAAAGAACGTACATGATTAGTGTGGAATTAAAAAGCAACAGTCGTGTTTGATTCTCATAATATCCTTACTTGCTATGCAAGCCATGGCGATAACCAGAAAAAAAAACACATTATACAGCACAGTATATATTTTTAAAACTTGAACTAACTTCCAAATGAATTGGAAGTTATACACGCATGCGCATTAATAATCAACAAGGTCCCAGGTCCCAACCAAAGAGAATTACACGCAGGCGCAGAACAGTGAGAGCAGGCTCGGGAAGATTAATGCAACCACAAAGCAAAGCATTTGAAAATGGATGGTTTGTCAGAGGTGTTGATAAGAGGTTGAAATCCGTGAGCCGTGTGTGTGCAGGGGGGGAGGGGTGCGAGCTGTGCTAGCTGTATGAAGTTCCAAGCTGTAGTTCAAAAACATATTCTCAACAGGTCATCATAATGTTTTGATCCCCACACCCCCAAATAAAAATCACTGTACTACATTATGCCACCCACCTCAGAAAGAACGTACATGACTAGTGTGGAATTAAAAAGCAACAGTACTGTTTGATTCTCATAATATCCATAATTGCTACAGTATGCAAGCCCATGGTGATAACCCCCAAAAATATACAGTATACTTTACTGCATTTGTAAAACTGGAATCTCAGAATATCCATACTTGCTATGCAAGCCATGGCGATAACCAAAAAATAATTTTTGCGGATTTCCGAACATGTTACTGTAATACAGCACATGTTTTTTTCTTTAATAAAGTCTATTATTGCTTATTTGATTATTCTACAGTATTGCAGACAGGAATATCGCACACTGAACATGTGTGTGGGGGGTTAAAATCATCAGACCCCCCCCCCCAAAAAAAAATATTTTTTTGTTTAATCAATTATTTCTGGTTTTTATTTTCAGTACCGTACTGTACAGTACAGCAATACAGAATCAAATGCACCCATAACGAAGGAAAAGACAAGCCTGTACACAAATTATTGTATTTTTGTATTTTTGCATTTTTGTATGATTCATTACCCAATAAAATTCTAAAGAATAATTATTAATGATTTGATTCAACTACTAAAGTGTGTGTGTGTGGGGGGCCAGCTTTGAAGGCCGTATGGTAATCTTATTAACAGCTCTGTGGGGGGGAGTTGTGTTGTGTTGTTGATAAGCGATGAACTCCAAGATGACTTAGCACAGCACAATTGAAGAAGCTTTGAAGGGCTTATGGCGCGAATGCGTGGCAGGCATCACAGCCGATTTTAGCCAACTTGGTAATCGTGACATTGACTTGCTCTTGGATTTTGATGACAACAACTCGCGATTGCCCACTTGAGTTTCTCGACGGTATTGCAGAACACGCTAAAATGCCATTTTCTAATCTGGACAAAACTATAACCAAACCGCATGTTTAAGTCGGCACGATTATTTCAAATTGAGCGCCATCGAATGGGTATTCCGATCTACATACCGCGTTAATCGTTCGAATAGCGGCCGCTGCATCAGTATTTATGTTTTTATATTTATCATTTTGCACATTAGGATTGTAAGCAACTGTATTGTCTAATACTCTCATCATCATCATTCAATTGTGATTTATGCACTCTGGAGGATCCCTCCTTTGCTACACCCCCTCCCTCGTATCTACGGTTTAAAGTAGTCTGTGTATTATTAGCACACCCATCTTGCACTCCAGGTGTTTTCACCAGGGCAATTTCTTTTTCTGTCTGAACATTGGTTCTGAAAGTACCAGCTCATTTACCATGCACAACCAGCACATTTTATATTACACACACTGTTAATAAAAATATATGTTTACATATCCTTAGTCTCTTGGTATGGGGAATAGATGCACTTTATTTACTACTAGCCTTTATTCCCCACACACTATCTAAGGGACTTGGACTGGACTCTAAGAGTCCACTCACACTAAGAGTCCACTTCTTATCTATGGTTGGAGCACCCCTGAACCCTATATAGGTTACATGGGTATCCCCCTTAACCTTGTCGCGCAATACACTATCCACATGTACAGTTGTTGAGCTCACGAGCTGACAATCTTGAATGTGACAGTGAGGGGGTTCCAAGGCCAATAATAAAGATATTATGCCCGGCTGGGTGCCCCTGAGCTACATTGGGGAGTTTAAAGCATCAGCTCTGCAACCCAGTTATGGCATGTGCACTGTATTTCAATAAAGATGTTTGTGTGTGTTTTACTGTTCCAGGAGTGCCAACCAGCGGAGATTCACAGGGCATGAGTTTCAGGGATGATTTTACGGTAAAGTTTTGTCAGGGTGTGTTTGGGTAGAAGGGGGCCAGACTTGCTGGTTACCCCAAAACATGTACCCAGGAATCCTACCAGATCCTTGGAGACATGAAGACACAGAACAACGGACAAAATCCTCCCTAGAAAGCAGTTTGCAGCTCATTGCCAGATCTCCCTGCTTCAGCACAGACCAGAACAGTAAGCCCGGGCAGGGGGAAATCACATTCCAAGGTCCCCCGGTATATGCCCAAACCCCCAGAACTCAGTATAAGGGTTCAGTGTCTTTCCCACCAGGTATAAGGTGGTGAGAGGAAAAATGTTTTTAAACTCAGCTCTTGAAGAATAAAAGCGGCTGTTTGCTAACTTTGGTTAGAAAGATCCTTGCGCGCTGAAAGTTGATGTGCGCGTAGTTAAGTGAGAAAAATGAAAAACACCCATAGCGTAATTTTTATGTTTGTATAAAAATTGATGAATGAAAGTCCCCCTCAAATAGTGTATAAAACATGTTAGGCACATTTTGGCTTGCATTCAGACCACCGGGGACCGGGAATTACTCATTTATTGTACAGTAGCCCCCACTTAGTATGTGTCTAGTGACTCACTAAAGGAGATCAGGATGTGCAGCTCTGAACTTCTAAGGCATCCCGCTGGCTTGGGACCATGATGTCTGTAAAAGCCGTAGATGAAAGGGCTCAGTGTCCCCAAAGTGTTAGATGGGGAGGGGATCCTCAAGTACCCCCATCCTAGTGTAAAGTCCAGGCAGTTTGGCAAATGGTGGCCAGCCGAGACTTAGTGTCGCCAGGTAGAGGGCCTGTGTCTCATATGCTAAGGAGCAAAGGTAGGTAAGGGAGGTCTTCCCTAGTTGGGTGCTCTAAACTGGCGTCGGTGAAGACTTAAATATAACAGAGAGTCTTCAGGGAATCCAGGGTTAAACACTTCATGAGCAGCGTAGTCTAATCCTCAAGTCATGTAATAAAGCAACAGATAATGACAGCTTAAGTAACCAGACACTGTATTGGGACAAGCCGCTGTAAGGGAAAGAAAACCTCTAACCTGACCGGAATGTGTGTCCCATCCGGCGGTTCCTTCTCTGGCGGGTCACTTGTTCCCAGCAGGTCCTCACGGCAGAGAGTGTAGAAACTCACATAGCTGCCTTCCTAGTGCCGGTAAGCTGTTGGTCCGGGGGAAAAAGAACTCCACCACTGCTCACCTCGTGGCGTGCATCCGTCCCAGTAGTAAATAGCAAGGTAAGTAAGAGGACTATGAGCACTGCAAAAATAGTATCAGGCTGGCGGCAGCGTGCAGGAGAAAAACTTTATTGTGGCATATAAGCCCTGATTAAAATGACATACAAAAAATTCTCTGACGCATTTCGTCTTTACGACTTTATCAAAGAGTGCTTTATGGCAGCCAGAGATATGCCTTAAATAGACATAAGTTCCCGCGCGAGGATGGGAGTACCCGCCCTCCTATGATGTAATCACCATGACTTGAAGAGTATATGCAAATTTGAAAAGGACGGCTCTCACAGCATAATGTGGAGGAATTAACTCTATTGCTGCTGAAGTAGTATGAGAACCGGTATTAAGCAAGTAATGAGGTTGGCAAGGAACACATGGTGTCATTTAGAGGCAATCACCTAGCTGTCAGAGCAAACTGACATATGGAGAACAACACATTTGACAAGACATATACATAAAATGGTGAAAGGAATACATAAAGTGCAAAAATAATAAACATAAAAACATATTATACATAGTAAATACATAGATACATAACCTAACATTGTGACTATATTGATGTACTGATATAATAGAAATATATATATATATATATACATATATAGAATACCATCAAAGCTAAATCATAACTATATAAAAAAAAACTCATATCACCTAATGTGCTAATAATTAAAAAACATGTATCACATGTAAAGGATCCTATGTCTATTAAAACAGGAGTGTTATAAGGGGACTAATACGCAATATAATATGAAATATTTCATTTACAGGTGTTCTGGTAACAGATAGTATAATTGTAAGGGAAACCATACGTGCTGGAAATTCTACTGTCTGTGAATAATAATATCCATATGTACACTAAATTGGATATTCCACATTGATTATTAGAATACTAAAAATTGCCATAAAGCCCCAAAAACAATTAAAGGGGGTAAATCATCAACATAGTAAACGTATATGGGATATCACAGACAATTTACTGTAACTCATTAATATAAATGTAGTTAGTGATAATTCCAACATTTAGGGTAAATTAACGCCAATTCGTATTAGACAGAATGAAACCACATGTTAAATCGCATGCTAGATCAAAACCCTTTCATAAAAATAAAGGGGATACACAATTCATTTAATAAGGAATAAGGGAATATCTACTATAGTAACATTCTATAAAAAATGGGCCAGCTCCCAATCCACATTTAGACCTTGTGGATGGAGGCTGTCCATGCAGAAAATCCAAGACATCTCTTTTTGATTAAGCATTTTAAGTATATTACCACCTCTTGTCATATTAGGAACATGTTCAAGTCCCAAAAAGGAAAAACCCTTTAAACCTCCATGTTGGCAAGAGGAAAAATGTCGAGGAACCGGATGCAATAGATCTTTTTTCTTTATCAGACGTACATGTTCTTGAATTCGAGTTTTTAAGGTTCTTATTGTACGACCAATGTATGTCTTATTGCACCCACATCTAATCATGTAAACAACATAGCTGCTATTACAGTTGATGAAGGACTGAATTGTTTTTTGGGTTTTGGGTTGAAGACAATCAATTACTTTTGTGGGTCTAGCATATTGGCACATATGACACTGTCCACACTGAAAAAAACCTTTAGGAATGTTACTAATCTTACCTACACTTTGTGACGAGAAAAGACTAGGTGACAGGTGAGTCGATGGGATTTGGCTCTACGGAAAACCAATTTGGGCCTTTCATTTGTGATGTTGTGTAAGTCAGAGTCTAATTTAAGGGTATCCCAATGCTTTTCAATAATTGAACGGATATCATTTGATTGACTGCTCTGTCTTGTGATGAATAATGGTACAGGTTGGGATTTGTCCCCCCATCTCCACTTATTTTCTTTATTGACATTTGTGGAGAGAAGGTCCTCCCTTGACATGGCTTTTACTAGGGTATAAGTTTCTACTAGATCCTTTTCTAAATATCCCCTGTTTTTAAATCTACTGTAGTAATCAGTAAATGGGCCTGCTCTGTGAAATTATCCTCAGTTGAACACAGCCGTCTAAGGCGCATAAATTGTCCCTTTGGTATTCCTTTTTTGAGGGGTAAAGAATGGTTACTATTAGCCATAAGATAAGTGTTTCTTGAGTTGGGCTTTCTGTACACATAAGTCTGTATCTCTCCCCTAATGTCAATATAAATAAGAATATCCAAATAGTGTATGTGATTACTACTGTGCTCGTAAGTGAAGTGTAAATTATAATTGTTAGAATTTAAAGACTGGATAAATAAGTCCAGAGTAAGTGCATCACCCTCCCAAATGAAAAACAGATCATCGATGTAATGTCGATAAAAAAGAATGTGCTGCCTAAACAAATTCAAATCGCTATAAATAAAAAGTGATTCCCAAAACCCCATGAAAAGATTCGCATAAGACGGTGCAAAATACGTGCCCATTGTAGTGCCAGTGAGTTGCAAATAAAATTGTGAGTCGTAGCAAAAGTAGTTGTGCGTAAGTAGGAAAGTAATTGATTCAATCAAAAATACACAAAGTGCAGGGGAGAGATCAGATCTATTCAAAAAGTGTTGTGCAGCCTCAATGCATTGTCTATGGTCTATGATGGAGTACAAAGATTGCACATCCATCGTGACCCAGATACAATTGGTGTTCCATTTTATTGTTTTTAAATCTTCAATTAAGTGTCTTGAGTCTTTGATAAAAGATGGTAAACTTAGCACTAGAGGCTGCAAAAAGAAATCTACATAACGTGATAAAGCATCTCCCAAAGATCCAATGCCTGACACAATAGGCCTACCTGGAGGCTGCGTTAGGGTTTTATGGATCTTTGGGAGATGATAAAAAATAGGTATAATTGGGTTTGGTGTGTACAGAAAACCTAACTCTTTTGGGTCAAGAATATAAAGGACCTCTCCTAATTCAAGATGTGATTTAAGCTGTTCAAGGAACTTATGGGTAGGATCAGCATTAAGTTTTTTGTATGAAGAAACATCTCCTAACTGCCTATGTGACTCTTTGTTATAATCTTCCGAGGACTGAACAACAATTGCCCCACCTTTGTCCGCTTTTTTAATGATAAGTGATTTATCTTTTTGGAGTTTTGCAAGTTCCTGTCTTTCAGTCCTCGAAAGATTATCCCCTTTTGGGCGGCCAATCATAATCCCTTCTGCCAAGATTCTAAGGTCCCTCTCCACTAGTTTCTCAAAGGTAGAGATAAAGGGACCCTTAGAATTATTGGCACAGAAGATTGATTTCCTCTTGAAGCCTGTATGCTCATGTTGGAAAAAGTCAGTAGAAAGATCATAGGATGGTAGATTACTAACTTGGTCATCAAGGAGACCCTCCAAATCCACAACCACACAATGCTCCCTATATGAAAGAGTTTGTCTATGTAGATTAATATCACAAACATTCAGATTATCTCCCTCAGTGATTATAACTCATAAGAAGGACAAGAGATCTGCTTTGGAAAAAGAAATTAATGAGTTGAAAATCAAATTAAAAACCTTTAATAAAATGGAACATTTCACAAACAATGATCCTATCCTGTCCCAGAACATACTGTAGATGAGGTGGAGAATACGATTTTCACACCAAACCCAATTATACCTATTTTTTATCATCTCCCAAAGATCCATAAAACCCTAACGCAGCCTCCAGGTAGGCCTATTGTGTCAGGCATTGGATCTTTGGGAAATGCTTTATCATGTTATGTAGATTTCTTTTTGCAGCTTCTAGTGCTAAGTCTACCATCTTTTATCAAAGACTCAAGACACTTAATTGAAGATTTAAAAACAATAAAATGGAACACCAATTGTATCTGGGTCACGATGGATGTGCAATCTTTGTACTCCATCATAGACCATAGACAAGGCATTGAGGCTGCACAACACTTTTTGAATAGATCTGATCTCTCCCCTGCACTTTGTGTATTTTTGATTGAATCAATTACTTTCCTACTTACGCACAACTACTTTTGCTACGACTCACAATTTTATTTGCAACTCACTGGCATTGCAATGGGCACGTCTTTTGCACCGTCTTATGCGAATCTTTCCATGGGGTTTTGGGAATCACTTTTTATTTATAGCGATTTGAATTTGTTTAGGCAGCACATTCTTTTTTATCGACGTTACATCGATGATCTGTTTTTCATTTGGGAGGGTGATGCACATACTCTGGACTTATTTATCCAGTCTTTAAATTCTAACAATTATAATTTACACTTCACTTACGAGCACAGTAGTAATCACATACACTATTTGGATATTCTTATTTATATTGACATTAGGGGAGAGATACAGACTGATGTGTACAGAAAGCCCAACTCAAGAAAAACTTATCTTATGGCTAATAGTAACCATTCTTTACCCCTCAAAAAAGGAATACCAAAGGGACAATTTATGCGCCTTAGACGGCTGTGTTCAACTGAGGATAATTTCACAGAGCAGGCCCATTTACTGATTACTGGATTTAAAAACAGGGGATATTTAGAAAAGGATCTAGTAGAAACTTATACCCTAGTAAAAGCCATGTCAAGGGAAGACCTTCTCTCCACAAATGTCAATAAAGAATATAAGTTGAGGAGGGGGGACAAATCCCAACCTGTACCATTATTCATCACAAGACAGAGCAGTCAATCAAATGATATCCGTTCAATTATTGAAAAGCATTGGGATACCCTTAAATTAGACTCTGACTTACACAACATCACAAATGAAAGGCCCAAATTGGTTTTCCGTAGAGCCAAATCCCGTCGACTCACCTGTCACCTAGTCTTTTCTCGTCACAAAGTGTAGGTAAGATTAGTAACATTCCTAAAGGTTTTTTTCAGTGTAATATGTGCCAATATGCTAGACCCACAAAAGTAATTGATTGTCTTCAACCCAAAACCCAAAAAACAATTCAGTCCTTCATCAACTGTAATAGCAGCTATGTTGTTTACATGATTAGATGTGGGTGCAATAAGACATACATTGGTCGTACAATAAGAACCTTAAAAACTCGAATTCAAGAACATGTACGTTTGATAAAGAAAAAGGATCTATTGCATCCGGTTCCTCGACATTTTTCCTCTTGCCAACATGGAGGTTTAAAGGGTTTTTCCTATTTGGGACTTGAACATGTTCCTAATATGACAAGAGGTGGTAATAGACTTAAAATGCTTAATCAAAAAGAGATGTCTTGGATTTTCTGCATGGACAGCCTCCATCCACAAGGTCTAAATGTGGATTGGGAGCTGGCCCATTTTTTGTAGACTGTTACTATAGTAGATATTCCCTTATTCCTCATTAAATGAATTGTGTATCCCCTTTATTTTTATGAAAGGGTTTTGATCTAGCATGCGATTTAACATGTGGTTTCATTCTGTCTAATACGAATTGGCGTTAATTTACCCTAAATGTGGGAATTATCACTAACTACATTTATATTAATGAGTTACAGTAAATTGTCTGTGATATCCCATATACGTTTACTATGTGGATGATTTACCCCCTTTAATTGTTTTTGGGGCTTTATGGCAATTTTTAGTATTCTAATAATCAATGTGGAATATCCAATTAAGTGTACATATGGATATTATTATTCACAGACAGTAGAATTTCCAGCACGTATGGTTTCCCTTACAATTATACTATCTGTTACCAGAACACCTGTAAATGAAATATTTCATATTATATTGCGTATTAGTCCCCTTATAACACTCCTGTTTTAATAGATATAGGATCCTTTACATGTGATACATGTTTTTTAATTATTAGCACATTAGGTGAAATGAGTTGTTTTTTTATATAGTTATGATTTAGCTTTGATGGTATTCTATATATGTATATATATATATATATATTTCTATTATATCAGTACATCCCTATGAGGCCACCGTAGTACATTCGGGGACTCAGCTTCAGCCAGATTCTGTCTGACTGAATTTTGGCGCGAAAGCACTTCCGCATTGACAAGCATATAAGGGGGATCAGCGGGGACATAGGTCGCTCTTTGATAAAGCGCTATTCAGCGCGAAATGCATTAGAGGACCCTTTTTATGTAGCTTTTGCTACCATGCATCTCTATTAAAGCATTTTTAATTTTCATACTGCCTCCAGCCCTACTTTTTTCAGCTGTGCTCCTCCACTTCTTCACGCATATTTCAGCAGCAATAGAGTTAATTCCTCAACATTATGTTGTGAGAGCCGTCCTTTTCAAATTTGCATATACTCTTCAAGTCATGGTGATTACATCATAGGAGGGCGGGTACTCCCATCCTCGCGCGGGAACTTATGTCTATTTAAGGCATATCTCTGGCTGCCATAAAGCACTCTTTGATAAAGTCGTAAAGACGAAACGCGTCAGAGAATTGTTTTGTATGTCGTTTTAATCAGGGCTTATATGCCACAATAAAGTTTTTCTCCTGCACGCTACCGCCAGCCTGATACTATTTTTGCAGTGCTCATAGTCCTCTTACTTACCTTGCTAAGGAGCAAAGGTGCATGCTCTTAGCAGAATGAGAAGCCCCTCTGTCAGGTTTCCAAAGTATTGGCAACTCCAGGATAGGTGGGAAATCGCATTTACGCAGAGAGTTTGGCTGCCCCAGTTAGAGATAGAGATTCAAACCTTATAAAAAAAACTTGCAGCCCATCGAGAATAAGATACATCCAAGATTCACAATTCCATCTAAGATTCATTCAATGACCCTCTCAGATTTCGTAAGGGTTAAAAATTCCAAGTGCCATTACAGCGGTGGCAGAATGAAAGAAGCAGCTCCGTCGGAGTACACAGCAGTTGCAGGTAGCGCTGCTGACCGTGGACCGTTTCGAGCAATTTTGCGAGCAACTCCCTCTCCTGGGAAATTGCTCCTAGAGACTCTGGTTTTCAAGATTTATTTTTGGGAACATTTTATTTTGTTTGGCCCCGTCCCAGTAAGTGTATTTTGATTGTAATTGTGTAACATTGTGTATATGTCCATTCATGAAATAAATTACAATTTATCTTATCTACTTGCTTTGCTCAATCATATGATCCCGGGTAAATGTGTTAAAAGTGCTGGTCTCCCGTGACAACCAAAATAGGGCTTGACCTTTATTAGGAGCCTGGTTACCCCTCACTGTCACAAGGACAACATTATTGAATAAATAGTTGGTTTAAGGTTTATTCGGGCAAGCCCACAGACATAAAAAAGTTTTACAAAATACAGTAATGCATACCATCTGGGGGACTTACTAGCCTCAACTATGTGCAGGGCGTCTGTTTAAGGTAGGCTTACCCTGTCCGCTCCACATACAGACACACAAGTTACATTTATCGGTAGAGCCACCACACTCTCCCCGCTGGTTCAGCTCCGTCCAATTCTTAGAACATGGTCCTGAGAACTTGGATGCGAGAACTTGTTCCTTGCGCTTCTCCTCCGCTTGGTTGGGCTGCTCTGGCACTTCTATGCTGAGCACCACCAATCACGTCACTGGAGGAAGCCAGGGACAATGTAAACCCTTCCTGGGAACTTGGCCGAGTGCTCAGAACTTTGCCGCGAATAACAGGACTTGTCCTTATCTCGGCCAGGCTTTTCTGGCAACTCCGTGCTGAGTTCTTTGCTATTCAGAGCAAAGTACTTTCAAAAAGCCCCCTGAACCAAGCCCAGGGTTGCTCTGGTTCTCTGATTGGCCAGTCTCCGTACTTAGACCTCGCTGTCCTATTGTTACGCCGGTGCTGCCCGCAGACCAGACCCGTTCCTTTCACTGAGGTGAGGAACGTATAGAAGCACGCACCCGCAGCAAAGGGAGCGTGTCCGGAGTGTGGTGATTTTGGCGTTGCCAGGCCAGGTGTATTTAGCTAGCAATACTTGCCGGTACCGGTGTAGAAATGCCGTTGTCGTTGCCGTTAGCCAAAGTCTGGGATTGGAGAATTCCGGAAGGTCGTTTGTCCAAGCAGGGGTCTAGAGCCAGAGAGAGACGTCCGCCAAGCCAAGTCGTAACATGAGAGAATAAGAGAGAAAACGCCAGAGTAGTAATCCAAGTGAAAACTATGTCGAGCAATGAGTAAGAGGAAGAACTGGCATTATAAAGTGTGACTGGCCAATCAGAGGTGGGGGCAGGCCTGGAGGACTGCGTGGAGCTATCCTGGATAGGTCCCCTTGATTGGCAGGCAGGTGAGGATTCTTGTCTTGGTAGGAGGTCCTCTTAGTGTGCTGGAGGCGGGTCTTCACTGCAGGAGCAGTGAATAAATTAACCTCACCCGGCCTGAACAGCGCGCGGCTGGGGAACACGGCGGCCGCATGCGGGACTGCAGACCCCACGGGCATCCGAGGACGCAGAGCACAGCGGGGAACCCCCAGGACCGCCGAAGGTGAGTGACGCCAGCGAGAGGCGCGCGCCACGGTAGCGGGAGTAACCGCAGGAGAAGGAGGACCAGGGCGCGGATGCCGCGATCCCTGAATCCTCACAGTACCCCCCCCTTCAGGATCGGCTTCAGGACGATCCCTCCATGGTTTTGATGGAAACTTCTTTCGAAAGCGTTTGAGGAGTCCTGGCGCATGAATATCTTTCAGGGGTACCCATGACCTCTCTTCGGGTCCAAAACCTCTCCAGTGGACCAAGAAGTGGACTTTACCTCTTGAAAAGTCCTCTTGAAAGACGGGAATCCAGTAGAGCCTGTATTTCATACTCTTCGTTACCCTGTACCATCACAGGATCTGGTTTAGAAGTGTGATCCGGAAAGAGGCTACTGGAGATAAAAGGTTTGAGAAGTGAGGTGTGAAAGACATTCGGAATTCTCATGCTTTGAGGAAGTTGGAGTCGAAAAGAAACTGGATTAACCTGCTCCAAAATGGAAAAGGGACCCAGGAACCTAGGAGCCAATTTGAGGGAAGGTGTTTTGAGACGGATGTTCTTGGATGATAGGAAAACCTTGTCCCCGGGTTTGTATTCGGGTGCCGGACGACGGTGACGATCAGCCTGATTTTTAGATGTCAAGGATGCCTTTTGTAATGCAGATTGTATTCTGGACAAGAGTCTTGTAGGAGAGCAATATGTTCGTCCACGGCTGGTACCCCAGAGGATTCTTTAGTAATGGGTAGGCGAGCCGGATGGAATCCGTAGTTGATAAAGAAGGGGGTCTCGTGAGTGGACTCATTCCTGGAAGAATTGAATGCGTACTCAGCCCAGGTAAGTAATTCTGCCCAGTCATCCTGAGAATTAGAGACGAAGCACCTTAAGTATTTCTCGAGGGATTGATTAACCCTCTCGGTCTGTCCGTTGGATTGAGGGTGATATCCAGAAGAAAAGGAAGACGAGATACCTAGTCTCTTGGTGAAATTTCTCCAGAACTTGGAGACGAACTGGGAATCCCGATCGGACACGATGGATGTGGGAATCCCATGGATCCGGAAAATCTCTTTGGCAAAAATATCCGCAAGGGCGGGTGAGGAGGGTAATCCTTTGAGAGGGATAAAGTGTGCCATCTTGGAAAACCGATCCACTACCACAAGAATGGTATTCATGCCATTCGACCTAGGCAACTCCACAATAAAATCCATCGAAATGTGGGACCAGGGACGCTCCGGAATAGGTAAAGGTAAGAGAAGACCCTGAGGTTTCTGACGAGGAATCTTGTTACGCGCACATACCGGACAGGACCGTGTAAATTCCAGAATGGTTTTAGCCATATTGGGCCACCAAAAGGTACGACGGATGAGGTCCAAGGTTTTCTTGAATCCAGGATGCCCTGCCGAACGGACAGCGTGTCCCCAGTCCAGTATTTCAGGGATAAATTTGGGTTCAACATACAAAGAGTCTTTAGGAACCACAAGACCGGACGGGAGGTTCTCTTGAGACTTGATGATCCTCTCAAGATTCTTGAATGCCACAGCTGCTAAGATTCTTTGTTTAGGGAGGATGGACTCAGTGGTTTTCTCTGATCTCTCTTCAGAAGAGTATTGCCGGGAGAGAGCATCCGCCTTGACGTTCTTAGTGCCGGGAATGTATGAGAGAACAAAATTGAATCTAGAGAAAAATAACGACCAGCGAGCTTGGCGAGGACCTAAGCGACGGGCATTCTCAATGTATAATAAGTTCTTATGGTCCGTAAGGATGGCGAATGGCTCTTTTGACCCCTCCAGAAGATGTCTCCATTCTTGAAGAGCCATCTTGACGGCCAAAAGTTCCCTATTGCCCACGTCATAATTCCTCTCTGCCGATGAAAATCTTTTGGAGAAGAACCCGCAAGGATGAAGTTTATCCTGGGAAGAAAATTTCTGCGACAGAACCGCCCCAGCCCCACAGTCCGAAGCGTCAACCTCTAAGGTGAAGGGGAAATTCGTGTTAGGGTGTCGAAGGATGGGAGCAGAGACAAAAGTTTGTTTCAGTGTCTCGAATGCCGTGACAGCTTCTGGAGACCAAGATGAAGGGTCTGCACCTTTTTTGGTCAGTGCCGTGATAGGAGCGACAATGGTAGAAAAGTTGCGGATAAACTTCCGGTAATAATTAGAAAAACCCAAAAACCGTTGAACAGATTTGAGGGAATTGGGTTGTGGCCAATCCACGACGGCCTTTAGCTTCTCTGGGTCCATGGCCAAACCTTTGTTGGAGATGATGTATCCGAGAAAAGAAGTGGCAGACTGATGAAAAATGCATTTCTCCATTTTAGCAAACAACTGGTTCTCGCGGAGGCGTGAAAGCACAAACTTCGTATGGATGATATGATCCTGTAAGTTTTGAGAAAAAATAAGGATGTCATCCAGGTATACAATGACAAATATATTAAGAACGTCTCGAAAGATGTCATTGATGAAGTCCTGAAAAAATGCCGGTGCGTTGCATAACCCGAAGGGCATCACTAGATATTCGTAGTGTCCGCTACGAGTGTTGAAGGCAGTCTTCCATTCATCGCCCTCCCGGATGCGGATGAGGTTGTATGCCCCACGGAGATCCAGTTTAGTAAAGAGATTGGCCCCCTGAAGTCTATCAAAGAGTTCGGAGATGAGTGGGAGTGGATAACGATTCTTCACCGTGATATGGTTCAGACCCCGGTAATCAATATATGGTCTGAGAGTACCATCTTTCTTTTTGACAAAGAAGAATCCAGCCCCCGCAGGAGAATTGGAATGACGTATGAAGCCCCGCTTAAGATTCTCACGAATATATTCGTCCATAGCTTTGGTCTCGGGCAACGAGAGAGGATAAGATTTGGCTTTAGGCAAGGTATAACCAGGTACCAGATCAATCGGACAATCGTAGGAACGATGAGGAGGTAGAAGTTCAGACTGAGCCTTGCTGAAAACGTCCAAGAATTCGGCATATGGAGAAGGTAACTCCCTCAGAGAACTTGATGTGTTGGCTAATAGAAAGGATGGTTGCTTGATAGAGGAAAAAGGTTTCTCTGACCTTGACCTCCAGTTAATAGGGTTAGGAGAAACCCAATCGATGAGTGGATTATGCTTCTGTAACCAGGGCAAGCCAAGCGTGATAGGTGTTCCTGGGGCATGAATAACATCAAAACCCAGAGTCTCTTTGTGAGAATGAGTAGAAAGGGTGATAGGTCCGGTCTCTAAGGAGATATAAGCCGGGGTGAGAGGTCGATTATCAATCCCGACCAAGGCAACGGGAGAGTCCTTCCTGGAAAGCAGAATTTGATTTTGCTCAGAAAAGGTTTGATCTATGAAATTCCCTCCTGCGCCGGAATCTATAAATGCAGCAGTGGAGGTGCGGAAAGTCAGTCCTGAAAGGGAGACGGGAATAGTCAATCTTTTGGGAAGTTCCCTTCTGGGAGGGGGACAAGGAGATTCAGTCCCCAGAGAGCGCCCCTTCGTACTCACTGGGCTTAGTCGTTTCCCGGAGATGGAGGATGGTTACGGGTACGCTGCTCAGAAGCTCCGCAATGATGGCACGATTCCCCAGTAGAGCGAAGTTGTCGTGACGGTACCCGAGGTTGCTGAACTCCAAGTTGCATCGGCTCTGGAGCCTCCAGCGCCGGTAACGGGGATACGACGGGTCTCTGGTTAGTAGAGAACCTGGAAAAGGAAGCATGGAAAGGCGTAGCCCGGGGAAGCGCGGCGTACCTGAAGGCGCTGATCCATACGAGTAGCCAGGGTGATGAGATCCTCCAGTAACTCTGGCCTGGTGTGGGAAGCAAGTTCATCCTTCAGAGACTCCGATAGACCTTTCCAGAAGACGGCGACTAAAGCCTCCTGACCCCAATGAGTCTCAGCTGCTACAGTTCTGAATTCCAAGGCGTATTGACCCACAGGCCGACGTCCCTGTGTAAGCTCTAGCAGGGTATCAGAAGCAGTCTCTTGACGTGCGGGGATATCAAAAACCTGTCGAAAGTCCCGTCTGAAGGCCGCGTAATCGCGGGTAATATCAGGGCGTAGTTCCCAGATCGGAGAGGCCCATGCCAGTGCATTACCTGTGAGCAGACTATATATGTAGGCTACCTTTTTCCGGCCAGTAGCATACAACTGGGGAGCCATCTCGAACTGGATCTCGCACTGGTTGAGAAAGCCACGACAGGTGTGTGGATCCCCTGCATAGGGCCTTGGAGCCGGAATCTTCGAAACTGAAAATGAAGTGGAAGATAAGTCAGGCTGTGCCGCAGGCGGAGCCTGTAAAGGGCGGTCCGATACCTGTTGGGAGAGGAGAGCCACTTGATCCGTTAAGGCCTGTATTTGTTGGTACATGGCCGTCATCATAGAGTCCACAGTCTGGTCTGCGTCTTGTGGGCTCGACATAATGTTACGCCGGTGCTGCCCGCAGACCAGACCCGTTCCTTTCACTGAGGTGAGGAACGTATAGAAGCACGCACCCGCAGCAAAGGGAGCGTGTCCGGAGTGTGGTGATTTTGGCATTGCCAGGCCAGGTGTATTTAGCTAGCAATACTTGCCGGTACCGGTGTAGAAATGCCGTTGTCGTTTCCGTTAGCCAAAGTCTGGGATTGGAGAATTCCGGAAGGTCGTTTGTCCAAGCAGGGGTCTAGAGCCAGAGAGAGACGTCCGCCAAGCCAAGTCGTAACCTGAGAGAATAAAGAGAAAACACCAGAGTAGTAATCCAAGTGAAAACTATGTCGAGCAATGAGTAAGAGGAAGAACTGGCATTATAAAGTGTGACTGGCCAATCAGAGGTGGGGGCAGGCCTGGAGGACTGCGTGGAGCTATCCTGGATAGGTCCCCTTGATTGGCAGGCAGGTGAGGACTCTTGTCTTGGTAGGAGGTCCTCTTAGTGTGCTGGAGGTGGGTCTTCACTGCAGGAGCAGTGAATAAATTAACCTCACCCGAACAGCGCGCGGCTGGGGAACACGGCGGCCGCATGCGGGACTGCAGACCCCGCGGGCATCCGAGGACGCAGAGCACAGCGGGGAACCCCCAGGACCGCCGAAGGTGAGTGACGCCAGTGAGAGGCGCGCGCCACGGTAGCGGGAGTAACCGCAGGAGAAGGAGGACCAGGGCGCGGATGCCGCGATCCCTGAATCCTCACACCTATGTATAACATGGAAGATTAACTGGCGACCAATCAGAAAGTGGGTTTGTCCCTAACAGCCAATCACGAGCCATGGGTTTGCCTGGCTCTACTCAATCAAAGGAGGTGGTGTGCTTAGGCTCAGGTCACCGGCAAGGCATGAAATAGGAACGGGCAAATGGAAATCGTGCCTACAAGCTCCGTATCGGCAACAGCTTTCCTTGGCCAACCCATTACTGCCCGCTGGGTAGGCTCCACAGAGTCTGGCTACAACAAAGGCTCCACAGAGTCTGGCCATCACCCGCTGAGAGTCAATCCGCAGACCTGTTGCTCTGCCCATCCCCACCTGCCAGATGTCCCAACACCTAGCCCAACCGTTCCTTTGATCCACCATTGCCATTACATTATCGGGGCTGGCTGCATAGTAATGGATACCCATCCAAATACATTTGAAAACTTCTAACCTAAAAGTGGGCTCTAAAACTTGGAATCTGAAGCTTAGAGTCTGAAACTTGGACTCCAAAACTTAGACTCTACAACTAGGCCCCTACACTGTTTTTTAAAACCCAATTGTAGAAATTGCTGGCAGGGCAAAGATATCACAAAGAGTTTCACTAACACTCCAAACACACAGCGTCTTTATGTACAGACGCATACCCGCAAATCATACACTATTTGCGGGTAAAATAACAGTACTCCTGGTATAACCGGACAGCAACCCCATACATGGTTTTTAACCCTATTCCCACCCACCCCCCAACATCCACCCTTAAACTCCTGTTACCAAAGTCCCGGTCCTAATGCTATTTCCTATGAGGGACCTTAACCACACAGGACATCCCTAGCTTATAAACCAACAGGCAACAATGTAAGGGGAATATAGTTATAGGGGAACACATTAAATCACATTAATGATCCCAATAGCTGACAAACATAGCTCAATACACACAGTTTCCAGGGGCAGCCAGCTGGGCTTCACCTTTATTATGAATGCCGGCTACACCATCCATGACAATTGTGACCTCATGTATAGAAAAAAATACCAAAAGCCTCAGTGCTACATCTAACGACATATCATATAGTTAAATACTTATCTGTATATCTCCTCATAAGCAAGGGTCATTTCGCTCTCTAGCAGGTATAGTGTGAGCTAGATGTTGGGGAAACACTTGATTGATGACCACTCCCCATTCCAAAACCCAGATTTAGTTTTTCAAATCTTCATTTCTGAAGCAGCCAAAACAGTCAAATATTTGAGTACAGCATTATTACATTTGTATAAGGAAGTAAATTAAATATTTGATTTCAAAATGATGATTTTTTTATTTTGCAAACTAGCAGGGATTGCACTCTAAACATAATGTAGCACCCTCAATGCATTCTCACTGCTTCAATCCAAAATACCTCTGTCTTTGTCGTACTAATAAAAAGCTTTCTAGAAGCATAGCTCTGTAATTTGAGCATGTTCATTTCATTATATAGTACTACTGTACATATATATAGCAAGACTTACTGTCCCCAGCACTACAGACAAAAAAATCAAAAGTCTGCAGCACTGGGGACAGTGTCTGTTGCTTTGGGCATCCTTACTTCTAATAGGATACCCCCAGGGTTAATACGTCCAGAACGTGACCGTGCAATCAGGGCTGCTGACAGGTGTCCCAGACCCGCTGGCTGCGGGGAGGACCCAGCAGCTGGACAAAGAAGTTGGGCCCAACCACTCATGAACACCGGGCCCCGGCTCTCCCCAAGCTGCGGCCTCCCTACCCACTAACAGTCCCAAGCCCTCTGAAGTCAGCGCGACAGGACACCTGACATCGGCGCGCACAGGAAGTAAATTGGGCTATGCTACCGATGTGCCGGCATGAGGGAGGCCTGGCGCGCTGACATCAGATTCTCAGCATGGGTCAGAGTGAGGGAAAGGCCTGCAGCTTGGGGAGAATTGGGGCCACAAGTGGTCTGGCCCAACTGCTTTGTCCAGCCGCCAGGCCATCCACACCTAGCAGGCCGGGGACATTTGTCCTGGCTGCCCCCACTGTCGGTGGCCCAGGTTGTACAGTCAAAGTCTGGATGAATTAATGCTGGGGGTGTCCTATTTAGAAGCATGGACCCCCCGAAGCAGCAGACACAGTTCATAGTCATCATTCATACCTGTGACCAGCAGCAAGGTAAGGGTTTATACTGTATGTAGTGGGTTTTTTTTCTATGTATTGTTTTTTTTTCTATGTACTGCATTGTTTTTTATATGTATTGGGGCAGGGTTATGTATTGGTTTTTTTTCCTATGTATTTTTTTTATATGTATTGGGGGGAGGAGCGGGGGGGGTTATACTGTAGTGCCAACGAGTATTCTAAAACAAATCTGGGGCAATCACCAACAAGACCCAGGTACATGCTGGGTACATGCTAGAACATTTCAGTGACATTTCTGCAGACAGACTAATGGCCCATCGGATTAACAGCGGTTGTCCCTGCCAGTCCCATTCAAACTGAATGGGACTGCCAGGGACCCCTGCTGTGTTAATCCGATGGGCCATTAGTCTCTGCAGAAATGTCACTGAAATGTTGCAGCATGTACCCAGCATGTACCTGGATCTTGTTGGTGATAGCCACAGGTTTTCCAAGGCATGTTTAAGGCAAGTTTTAGAATACTCGTCGGGGCACCTGTACAGTATGTATTGGGTTTTTCTTATATGTATTGGGGGATTTTATATGTATTGGGGGATTTATATGTATTGGGTGTTTTTTTTTTTTTAATATGTATTGTTTTTATATGTGTGGGGGATTATGTGTATTGTTTTTTTTATATGTATCGGGGTTTTATATTTATTGGTGTTTTTATATATGTATGGGGGGTTGATATGTATTGGTTTTTTTATATGGAGTTGGGGTGTTTTAAATGGATTTTTTGGGGGTTTATATGTATTCTTTTTTTATGTATTTGGGGCGGTGGGGGTTTGTATATATTTGTGGGGTGAGGATTTTTTGTGTGTATTTAGAGGGGAGGGATATTTTGGTATGTACAGTACTGTATTTTGTGGAGGGGATGGTGTGAAGGGGAGGGACTAAGTGTGAGGAGGAGGAATTGAGAGAGTGGGGTAATTAACAAGGGGAGAGTGAAAAGAGCAAGGGAGGGACTAAGGTTGGGGTGCAGGGGAGATACATACATGTGAGGTGGGGAGAGGAATTGTGAGAGTGGGGTATATTATGGCGAGGGAGAGGTGATACAGAGGGGAGAAAAAAACATGGGAAGATGGAGGGAAATAGAGGGGGCTCGTGAGGTGTGATGAAATGGGGGGTTGGCAAGGCCACTGACACGGGGGGGGCAAGACCACCGACACAGAGGGGGTGATTCTCTCAGCTGTGCCAATGGGACTAGGAAACCTGCAAATATGTGTTCAATAATTTGTGAGACTATAAAAAGGTTGAGTGCAGGCTAATTGTCAACTTTCATGGCCAAAAGTTTCATACATCACTGCCTAAGAAGCATCCTAATCAAGGGCTTGCTGAGGAGGCTACTGCTTTATGCAGCCACATCTCCCATATATGGAATCTGTGCCCGTTTGGGTTATGAATGGGTCTGATACTGCCACCTACTTGACCACTAATTTGTATAACACCGGTAGATAGCATTGTTATAGTCAAATAGAAGTTTCTAATCTCCCTTGCATTTGTTAAATGCAGCACAGTATATTTAAGTCAAATCCTTGCAGGAGGGGTATTTGGTAGTCTCTTTGACCTTGAACATTGAGCTATATATTAAACAAAATTGGTTTCTTTTCATGCAGTTTTTCACAGGGGCACTTCAGACGAACTACAGTACAAACCTGTTCCTTATCAGTATTTTCAGTTTGATGGGGGGGAAAAAAACTCAAAATGCAAGTGTTTCATTTATCTTTAGGATCTCGAGGCTTAATTGAATGTAGAGCGTAGCGAGAAAGTGCAGCAATTGAGAGATAACAATTATTTAGTTCAGAATAAATTAGCTATGCTAAAACATTTGTAATAGGCATTATAGCCAATTAGAGAAATACCTGTAACAACTCTCTGATTTGGAAGCCTAGCCCACATCAGAGACCTCCTAATCAATTTGAAACTACTGACAATGCGGCTGAAAATAAGCAAGATCACAGCATCTGCTAATGAGTCTCAAAAAATGGATGTCACTGCATAAAAATGTTCATTGTCTGGAGAAAATCTCTGTTCCTTAAATCTGAAGGGTCATTTTAATTTGCATTTGATTGGACAAAAGTCTTCCCTGTTCTTTTTTAACTCTGTCACAATGCTTTCTTTTTTTATTGATTTAGTCTTATTATATCAAATTTACTTGGTGCTAAAAATATAAACCTTGAATACAAGCCCTTTGTGCTGAAGCAGTCTGTATTCAATTCAGCTATGATTTAATTTCAACCAACTGCTCCAGTTTTTCTGCTCAGATTTCCAGCCGTCTGATTTTCAGGAAAGTATGAATGATGACTGTGTACTGTGTCTTTGTTAAAAAAAAAAACTCAACAGCAGACATTTACACTGGGTAGTGTATTAAGCAACATTGTTTAGACATTTCTGAAATGTAACCTCATAAAAATATAAATTCAGCAATTAAGTTCTGCTTGTCTTTTTTTACTGCTATAGCGAAAAGCAATGTAAATGACTAAACATTGCTAAATTATGCTGCATTGTAATTAGAGCTTGCAACAGCCATATGATTCCTCAGTTTAAATGTACACGTAAGGTCGATTATTTTAAGAATAAGGGATCATGTATTAACATGTATTAAAAAAGAAAAGGTACATCTACAAGTTTTAGTGGCTTATAGTAGTGGTACAATGCCTGATTTAATAAACATATGGGTACATTTATGGATTATATTTTAGAAGATTTCAGTATAATTTATGGCATGGGCAAGATGTTATCTTTAAAGAAAACCTATTTTTCTTGAAAAAAAAGTGACATTGTAAGTTTATAAATAAATAAATGTAGCAGTACTTTGTACCCCATTGCAAAGTATTGGGCAACATGATATACGTCAAAAACCGGAATGGGATGTTTGGCAGCGACCAAAATACCGCCGTAGTTGCACCGCAGGTACAATTTGCCACAAGGAAGCTCACTGAATATGTGAGTGAGACCGCAATCACCATATGTATTTCTTCAAAAGTAAATGACTGGTGCCCAGGGGATATACATGAGGTATTAACAGTGTTGATCAAGAGATTGATAAGAAAGATTTCCCCTATATATAGCACTCAAAGTCATATATAATCTACTAATGGACACAAATGGTCCTGCAATGAAATACTGCAAATCTGATAAGTATCCCAGAATCACCGAGGAAATCAAAAATAATAAAACTTTATTACTTCTACATAGATAGTTAAAAACACAGATACATTATTAAAAATCCCCATACTATTGTGGCTGATATGAATAGATATTTGCAAAGATAGGGTAAGTATGGTTGGTGTCCCTATATATTCATATCTTAACATCCCAAATTTATATCTATTGATCCTAGCTGGCTACGGTTCTCTAATTGTCAAAATAATTGCATATATTGTACAGGTTCAATCAGAGATCAAGCTTGTAAAGTGATAGTACATCTGAATATGCCAAAATATATGTATTAACTATCAATGTGTATCTAGGAGCATAGTTGTACTGTGAGGTGTAATGATACAATGATCCTTTATAAATGTGGTGTTAGTATATACAGGCATACCCCGCATTAATATACACAATGGGACCGGAGCATGTATGTAAAGCGAAAATGTACTTATAGTGAAGCACTACCTTTTTCCCACTTATCGATGCATATACTGTACTGCAATCGTCATATACATGCATAACTGTTGTAAATAACGCATGTGTAACAGGCTCTATAGTCTCCCCGCTTGCGCACAGCTTCGGTACAGGCAGGGAGACAGTATTGCTGTTCAGGACGTGCAGACAGGCGCATGCGTGAGCTGCCGTTTGCCTATTGAGCTAGATGTACTTACTCGCGAGTGTACTTAAAGTGAGTGTCCTTAAACCGGGGTATGCCTGTAATGTAACCAAAAGTTAGGAGATAATGGTAACAATCTTTGCATATCCTGTGAGACACCTTGAAAGGAATCCCTGCATTCACCGCCTATAAAATACCTTTACAGACAATGGCTGAAACAGCACTAGAAAAACACAGTTATGGCAATTAGCACTTTCAATATGACCAATGTTGTAACTTCGTCTCCTAAGCAAAAATAAGCATTGGCAACATTCAGAGGTATATGCTGCCACAAATACAAGCCTGCTCGTAATTCAGGTACAGTAGTAGGATGTCGCCACTTCGAGTGACGTCACTGCCGTGACGCCCTACGTTCCCGACGCACGTTTCACGTGTTCACCACACTTCATCAGTGGGAGGAGGGATAGGAATATGATCTCATCGGCGATCTTTATAAATTCTTAGGAGGAGTATAGAGGTTCATCCCCCAACCTGTAATAGGTGGAGTCTGAGCCAATTGGGTCATGTCAAACCGGGAGGTAAGACAAAACTAAAAGGCATCCATGTCAAAATTAACCTGTGAGGTACTAGCTGGACATTGTAATAGATCATGCCAGTGCGGCTATTGACTAAAACGAGGGTATCTGAGCAAAGCATAGGTAAGTATAATACATAAGATATGCATATCATTGTGTGGACAATAAATAAAATCAATAAACATTGTGATTGTTTGTGTGTGTATTCTGTCAGTGTATTGTTATTATTGAACCAAAAAGCCACTTGATTAGTTGTTGTGTAGGAATGTTTACTTGGATATAAAAACCTGCCTTTAGTGGTCTATGCAGGTCATTTTAATCAGAAACTAATCTAATATGTAATATGTATAATATACAGGTATATGAATGATTGTATTGATGATACAAAAGTCAAAGTAACTAAACTTCAAACAACATAAATCCAAACCCTGAAGTGAAAAATAACATGTATGAGTTAGTGTATATCTATCCAAATCATAATTGGTTATGGAAATGCTAATATAAATATCAAGTGTTTTATACATATAAGGTAGTGCTAAATGTGCAAATATGGACCATTCTTAATAATTAATTATATACAAAGTTTAGTGATGTAGGAGTGTTGCTAGGATAAGCAACACTCCTACATCACTAAACTTTTTATATAATTAATTATTAAGAATAGTCCAGGTTTTTATATCCAAGTAAACATTCCTACACAACAACTAATAGCATTCAAGTGGCTTTTTGGTTCAATAATAACAATACACTGACAGAATACACACACAAACAATCACAATGTTTATTGATTTTATTTATTGTCCACACAATTATATGCATATCTTATGTATTATACTTACCTATGCTTTGCTCAGATACCCTCGTTTTAGTCAATAGCCGCACTGGCATGATCTATTACAATGTCCAGCTAGTACCTCACAGGTTAATTTTGACATGGATGCCTTTCAGTTTTGTCTTACCTCCCGGTTTGACATGACCCAATTGGCTCAGACTCCACCTATTGCAGGTTGGGGGATGAACCTCTATACTCCTCCTGAGAGTATATAAAGATCGCCGATGAGATCATATTCCTATCCCTCCTCCCCCTGATGAAGCGTGGTGAACACGTGAAACGTGCGTCGGGAACGTAGGGCGTCACGGCAGTGACGTCACTCGAAGTGGCGACATCCTACTACCTGAATTACGAGCAGGCTTGTATTTGTGGCAGCATATACCTCTGAATGTTGCCAATGCTTATTTTTGCTTAGGAGATGAAGTTACAACATTGGTCATATTGAAAGTGCTAATTGCCATAACTGTGTTTGTGTTACGCCGATGCTCGCCACAAACCGGGACCGGACCGCGGGGCTGAGGTGGGGTTATATAATCACCGACCTGAGTCCACGCAGACTGATCCGGAGTGCGCAGTTCGTAGTCGTACATCGCAGGGTCAGGATTGGAGAAGGCAGCATCGTCGTTATGGAAGCAGGAGTTCGGCAACAGGTAGTCAGGATTTCCCCGCTTCAGCTTAGGAGCGTGAGCGCGGGGGTGGCTTCTGCGCGAGGAGCGGCCTCGGCCCATGACGCCGATCTCAGCAGGAGGAGACAGCAGACTGGCCGAAGTTCACCGCAGGGCAGCGTCGGGAAGAACCAACGCTTCAGCGCAGAAGTCCAAGGCAGGTCACTGCAAGAGGATCGCAGCAAGCCGCAGGAAAGGAAGGGTAGCCACTGCTAGGAGGGAATGCAGCAGGTACCGGTGCTGGCAACACGCTTCAGCACAGACGTCCCGGGTAGGCCACTGCAGGAGAATAGCAGCAGGCCAGTGATGGCATCAATGCTTCAGCACAGACGTCCAGGGCAGGCCACTGCAAGGAGATAGCAGCAGGCCGCAGGAAAGGAAGGGTAGCCACTGCTAGGAGGGAATGCAGCAGTACCAGTGCTGGCATCAACGCTTCAGCACAGACGTCCAGGATAGGCCACTACAGGAGAATAGCGGCAGGCCACAGGACAGGAAGGGTAGCTACTGCTAGGAGGGAATGCAGCAGTTACCAGTGCTGGCATCAACGCTTCAGCACAGACGTCCAGGGTAGGCCACTGCAAGGAGATAGCAGCAGGCCAGTGCTGGCAACAACGCTTCAGCACAGACGTCCAGGACCAGGCCTCTGGATACTCAGGAACTTGGAAGGTAAGAACGCTAGGAGAGAGGCCTGGGGTGGTTTGTGGCAGAGACAGTAACATAGAGGTAGGAATAGTTATGCTCGGCGCTGGTTCAGAGCCAACGCCTAGAATATAAAGGGCGGAGATCCAATCACAGGAGGAGGGTGTGTGAGAATTCCTCCAATGAAGTAGCACAGGGCAGAAGCTGCAATGAGAGGCAGCACCTGTGCCATAGATTGCCAGAGGAAGCCTGCAACTGCACAGGTCTGCAAGGCAAAAGTCAAAGCCAGTAGTGGATTCCTTACAGTACCCCCCCCTTCAGGTGAGACCTCCGGACGAACAAGATCCATCACAGATTTGGGGGACATGGAATTGTTCCTAAACCTCCTTAGGCGAGAGGTGGCATTTAAAGCCCATAGTTTGTTGTGATTCCTTACAGTACCCCCACCACTGGGTGAGAAGCCTGGGTGAACAGGACCATTCATAGGTCTGGGAGACATTGAGTTGTTCCTGAAGTGTCTCCGGCGAGAATTAGGTCCACAATCCAGATGTACATTGGCGAGTGCCATGAAAGACAGCGGTGGTACTGCAGTTCTTGGTACATGGACAATGGGACCTGAGGGCTCCGGAATGGGAACATCGGAAGGACAGTAGCCAGGTGTCCGGTGCATAGTAATAGTCCAAGAGTACGGGACACAGGACACAGATTGTCGGACAAAAATGGCAGAGGGACCTTCAGAGAAGGCAATGTCTTTGGTGAAATCAGCACGGAGGAAGTTGCGAGAGTCTTTAGCTTCCAAGGAATTCCGGGTGGTGATTAGCAAGGGAATGGGGCGGGAGGGTTCACTACACACTATAGCAGCAGTACTTTTGATACCAAGCAGGGTTGCTATCCCAAGCAAATTGCGAGAGTCTGTAGCAGTGTGCATGCAACTCTTGGTCATGGTACTGGCAGTTGAAGAAGGATCCGCTTCCTTTGGTTTGTGATCTTTAGAGAGAATCAAATCCGAAATTGTGGCCTTGGCGAAGGACATAATAAGCATGTCTATACCCATAGTGGACCCATAGAGATCAGGAACGGACGCTTCAGGTAAAGCGACGAGGTCCAGTAAGGGTGTCTTCGTCTTAGGGAGAGGCCAATTGCCATACAGATCGGGCACTTTGGGCACCGCACAGAGACCTGCGAGTAAGGAGTCTGTTTGAAAGGTGAGAAAACAGATTTTATCCAAAAAACAAGGCAGGCGGTTAAGCGGTGCATCAACCTTAGGGAAAAAAGTCTTGGGGTTAAAGCTGGGTGCCTCCAACACAGAGAAAGAAGACAGAGAACTAGAGCTTGGCTTCGGAGTGGAGGTCCCAGGTACCCAGGTCTCACATGATACTGTGGGAGAAGCAATGCAAATTGTTACTGTTTTAAACATAGGGTCTTTAACATCGGTAGCTCCAGGCACCTTTTTGAGAGGTAACCCTAGTTTTGGGACAGGACAGTCAATAGCAAGTACCATAAGTATTGTGGAAGACACAGAGAAAAATAAGTCCATTTTAAAGACGGGATCTTCTGAAAAAAGGGAACGTTCCAAATGCGATACCCCTGAGTTCGTGGTAGTAGACATACAGTAAGTAGTGGATACCCCGAATACTGTGGGCGAATCAGCGTGAAACAGTATTATTACAGGAATACGCATCCCAGACTTAAAGTCATTTTTAATCATCCCGGAGGCTGTGGCATGATCCGTGAGAGAAACTGGGGTAAACTCTCCAACAGACACAAGGGACATCTTGCTTGTTACAGAATTGGGTCCCTGAGAATCCCTAGTGAGGGCATCAGACTCCATGGGAGACTTAGTGACAGGGGTTTTGGAACTGATTAAAGGAATGGCAGGTATCACAGATTTACTAGGAGAAATACCTTGCAAAACAGAAATTTTAGTAAAGGTGATAGGCATCACAGATAGGACAGACAGAAGTAAGCTAGGCAAGGTTGCTTCTATAACAGAAGATTTGGCAGCGGCAAAGCTTAACTCAGCGGCTGCTGGAGAACTTTTAACTACAGAGAGAAGGGACTGCAGTTTTACAAAGTCAGGGATAAAGGGAGTCTCAAACTTGAAAGCCTGATCATTCAAAAAGAAGGGCCCTAACTTTAATGGTACTGAGGGAGCAACAGCAGATACGCTGATCTCAGAAGGGGTCACTTGGAAAGGAGCATAATATGTACTGTTCGCTTTAAACCCTAGGATTTGAGAAAAGGAGAACTCAGACAGTGCAAGTGGGGCAACCACGACTGTGCTGGCCTCTGAAGTGGGTATTTGGGAAAGAGTGTCTGGGACATCAGAAATGACAACAGATTCCACGAAAAGGGGTCTATGCTCAGAAGCAGGGGTCTCAGCTCTCTGAGTGGCAGACGGGGTGAGTGAAATACCTAGGAGTAGGGATTCTGCGAACAGGTTTAGAGAAACAAACGGCTCCAGAATACTTTTTACTGGAGCCAGTATATTTGCCGAAAGTTCAGGGGGCATAGCCCCGAGAATTTTAGCCGAGTCAGAGGACAAAAGGGGTTGATCCTCTGAGGCTAAGGAGGTGTCCCTGACTGACGAACTAAAGGGATCTACCAAGGAAGGTTCACAGGGCTGACCTGCAGGGGTTAACATAGGAAAAACCCCAAGGGTTAAATTACTCTGTACCTGAGAATCAGAGAAATAGAAGCTAGTCTCCGAGAGTGGGGTCATAGGGGGTTCTGCCTCTTGCCCTAGGGACCTATCATTAGACTGCGGAATACTAGGTTTAGCAGTAGGAACCTCACAGAGCAGACTAGCAGGGGTTAATACAGAAAAAACCTCGGAAACAGAGCTTAGAATTTTTGGTTTAGGAAAAGAGGGCAAACAGGATTCATTCTCTGGTGCTAGGGAAGACACACTGACCTGGGTACTGCAGCGATTTACAGTGGGGAACGCATAAGCCTGAATAGCAGGGGTTAAGACCGAAATAACCTCAGGGACAGAATTTAGGGAGGTTAACTCAGGATTAGGGAGCGTGGCAGCTTCTTCCTTAGCGGGCAGCGACAGAGAAATGGTTTGACCATTCTTAGGAGAGAGAGGTAACCCCACAGGTTTAGTAACAGGACTGGCAGCACAGAGAATCTGCCAAGCAGCAGCATAGCTGGCAAGGAGGGGATCCTGTTCTATTATGTGAGTGTCTAGTGTTGAGGAAAGTACATGGAGTGTATCTTGAGACTGGGCCAACATGAGGAGGGCGCTCTGTTCCACTAGATGAATGTCCAGTGATGAGGCCAGTGCATAGATTGCCTCTTGGGCGTCGGCCAGTTCCATAGGGTTCACATTATCCCAGGTTAAAGGGGAATCAGGGGAGCGAATACATTCGGCTAGAGACTGTTTTAAGTTCAGGATACAGTAAGCCTTAATAAAGAGATCACAACGGCATTGTCTTTGCAAAGGGGTTAAACCTTCATAAGTCCACAGTTCATCAATCAGGGGTAGTACTTCACACAAATACTGGCCTTCATAGTGGGACTGATACGCAGAACGGGACATAACTTCAGTTGGAAAATTGCCATCCCCCGCCACGGCGCGGTCCGGTTTTAACGGGCCGAGCATACTGTTACGCCGATGCTCGCCACAAACCGGGACCGGACCGCGGGGCTGAGGTGGGGTTATATAATCACCGACCTGAGTCCACGCAGACTGATCCGGAGTGCGCAGTTCGTAGTCGTACATCGCAGGGTCAGGATTGGAGAAGGCAGCATCGTCGTTATGGAAGCAGGAGTTCGGCAACAGGTAGTCAGGATTTCCCCGCTTCAGCTTAGGAGCGTGAGCGCGGGGGTGGCTTCTGCGCGAGGAGCGGCCTCGGCCCATGACGCCGATCTCAGCAGGAGGAGACAGCAGACTGGCCGAAGTTCACCGCAGGGCAGCGTCGGGAAGAACCAACGCTTCAGCGCAGAAGTCCAAGGCAGGTCACTGCAAGAGGATCGCAGCAAGCCGCAGGAAAGGAAGGGTAGCCACTGCTAGGAGGGAATGCAGCAGGTACCGGTGCTGGCAACACGCTTCAGCACAGACGTCCCGGGTAGGCCACTGCAGGAGAATAGCAGCAGGCCAGTGCTGGCATCAACGCTTCAGCACAGACGTCCAGGGCAGGCCACTGCAAGGAGATAGCAGCAGGCCGCAGGAAAGGAAGGGTAGCCACTGCTAGGAGGGAATGCAGCAGTACCAGTGCTGGCATCAACGCTTCAGCACAGACGTCCAGGATAGGCCACTACAGGAGAATAGCGGCAGGCCACAGGACAGGAAGGGTAGCTACTGCTAGGAGGGAATGCAGCAGTTACCAGTGCTGGCATCAACGCTTCAGCACAGACGTCCAGGGTAGGCCACTGCAAGGAGATAGCAGCAGGCCAGTGCTGGCAACAACGCTTCAGCACAGACGTCCAGGACCAGGCCTCTGGATACTCAGGAACTTGGAAGGTAAGAACGCTAGGAGAGAGGCCTGGGGTGGTTTGTGGCAGAGACAGTAACATAGAGGTAGGAATAGTTATGCTCGGCGCTGGTTCAGAGCCAACGCCTAGAATATAAAGGGCGGAGATCCAATCACAGGAGGAGGGTGTGTGAGAATTCCTCCAATGAAGTAGCACAGGGCAGAAGCTGCAATGAGAGGCAGCACCTGTGCCATAGATTGCCAGAGGAAGCCTGCAACTGCACAGGTCTGCAAGGCAAAAGTCAAAGCCAGTAGTGGATTCCTTACAGTTTGTCTAGTGCTGTTTCAGCCATTGTCTGTGAAGGTATTTTATAGGTGGTGAATGCAGGGATTCCTTTCAAGGTGTCTCACAGGATATGCAGAGATTGTTACCATTATCTCCTAACTTTTGGTTACATTATATACTAACACCACATTTATAAAGGATCATTGTATCATTACACCTCACAGTACAACTATGCTCCTAGATACACATTGATAGTTAATACATATATTTTGGCATATTCAGATGAACTATCACTTTACAAGCTTGATCTCTGGTTGAACCTGTACAATACATGCAATTATTTTGACAATTAGAGAACCGTAGCCAGCTAGGATCAATAGATATAAATTTGGGATGTTAAGATATGAATATATAGGGACACCAACCATACTTACCCTATCTTTACAAATATCTATTCATATCAGCCACAATAGTATGGGGATTTTTAATAATGTATCTGTGTTTTTAACTATCTATGTAGAAGTAATAAAGTTTTATTATTTTTGATTTCTTCGGTGATTCTGGGATACTTACCAGATTTGCAGTATTTCATTTCAGGACCATTTGTGTCCATTAGTAGATTATATATGACTTTGAGTGCTATATATAGGGGAAATATTTCTGATCAATCTCTTGATCAACACCATTAATACCACAAGGAAGCACACCATGAGACAGTTTGCCATGATGTCCGGTACACCGCACATCTGTCCAACAAGCCAAGCTAGGTCTGCCGCTCCGACAACAGCATGTTTAAATGTCCTGCGCAGAACCACTACACTGGCTAGACAGGCCGCTCCGTTGCACCATCTTTAAATGTCCTGCAGGACATTTAAACATCCAGTTGTTGAAGAGGCCTGTCTAGGTCACGCGTGGGGCATGTAAACATCCAGATGTCAGAGTGGGCAGTCGAGCACACAGACCTGACTTTTCAGGCTTGGTGCGGATGGCAGTCGGGCGCAAGAGCACTGATACAGAGTTTCCTGACCACAGTGACTGAGAGGACTCAGGGGAGAATTATTGTTTTTATTCTGAATATGGAGAGGCCTCAAACTCTGAGTATATAAAGGCACCAGCAGGAGGGGAAGGTTGAAGCTCAGGATAAGAGCCACTGACATATTCCTCAGCAAAACGTGCAGGGGTGCATGCAGAACTAGCTCTTATATTTCAAGACTCTGAGGAGATGAAGGAGAAGGAATGTTTAAGTGAAGGATTTATGCAGAGATGGAGGAGAAAGATGATTGTCACAGGAGACCAGACAATTTACACCTTTTTATCCGGGATCATTCACTGAGCATAAAAAGGTAATGAAATAAATTGTTTATTCACACAAATTAGCTTACTGTAATGGAGTTCTCACCACAAACAAGGTGTGACCACGAGGCCGAGGTGGGGATTTGATATTACACCAACCCACATCCGTGTGGGCGCGTCTGGAGTGTAGATTGATCGAGGTAGCCGGGTCGGGGAAGGAGAGGTCTGGATGCTCAGTAATACTTGCCGAGGTCGGTGTTGGAGAGTAGCAGATCGTAGGAGGGATTTAGCCGTGGTCTGGATTGGAGAGAGGCAGATCGTCATGGTACTTTGCTGAGATCAGTATTGGAGAGGAGCGGATCGTCGAGGTACTTTGCTGAGGTCAGTATTGGAGAGGTGCGGATTGTCATAGGTAGCCGGGGTCAGGAGAAAAGTAGAGCAGATTCCATAGGAATAGCTAAGGTCAAGAGCAAAGGTCAGGAAGCACAACAAGACTGTGGAGGCAAGACAGCAGTGAACACTTTGCACGTACTAGGAAGGTTTATTCTCAGCCGATGAACCAGTGGAATGGCTGAGCATATAAGGCATACTGGGACCAATGAGGACAAGGTGAGAGGGGGCGCATCAAAAGTGCTTGTTGTGATTGGCTGAAGAGGTGCAGGAGACAGGTGTGGGAAGGTTAACTGATGGGTATTGGTGATGCGGTACCTGCGCGTGTTGAGCGCGTCCCGTGTGTACGTGGGGCGCCGATAAAGCCCCCTACACGGGTGCAACCCAGAGGCAGAACCAGAGGAGTCTGCATTAATTCTTGCGTATGACGTGAGAATGCCCATAGACCGGCGGCTGGTAAATAGCCCAGGTGATGCGCCGCAAGAGGCGGGGGAAGCAGAGCATCCGATAGTAGGCTGAGGTAAGCAGGAAGCGCACCGAGGGTTGCGAGACTCACGGATCCTTACAGTAACCCTCCCCCCTTCAGGAGCGACCTCAAGGCGTCTAAGGAACGGCTTGTGAGGGTACTTGGCATGGAAGATGCGAACAAGCCTTGGAGCTTGAAGATGGTGGTGAGGAACACAGAATCGTTCCTCGGGTTCGAAACCTTTCCAGTACACAAACTACTGGACCGATACCCTAGAATTCAGATAGACGGATCTCATACTCTTGTTGGCCATGTACGATAACAGGAGCTGTAGATGAGGAGGGATCGGGAGATCGAGGGTCCCGAACAACTGGTTTCAGCAGGGACACATGAAAAACAGATGGGAACTTTATAGAAGGAGGAAGGCGTATATGGTATATGGTCCGATGAACCTTGGTGCCAGTTTCAGAATAGGGACCTTGAGCCTGACATTCTTAGAGGACAACCACACCCTGTCTCCTGGGTTGAACTCTTGGATCCTCATTCGGTGACCTTCTGCCTGCACCTTTTGTCTGGAAGTAGCCTTCTTAAGGTGCTCCTGGAACCCTTTCCACCAATTTTGAAGTCTAAGAATTCTGTCCTCTGCTACTGGTACCCCGGAAGTGGGTGTAGTGATGGGTAGAAGTGATGGGTGAAACCATAATTAATTAAAAAGGGCGACACCATGGTGGATTCATTGCACAAATTGTTATGAGCGAACTCGGCCCAGGGAAGAATATCAGACCAGTCGTCCTGAGTGTCCGAGACGAAAAATCAGATGTATTGCTCCAGAGACTGATTGGTTCGCTCAGTCTGACCGTTGGTTTGGGGATGATAACCTGATGAAAAATGTAATGCTATCCCTAGTTTCTGCCTGAAAGAGCGCCAGAACTTGACTATGAACTGTGAACCTCTATCGGAGACTACGGCCAATGGTACCCCATGGAGGCGAAAGATTCTTTGATAAAGATGTCTGCCAATTTGGGAGAGTTGGGTAGACCTTTTAACGGAATAAAGTTAAACTGCTTGGAAAGAGGTCTACAACTAAGATGGTGTTCATCCCTTAGATACCACCAGTTCGACTACGAAGTCCATGGACAAGTGTGTCTGTAGACGGTTCGGGATGGGAAGCGGTAGAAGGAGTCCTGGTGGTTTATCCCAGGGAGTCTTATTCCGAGCACATGTCGAGCACGCAGCAACTAATTCTTTGATGTCCTTTTGCATGCCGGGCCACCAAAAGGTCCGTTCCACGAGGTTTGTGGTCCTTCAAGCACTTGGATGTCTTGAAGACTTAGAATAGTACCACTATCAATGACCTTCTTCCGTTGAGGTGGTGAGGTAAACAATTGCCCAACAGGAACTACGAGACCTCAGGAATGTGATATGGCTCTTGTACAATGTCTCTCAAGGCATCAAAAGTGTTGGTGAAAAGTATTTTTTGGAGGGAAGAATAGGTTCTTGCTGATCCTCGGTTTTGTCGTCTACCAAGAACTGACGGGAAAGGGCATCGGCTTTGACATTTTTAAAACCTGGAAGAAATTAGATAATAAAATTGAAACTGGAAAAGAAAAGCGACCACCAGGCTTGATGAGCCCCTAAGTGTCGAGCGCACTCAATATAGAGCAAGTTCTTGTGGCCTGTGAGAATAGTGATCAGGTTCTCTGTGCCTTCCAGCAGATGTCTCCATTCCACCAGGGCTAACTTGATTGCTAGGAGTTCACAGTTACCCACGTCATAATTTTGTTATGCTGGAGAAATTGTTTTCGCGAAAAAGGCACAGGGGTGGAGTCTGCCTTGAGGTTTCCTTCTCTGGGAGATAAGCACCGGCCCAGATGTCTGACGCATCTAACTCCAAGGTGAACAGTAGCTTGGGATCCGGATGTATGAGGAAAGGTGTAGAAATGAAGGCAGTTTTCAGGTGATCGAAAGCTTGGGTAGCTGCTGGCGACCATGTAGAGGGATCCGCACTTTTCTTAGTTAAAGCTGTGATGGGAGCTACCGCAGAGGAGACATTTTGAATGAACCTGTGGTAGTAGTTCGCAAAACCCAAGAAACGCTGCACGGCTTTGAGTGTAGTGGGACGAGGCCAATCCAGAACCGCCTTTACCTGTGCAGGATCAACAGAGACCTGTGTTGGAAATTATGTATCCTAGGAACAACGCTATGGATGTTTGGTGGAACTGACACTTTTCAAACTTGGTGAACAAATGGTTTTCACATAGGCTTAGAAGTACCTGTTTGACATGCTCTTGTGAGCACCAATACACCCACCCACCCTGTGTCCCCCCCCAATCAAACCATAATTTATTATTTTACACACAGAATTAATACTACAGTGGGGGTCCCCTGAGGGTCCCGACAGATGTCTGCAGGCCCCACAGTTCACCCCGGGGGGTACCCATGGGTGCCTGGGCGTCTTCTGGTTGTCCCTGCTAGATGACGTGGGCCTCTAAGTGGTCCCTGTGGGCCACAATGTGGTCCACGAGTGGTCCCTGCGGGTGTCTGGTGGTTCCAGAGTCAACCCCACAGGTGTTTGGGGGCCCTCGGGTGGTTCCCACAGGGTTCTGGGGGCCCTTGGGTGGTTCCCACAGGTGTCTGGGATCCTCAGGTGTTCCCTGCGGGTCCATAGGGGCCTCCCAGTTCTTCTCCGTAGGTGTCCCCTATGGGTCCTCAGGTAGTACCCATGGGCAACCGGGGGTCCTTGGGGGGTACCAGTGGGCATCCGGGGGTCCTCAGGTGGTCTCCATTGATCCCCGCTGCCCTGCGGTACCAATCCTGTATGTAAAAAAATAAAACATGTCCTACATTTAAATCAATACCCATCCCCCCCCCCACCATCATCACCAAACACATGCTGTACAGTAATGGGCAAAATAACTATTATCCAGATATGGATAATAGATACTTTGCCCATTATTAAACACAACAGTAGCCAGCATAATTAAAGTAAATATATACAGTTCTACTTACCCCAGCCAATATGAAGGGCGTCCTCGTCAGGATCCTGCAGGTCCCTGTCCTCCATTGCCATAATAAATACATTCTAATGTCACCTAACCCTTTAATCACCTTAGTGGTTAAAAACAGCTACAGTAATAAAGAGGTTAACCCATCCTGCCCCGCTACCCACCCGGGAGGCCTAACCACCAACCCCGGACCCACTATATCCACCCTGTACCCATTAAGTAGGGCTCAGCTCAAAATAGACTTTCTAGGGAGGTGGTATCAGGGTGAAACATAAGCGTATTGGGGGAGAGAGGAAAGAACCCTATGTGATGCACTCAACCCTACTAGATGAAAATAATAAACTTTTATTAGTGTAATTGAAAGAAGCAAACATAACAAATATATTTAAAACCTAAATAGTGTACTGTGCAGTTGTGATGTGAAATCACTCTAGATGACCAGGTGATGTCATAACTAGTGTGATACACAGTAGAATAGAGTTACTGTTGATTCTCACAATACTTGTATGTAAATGGTTCAGTAGATGAACAGTAAATATAACCCTGTCAGGGAAGTAGTTGGTGTACAATCTACACAAGTATTGTGATACACAAGAACACTGGGAGCATTGGTAATGCAGCACTGTGTTGCAAAGCTGCAGTAGGGCACATAGCACTGCTGCATACACAGATAGCTAAATGCAAACCCAGGCTGGGAGGGACCCCCGTGATGATAGATCAATGGGAGCGCTGCTGGGAGGTAGGTGCAAGTAAGTAAACCCCGTGGTCAACCTGTTACAACAGGGCATAAGGGGACCCAGACTGATAACCTGCACTCACGCTTTTGCAGCTGCTTCCAGGGGGGGGGGGGAGTTTTGTCACAACCCTTCTGTGTAAATATACTCTGGGCTATCCAGTACCAGCAGGAGGTCTAATATACCTAGTTGCTAGCTAGTGGGATCCACATCTGTGGCCCACATCAAAGTATTAAACTATTCTACAGATCGGAAGCAAACTCCTGTGAGTTTGACACTGCAGTAGTACAACAGACGTCGCTATGACGTCATCCCGACGCGCGTTTCGTTCCTAACAAGGGAACTTCTTCCGGGGAGGGAAGGCACCCTGCACAGACCTGCCTTATATACCCTGTTGTTGCCATGGAGCGCTGGTAACATATTCAGACGGAGGCTCCTCCTTAACCTTAACAGATGTGACGTTGGAAATTACTATGTACTGATGCAGTGGCCGTTATTCGAACACTTCGTGCGGTGTGTAGATCGGAATACCCATGCGATGGCACACAATTTTTTTTAATCGGGCCGACTTAAACACGCAGGTTGATTATCATTTTGTCTGGATCAGAAAATGGCATTTTAGCGTTGTCTGCAATACCGTCGAGAAACTCAAGTGGGCAATTGCGAGTTGCTGTCATAAAAATCCAATAGCAATTCAATGTCACGATTAACATGTTGCCTGAAATCGGCTGAACTGCTTGTCACGCATGCGCAAGTGTGATAAGCCCTATTATACACGGAGCAGCGTGTGCATCTGTATTATACACAGAACAGCGTGTGTACTGTATCTGTATTATACACAGAACAGTGTGTGTACTGTATCTGTATTATACACAGAGCAGCGTGTGTATTACAGTATACACGGAGCGCGTGTGTACAGTATCTGTATTATACATACTGTAGAGCAGTGTGTATTACTGTATACACAGAGCAGCGTGTGTATTGTATCTGTATTATACACAGAGCAGCGTGTGTACTGTATCTGTATTATACACAGAGCAGCTACTTTCTGTTCTTGTTCTTACAGTAACTTCAAGTGGATTTGTTAGCAGTAAGCAGTATTAACAACACACCACACCTCCC
Organism: Ascaphus truei; assembly: GCF_040206685.1. Lineage (NCBI taxonomy): Eukaryota > Metazoa > Chordata > Amphibia > Anura > Ascaphidae > Ascaphus > Ascaphus truei. The sequence goes on along the minus strand of NC_134484.1, from coordinate 209,743,408 downwards.
CCCCCCCCACAGAGCCATTCAAGAAAATGTAGCGTGCTTTCTTGAACTACTGTAGCCTGAAATCGGCTGAGCTGTCTGCCACGCATGCGCAAGTGCGATAAGCTAAGCCCTTCTAAACTTTCCTTTTCTTAAGCGGTGGGCTTCAAGTGGATTTGTAAGCAGTATCAACAACACAACACACCTCCCCCCATTAGTAATAAGATGAACATGTTGCCTGAAATCGGCTGATCTGCGCAAGTGCGATAAGCCCTTCTAAACTGCTATTGTACTGTAAAAAAACAAGTCAACTTGAATTTCACTGCTTAACACATCACACACACACCCCTCCAACAGAGTCATTCACGTAAATGTACTGTAGCGTGATTATCATGAGCTGGGCAGAAGACATGTTTGATAATCCTTCACGCAGGAAAATAGTATTTTTCTTTAGAATTTTATTGGTTAATGAATAATACAAAAATACAGTAGCTCTTTTTCCTACTGTTGATTAAACAATAAAAATATAATACTTTTTAGAAAACATATTTTTTGTTTTTATATTTTTTTCCCAAACTAATATCTATACATTAACTACTGAGAGGAAAGGGGAGAAAGAGGGGTGTTTGTGTGAGATATAGACTGTTTTGTACATAAACATACTACTGTAATCTTACACATCCCCCCTTCCTTTTGTCACTGCTGCAGCTCTGAAAATAAAAAGAAACAATTACTGCAGACATGGTTATTTTGAGTGCTATACAGTACTTACTGTGCAGTACCTGTATCATACTTACCTGTGCCTGATAAACACAAATAAATGATTAAACAATAAAAATATTTCAAAAGATTTTTTTTAAAACACTTTTTTTGCACAAACGAATTTCTATACAGTAACTACTGCGAGAGGGTGGGAGAGGGTGTGTGTAAGATACAGGCTGGTATGTACAGTACATGAACACAGTACTATAATCTTACAGCTCTGAAAAATAAAAGAAACAATTACAGCAGACATGGTTATTTTTACTGCCATACTTACCTGTATCATACTTACCTGTGCCTTATTACTTTCCCAAGGCCTGGCCATTAAATTGTAAAACAATAGGCAACACAGTCGCAATATGATCGATATATTTAGTACATCTGGCTACGGTGAGTATGTTGTTCCAGAAATTCAGTATCCCCTTTTCCAATTCATCCTTTTTTGACGGTTTCCACACTTTTCTGATACAATCCTTCAACTCATGCCATACCATTTCGATGGGATTAAAATCTGGTGATCTGGAATACAGTAGGAGGGGAGAAAAAAGGTGAATTACTTAAGGAGATATAAACTGTGTAAAACAATGAGAAATGGTTACCCAACTTACTCTGCTGGCGTCTTAACCCAGTTGATACCGCTGGCAAGAATGTGAGCAGGAGATGTGGTGTGTTTCGGATCATTGTCCTGGAAGAACAGGTGACCAGATGGGAAATCATTCTTTATGTATTCAACAACATGTGTAATTATGTGATCTAGGAAGAACAAGATATCCACTTAATTGAAGGGGCTCTCTGATGTGGGTTGCGACTTGACCTATAATCGGTGTGGGTTACAAGTCGGCATACAATGTATACGTTGGCTTTGATCCGTAACCGCAGACATGCGCCAACAATTCCAGCTTAAGTGGTTAACAAGCCCGGTGGATACATTTTGACAAGAAGGCACTTCAGCTAGACCGCAAACCATTTATCCAATTGACTTTGTGGTTTAGAGGTTTATGGCTTAGGAAGTGATCCCTATACTTCAAAGCGGCCACCCATTCATAGGCACGCTTCTTCGCTTAGCGCTTGGTTCAGCACTATGGACTCCCCCTTGTGTCATAAATACAATTAGCACATAGTTCATTCATTCATTGTAACTGCAGCTAGTGTCTCAGATGCAAAATAGGGACACAAAAGATAGTGTAGGGGAAAGCATGATATGATGGGGACAATACAGTTTAACCCCTTCAGTCCCAACAGGGATTAGGGTTAACCATCCGGGCATAATACCTTTATTATTGGCCTGGTTAACCCTCTCCCGCCACACCTATATCTCTCGCCAAAAGGAAAAAATTTGTTCAGTTCTTACAGCGTTCGTTTGGGAACCCTTAGGTCTAACAAATTCCAGAAGAGGGCCACGATCCTTGGTTACGATATAATGAACCCCTCAAACTCCAGAACCACTCACGCTGGGACTTGATGAATCTGTTGAAATCTTGTGATGAACTCACAGGGATTGGGCAGCAGGCATCTTTATAGGGTTAAGGGTACTATACCTAACATGCACAACCAATCCCTCACGTGGGAACATTTCTCTCACCTATCCCAGACTTGCCAGTAGTTCATAGAACAGGCAGAAGTTACATTCAGGTCTGCCCAGAGCATGCGCTATGATGGCACCTAGGCTGTTTAGCATACCGGGACCAACCCATTACCTGGCGACAGTAACTCTGCGATATGGCCACAAGGTGTGAACAGCCCATATTTTGGACCGGTTCCTGGTACTTAACAATATCCTGGCCGTCTTAACAACTAGGGTCTCTGAGACTTTTCAACTCCGGACTTCTCTTGACACCGAGGCACTGACTGCCCAGGGTACCCTTTAAAGTATTGAGTTGAGAAATCCCTCAGCTAATACACCCTTAACATATTTACATGTTAAAGGATTTATTGCCGGGCTAACAGGAAAAGATTCCCGTCTTTTCATTTAAAACCCGCACTGAAACACACTTTATTTTTTTTATGTGGTTTCTATATATATATAAACAATATAAACACATATGTATGTGTGTTGTATTTCTTCAGCTAACTGGGATCCAAACATTAGATTGCTAGCTCTTTCCTAGTGCAAGTTAGCCACTTAATTGGATGGGTTATGTGTTGTGGTCTGCGGTTTGTAGTTCCCACGCCGGCATACTTTCCCCATTCAAGTTAAGTGGCTAACGAGATGGCTGGATACATTGTTGCGAGTAGGCACTCCAACTCATACCGCAGACCACTTATTCAATTAAGTTTGTGGTTTAGGCGTCTGTGGCTTAGGAAGCAATACTCAGCATCAAAGTAGCCGCATAACCACTGGCATGCTTCTTCAATCAGCGCTTGGTTTAGCGCTAGCAGCTCACGCATGTGTCACAAATACAACTGGCACATTTTACACATATTCATATAGCTGCAGCTAGGTTTTGAGCTGCAAAATGGGGACAATAAAGATGGTGGAGGGGAAAACAGGTTATTACAGTGCACACACAATTAATCCCTTCAGTCCAAACGCAAATTAGGGTTAACCAGCCGGGTATAATGCCTTTCTTAGTGGACAGGTTAACCTCCTATCGTCACAGGCACAACAATCCAAAAAGTCCTGGGCAACCTGGATGGACTGCGGTCCTCCATCGGGCATGGTCACTTGCATCCCGGTGCCCGGGAGCAAATCCTCTGGCCGCACCATATCAGGGCGCACCAGAGTAACGGTGGCACTGGAGTTCAGCAAGCCGCTCACCTCAATGGTCACCTTCTGCAGATGCTTCTGCCGGACATCGTTGGACTGCATCCTTGTCACGATGACACCAACTTTTATCAACACATTTATATTTCTGGGTACTTGATTGAACAGAACAAGTTGCAAAATAAATTGTGATTTATTTCCTTAATAGACAAACAAATGACATCTGCAGAATACACTTAAAACAACACTCACGGGAATCAGGGAATGAAAGAAATTGTCCTTTGAAACAAAAGAAATTGTCCTCTGCTTGCAAGCGCAAGAAATGCAGCCTTGGTTTTAAAAGTCATGTAGTTATGTGGTTATTAACCCAAGATAATAAAAAATGCACAAATGCGCACCAGGGATTAGTGGAAGGTAATTTATTAAAAATACACACAAACTCTGAGGGGATCCAACCCCACCTCAGAACAGCTGTGCAGCTGGACGGCTAAGTACTACCCAGGAGAACACCTGATGGTGACTAAACCCTAAGCTGCACAGTATACAAATACAGTAAAATTTATATAAAAACACATGAAAGAAAAAAACAAACATGAAAACAACCTATTAACAGATTTGTATAGAAACCGCCATAAGGTTGGGCACTGGCAAGGGGAAACGGACACTCACACTGAGACAGTCAGCAGACTCGCGGTGGCTGCACAGGATCCGGATCTCAGCACCGCAGAGATGGGAAAAAACGCTGCTCTCTCCTGCAGGCTCCGTCTCAGCTTACCAGCATACACGCGCAGGATGACCTGTCGTGACCTCTACGCGTTTCGTACCAAGTACTTCGTCAGTAGACAAACAAATGACATCTGCAGAATACACTTAAAACAACACTCACGGGAATCAGGGAATGAAAGAAATTGTCCTTTGAAACAAAAGAAATTGTCCTCTGCTTGCAGCCTTGGTTTTAAAAGTCATGTGGTTATGTGGTTATTAACCCCTTCACTCCTGGAGTGGTTGCTGCTGTACTGGAACAAAGTCTTACATCTTTACATCATGGATAAAAATTCAGGAATCACACTGGGAAATTCCTGGGGAGCCACAGTTATAGACTGGCCAAAGCTATCTTTAACATGTGGATCCAATCCCTAGTGGGAACAAAAAAACCCACGAATAGCCAAGTGACCCACAGTTCCTAAGACCGGTCAAAAGGGCTGTCCGATTGGCAGGGCGCATGGGTCAGGTTGACGCCCATGCCACGTAGCATACCTGGGCTACACCCATTTCTTGGGGCAACTGGGTCTGGTCTCTGTCTCGAAGGTGTCACTAGCCTGACATCTGCTGTGCATCAGTATGCCAGTATTGTATACATTATGGGCCTTTGGGTCTTGTCATAACTGACACTCTTTTAGACAGGGGGACTCTAAATCTGTGGGAGCCTTTTGAGGCTCCATCATAAAATTAATTACAACCCTTTCAGGCTTGGTCATAAAAATACCGAAGCTCATTCACCCATATCACAGCTGGATGTCCAAGTAATTCCTGCTTAGACTTACAAAAAAATACCTCCTGCCTCACATTTAAGATCTTCTATCATGTGTTGGTAGAGGGTATGGCAAGCAATGCATCTTGTCTTTTACCCTCGCAGACAGGGAATGGCCTGCACATGGGGAATAAAAATGGCGGGGACAGGGCAACAACAGTAATGCATGGCAAATCAGTTATTAACCCTTTCCTCCCCATCACACCTCCCCCACTCAAGATGCAGGGACTGCCCTGACCACCCTGTCCGGTGGCTGGGCTGACATGCCAGCTCTTGAAGTTAGAATGTCCTGAGGGCTGTCCTGGCGGGAAAGGCCATCAGCATTACCATGCTCACATCCCTTCTTTTGCTGGATGGTGAAGTTCCACTACTGTAAGGCAAGACTCCAGCGCAAAAGTTTAGCATTTTCCCCCGACACCCTCTGTAACCAACTCAAAGGATTGTGGTCAGTTATTACTGTGAAATGGAAAGGAAATAAAGTGCGCAGCTAATAAATAAGTGACGTGATAATTAGTGATAAAATGGTAAATTAATTAATTACGTGACCTTGAACAGAGCGTCTGCAGCTGCGATGGAGGGGGGGGCTCAGGGACCCCCTAGAGCTAACAGATAAATACAAAAAAGACACAGCGCACAACGCTCATAGTGCATTAAAAATTATATTCACATAAACAATTTAAATGGGTGAGTAATGTGCGTACATCAATGCAGTAATAACAAGCAGTTTCGGGATATGTTACCCAATGCCTCAGGAGACCGGAACAGGTGTCCTCACAAGGGTAGAAACGCTAATTTCTCTGGTGCAGGATCCTAGTAGGGTAGATGGAAAACCTCTGTTGGTCCTTGCTCCCCAGAGCACGAGTAGAACGGGAGCTGCTGGCCCATGCAGTGTTATATCAGAGCAGAGCTGAACACCAGCTGGGTACTCTCACTCCCCTCTGTGTGGAACACTTCCGGGTTGGTGACGTCACCACGGGGAATCGCCGATTTCGGCGCCGTTCAGACTCGATCAGCTCACGCAGTAGGGTACTAGTAGAAAGGTAGAGCTCTTGACCAGAATCCTGATGAATCCTGATGAAGAAACCTGCTGGTTTCGAAACGCGTAGGACATTCTGGTCAAGAGCTCTACCTTTCTACTAGTACCCTACTGCACAAGCTGATCGAGTCTGAACGGCGCCGAAATCGGCGATTCCCCGTGGTGACGTCACCAACCCGGAAGTGTTCCACACGGAGGGGAGTGAGAGTACCCAGCTGGTGTTCAGCTCCGCTCTGATATAACACTGCATGGGCCAGCAGCTCCCGTTCTACTCGTGCTCTGGGGAGCAAGGACCAACAGAGGTTTTCCATCTACCCTACTAGGATCCTGCACCAGAGAAATTAGCGTTTCTACCCTTGTGAGGACACCTGTTCCGGTCTCCTGAGGCGTTGGGTAACATATCCCGAAACTGCTTGTTATTACTACATTGATGTACGCACATTACTCACCCATTTAAATTGTTTATGTGAATATAATTTTTAATGCACTATGAGCGTTGTGCGCTGTGTCTTTTTTGTAATTACTGTGAAATGTCTGCCATACAAATAAGGCTGTAACTTCTTTAGAGCCCACACTATGGCCAGACACTCCTTCTCAATGGTGGCATATGCCACCTCTCTGGGCAGCAGTTTGCGGCTTAGATATACTACCGGGTGCTCATCGCCCTCCTCCCCCACTTGGCTGAGTACAGCACCAATGCCAAAGTCTGAGGCATCAGTCTGCACCAGGAACTTTTTTGCATAGTCTGGAGCAGCAAGTATAGGGGCGCTGGCTAGTGCAGTCTTTAATGTCTGAAACGAGACCTCACAGGCAGGAGACCAGACTACCAGCACAGACTGTCGCTTCTGGATCAAGTCAGTCAGGGGTTTGGCAATGGTGCTATACTGAGGGACAAACTTCCTGTAGTAGCCTGCGGTGCCTAGGAAAGCCATGACTTGCTTCTTGGTTTTGGGAACGGGCCACTGCACTATAGCTTCCACCTTAGCTGGTTCTGGCTTAAGATGCCCGCCACCCACTCTGTGCCGTAGGTACAATACCTCTGCCATCCCTACTAAGCACTTGGTGGGTTTCAACGTGAGTCCCGCTTCCCTAATCCTGGCTAGCACCGCAGGTACATGCACTAAGTGTGAGTCCCACGAATTACTAAAGACAGCAATGTCATCCAGGTATGCCCTTGCAAACCCTTGCATACTCTCCAGCAAGCGATTGACCAGGCGTTGAAAGGTAGCCGGTGCATTTTTCATCCCGAATGGCATCACTAGAAATTCATAGAGGCCACTTGGGGTAATAAATGCAGACTTCTCTCTAGTTTCCTGGGTCAAAGGGATCTGCAAGTACCCTTTACTGAGATCCATAGTCGTCAGATACCTTGCCCCCGCGAGTTCATCTTACAACTTATCCATGCGGGGCATGGGGTAGGCATCTGACACCATGCCCGCATTGAGCTGCCGGTAGTCCACACAGAACCGGGTGGTTCCGTCCTTCTTAGGCACCAGGACTACCGGACAAGCCCAAGGGCTCTGGGACGGTACAATTACCCCTAGGGCCAGCATCTCTTCTACTCCCTCTCTATACTGCCCTTCACCTCTGCTGACACTCTATAAGCGTGCTTATGCAGAGGTCTCAGATCCCCTGTCAGTACTGGGTGTTCTGCAATGTGTGTCTTCCCTGGCTTGTCTGAAAACAGAGCCCTATACTTCTCTAGCATAGCCCTGGCTTCTGCTCTCTGCCTGACACTCAGCTGAGCCCCTATTTCCACCTGGTCTATGGTACCTCCCTGCCTAGCCTCCCCCAGGAGGTCCGGCAGAGCATTGCTCGCCGGATCCCTCATCGGTGGGCTGCAAATGGCCAGCACTGACGCCACACTCGGTGCTATGTACTCTTTCAGCATGTTGATGTGATAAGTCTTATTTCTCCCTGTCTCAGCATCTACCTGTACAACATAGTTGCACTCGTTCATCTTTCGCAGTACCGGATACGGTCCCGACCAGGCAGCCATTCATTTGTTCTCACGAATGGGCTTGAGAACAAGTACCTGCTGTCCTGGGATGAACTCTCTGCTACGGGCATTCTGATCATACAAAGTCTTCTGCTTGGTCTGAGCAGCCCTAAGGTTGTCCTGTGCCAACCCCATGAGCATCTCTAACCGGTCTCTGAGATATATCACATACTGAAGCACAGACGCATCAGTAGTGGTAGTCCCCCCTTCCCATCCCTCATGGAATAGGACCTGAGGTCCCCGTACCCTGCGACCATATAGCAGCTCAAAGGGAAAGAAGCCTGTGGATTCTTGCGGCACCTCTCGGTACGCAAACAGCAAATGCTGCAGGTGAATCTCCCAGTCTTTTCCCTCTGCCTCTATTAATGTTCGTTGCATCTGCTTCAGGGTACCATTGAACCTCTCACATAGTCCGTTGGCTTGGGGGTGGTAAGGGGTCGTGCGCTGGTTCTTCACCCCGCACGCCTCCCAGAGACACTGGAGCAATTCACTCATGAACTGCGACCCCTGATCGGTTAGGATCTCACTAGGCAAACCTACCCTAGAAAAAATGGCTAACAGAGCTTTAGCTACTGCCCTAGCATCAATACTGGCAAGAGCTACCGCCTCAGGGTACCGGGTGGCAAAATCCACCACCGTGAGAATGTTGCACTTTCCTGACCATCTGGGAACCATGAGGCATCCCACGAGGTCCATAGCTACCCGCTGAAAGGGTTCCCCTATTACCGGTAACGGGTTCAGGGGTGCCTTCTCACGGTCACCCGCCTTACCTACTCTCTGGCAGGCATCACAGGATCGGCAGAACTCTGCCGCCTCACTGGATGCCCGCGACCAGTAGTAACGCTGCAACAGCCGGGCTCGTGTCCTAGCGACCCCCTGATGCCCCGCTAGTGGAATGGAGTGGGCTACCCGCAACAACTGCTGCCTATATTCCCGGGGTACCACTAGCTGTATCTTCCCTGTCCATACCTTATCTAACCCAGTGGTCCCTTGCTCTCTGTATAGGAGCCCACGGTGCCACAAGAACTAATCATACCCCTTGCTTGGCTTAGACTCGGACGCCCACAGTCTCATGCCCTCCAAGCTGGGATCAGATCGCACCGCATCCCTAAACTGGGCACCTAACTCTGGCCACCCCCCGGTCACATCTGAGTCAGGGGGACAGGGAACAGGTACAGGGAACAGTAAGTCAGTGTCAGAAAGCAACTGAGTCTGGCTTACCTGTCTGGTCTCTGCAGAGACTACTGGAACTGTAGGTCCCAAATGCAGGGGGACAGGGGCTGGTTCTGCTGTGATCCTTGCTGACTGGCTCCTGGTGATCGCTGCAACAGGTGCCAGCTCAGTGGTCAAAACACAGGTAACGTATCTTAGGTCGTTACCCAGCAGGACAGCATCTAACCCAGGCAAAACCCCCACCTCCCTCATGCCACGTCCGGCACCCCAGTCCAAAAAGACCCGGGCAACCTGGAGTGACCGCGGTTCTCTGTCTGGCATGGTCACTTGCCTCCCGGCGCCTGGGAGCAAATCCTCTGGCCGCACCATATCAGGGTGAACCAGAGTCACGGTGGCACCGGAGTCTAGCAAGCCGTCCGCCTGCCGGTCTCCGATGGTCACCTTCTGCAGATGCATCTGTCGGACATCGTTGGGCTGCATCCCAACTGGAGCATCCTGATGTCCCCCGCTCTCAGCTGCTGGTCCTGAGGTGGCAAGTGCAGGTTCTCCGCTGGGCATCCCTCTGTGGGCTGGTTCCACGGCTGTACTTGGCTCCTCTGTGTGTGCCAGTCGCACACGGGTGACCGGCCTCGCAGCTGGTGAGCGTTGCCCCTGATCGGGTCCCTTGGACCGGTCCCGGTCCGGACAGTCTGGCCTGAGATGGCCGACCTTGTTGCATGTGTAACACCGCCTCTCATGCTTGAACTCTGCAGCCTTGGGTGCGCAGTTTGCTGCCGCAGGCTGGTGTGTCCATGGAGGGGTAGTCTTAGCGCCCTGGGCCGCACGGCCCGCTCCTTTGGGTGCTACAGGGTCCTTCATTGCAACTCGGCTGGCCACATACTCATCTGCCATTCTCGCTGCATCCTCATAGGTCTGAGGTTTATGGTCATATACCCATCCCCTCATATCTGTGGGAAGCTGCTGCAGCAGCTGCTCTTGAAAGAATAAGTCCAGCAGGGTATGGAATGTTGTAACCCCATTCCCCTCCACCCACTGAGTCCCATGCAAAGCCATCCTACTGGCATAGGTGCTGTATGACTCTCCGGGGAGTACTACCCCCGTCCGGAACTTGCCCCTGTAAGATTCTGGGGTCAGCGCATACTGGGTTAGCAGCTTGCTTTTCACATGACCATAGTCATCGGCATCCACGTGTGGAATACCCATCACAGTCCGTTTGGCTTTGACAGATAACAGTGGTCGCAGTCTGACCACCCAGTCCCTTCTTGGAATTCGGAACCGGGAACACTGCATCTCGAAGTCATTCAGGAATGCATCGAGGTCATCTGTGCCATCCACGAACTTGCTGAAGCTGTGATGATCCACCCGGGAAAGACCTTGTTCCCCGTTTGCAAGGTAGGAGTTGTGGGTTCTTCCGAGCACTGATGTCAGGAGCTGTACCCGCTCCGCAGTGCTAACACCTGTTCCCCATGTAGCCAGAAGTGCAGTGAGCCCAGGGACGGCACACTCGACAGCCGCAGCTGCTACCTCGTCCGCAACCCCTGGCGCCAAGCCACCCACGACCGGGGGGTCACTAGCACTCTCCTCATGTCCTTGCAGCCCCGGAGTTGGAGGGACCTCCTGCATTCCGGGCTGAATAGCGTCAGCCAACACAGCAGCTATGGGGACTTGCCCCTCTGGTAGCACCCTGCGGTCCTCATGATGCTCCAAATCCTCCTCCAGTTGTGCCTTTGACCGCCCATCTGTCGGTAAGCCATACCCCGCACATCTCTCCACGACTTTCTCTCTGGTCCATGACCTGAACCTTCCTGAGAGATCGCTCATGGTGCCTTCGGAGTATGGGTGAAGGGAACAGTGAAGTCTCTCGTGCTCTTTAGAAGTGTGTGTCAGATGCTACTTGTCTGAGGAGCTCGCAAGCTACAAGGTCCTCACTATATTAAAAAGCCCGCAGGAAACTTCAATATAGGTTCAATCAGTATACCACCAGCTGCCACCAGTTTTTTAAAAGCTTGTCACGATGACACCAACTTTTATCAACACATTTATATTTCTGGGTACTTGATTGAACAGAACAAGTTGCAAAATAAATTGTGATTTATTTCCTTAATAGACATCTGCAGAATACACTTAAAACAACACTCACGGGAATCAGGGAATAAAAGAAATTGTCCTTTGAAACAAAAGAAATTGTCCTCTGCTTGCAAGCTCAAGAAATGCAGCCTTGGTTTTAAAAGTCATGTGGTTATGTGCTTATTAACCCCTTCACTCCTGGACTGGTTGCTGCTGTACTGGAACAAAGTCTTACATCTTTACATCATGGATTAAAATTCAGGAATCACACTAGGAAATACCTGGGGAGCCACAGTTAGAGACTGGCCAAAGCTATCTTTAACATGTGGATCCAATCCCTAGTGGGAAAAAAAAAAAACACGAATAGCCAAGTGACCCACAGTTCCTAAGACCGGTCAAAAGGGCTGCCCGGTGGGCAGGGTGCATGGTTCAGGTTGATACCCATGCCACTTAGCATACCTGGCCTACACCCATTTCTTGGGGCCACTGGGTCTGGTCTCTGTCTCGAAGGTGTCACTAGCCTGACATCTGCTGTGCATCACTATGCCAGTATTGCCAGTATTGTATACATTATGGGCCTCTGGGTCTTGTCATAACTGACACTCTTTTAGACAGGGGGACTCTAAATCTGTGGGAGTCTTTTGAGGCTCCATCATAAAAATAATTACAACCCTTTCAGGCTTGGTCATAAAAATACCAAAGCTCATTCACCCATATCACAGCTGGATGTCCAAGTAATTCCTGCTTAGACTTAAAAAAAAATACCTCCTGCCTCACATTTAAGATCTTCTATCATATGTTGGTTTGAGTGTGTATGGCAAGCAATGCATCTTGTCTTTTACCCTCGCAGACAGTGAATGGCCTGCACATGGGGAATAAAAATGGCGGGGGCAACAACAGTAATGCATGGCAAATCAGGTATTAACCCTTTCCTCCCTGTCACAATCCTGACTGGAACAACCTGATGTCCTCCGATCTCCTCTGCTGGTCCCGAGGTGGCAAGTGTAGGTTCTCCCGTGGACGTCCCACTGTGGGTTGATTCCACGGCTGTGCTTGGCTCCTCTGTATGTGCCAGTTGCAAATGGGCGACCGGCCTTGCAGCTGGTGATTGTTGCCCCTGATGGAGTCCCCCGGACCGGTCCCGGTCCGGACAGTCTGACCTGAGATATCTGACCTTGTTGCAGGTGTAACACCACCTCTCATGTCTAAACTCTGCAGCTTTGGGTGCGTTTCATTCTATGCAGGCTAGTGGGTCAACTGAGGGGTGGTTTTGACTCCCTTGGCCGGGCTGGCCACATCTTTGGGAGCCGCTCTCTTTGTCATCAGAGCCCTGCTGGCCACATACTCATCTGCCATCCTCGCAGCATCCACATGGGTTTTGGGTTTGTGGTCAAAGACCCATGCCCTAACGTCCGAGGGAAGCTGCTGCAGTAGCTGCTCCATGAACATCAAGTCCAACAGTGTATTCAACTTGGTGATCCCGTAACCCTCCAACCACTGAGTGCCCTGCAAAGCATGCAGGCACCATAATCCACATAGGATTCCCGGGGTTTTTTCTCCCCAGTCTGGAATTTGCCCCGGTAGCCTTCTGGAGTGAATGCATACTGTGTCAGCAGCATATTTTTACATGACCGTAGTCATCGGCATCCACGCGTGGAATACCCTGTACAGTCCGCTTGGCTTTACCGGATAACAATGGATGCAGTCTCAGCACCATGTCCCGACGTGGGACCCTGTACTGGAGACACTGCGTTTCAGAGTAATTGAGAAAGGCATCTATCCCATCCGTGCCATCCACAAACTTACTGAAGCTCTGGTGGTCCACCCGGAGAATATCTTGTTCCCCGTTGACAAGGTGGGAGCGTGGCTCTTTACAATGCACTGCGACCAGCATCTGTATACGCTCCGCTGCAGTAGCCTTTTCTCCCCATGCGGTCAGGAGTGCTGTGAGCCCAGTGGCGGTAAGTCCTGTAGCCGCAGTGACTACCTCCTCCGCACCAGCTGGCGCCAAGCCACCGTCATTCAGGTGGCTACTTGTTCCCTCTTCATGTCCTTGCAGCGTCAGAGCTGGATCGACCTCCTGCACTCCAGGCTGACTGGTGTCCGCTGCCACAACAGCCAAGGGGCCAGGCCCCTCCATTGGAGCCATTCTGGCTTCATGATTCTCTAAGTTCTCCTCCAGTTGCGGCTTTGACCGCCCATCCATTGGCAATCCATAGCCCTCACATCTCTCCATGATCTGAGCTCGGTCCCAGGATCGGAAACTTCCTGAGAGGAGACTCATGGTAGGATGTTAGCACAGGGTTATGGGTAAAGGGCAAGGTGTAATATATTGTGCTCTTGTGAAGCTTGTGTAAGTTACCACTTGTCTGGGGAGCTCGCAATCTACAAGTTTCCACCACTATGTTATAGAATCCCGCAAGAGACTACATCATAGGCTCAGTCAGCGTCCCACCGCTGCCACCAGTTAATATATAAGCCTGTCACTGTAGACCAGGGATTACCAACAAATTATACCGGGATTCTGGACTGAGCACACAAGATGAGTAAAATAAATTGTAATTTATTTCCTTTTAAGACAAACACACAATACTTCACAATTACAATCAATATACACTTACTGGGATGGGGAAACAAAATACAATGTCCACAGAACGAATCAGTCTCTGGGCATCCCTGCACGCATGCAAGTGGGTGTGCGGTTTGAGTCCTGCGACAGTCCTTGGCTAGGGGCGCAACTAGCCAGCCCGCTATCTCCGCCAAAAGTAAATCTTTCATAAAGTCATTACAGGATTCATTTGGGAATCATTAGCTCAAACGAATTCTGGAAGAGGGTGCAAATCTTCGTTATGTTGTAGGTTAACCCCTCACACTTTGAAACCACTGACGCTAAACCTTGTACGTTTCTTGGTTGATCTTAGGTGAATCAGGTGAATCTCTCTGGGACTTGGTTGAAGACATTTTTATAGGGTTAAGTGTCCTATACCTAATATATAAACCCAATCCTCTCGTGGGAATAATTTTCCCCACCTATCCCGACTTGCCAGTACCTTACAAAGAGGGCAGAAGTTGCTTCCCGGTTTGCATAGAGCATGTGCTAACCTCACACCTGAGCTACTTAGCATACCGGGCTCAACCGCTTACCTAGCGACAGTAAGTCTGGGGTTTGGCTACCAAGTGTGAAGTGCCCATACTTCGCACCGGTATCTGATACTTACAAACATCCCGGCCACCCTAACACCTAGGATCTCTGAGGCTTTTCAACTCCGGATTTCCTGAGACACTGTAACTCTTGCGCAAGCCCACAAACTAGACCTGACCCCGGTACTGAGGTGGGAAGGACAGTGCCGCACACCCACAGCAGTGGGGGCGTGCCTAGAAGGTGGATTGTCAATGTAGCAGGGTATGGGTTGGATAGAGAGGGTTAATCCAATATACTTGCCGGGGTTTTGGGTTATAGAGAGCAGCGTAGTCAAAGTCTGTAAGCCAATGGTCTGGAATAGAGAGAACAGCGTAGTGGTAGTCCGTGAGCCTGGGTCGAGGAGAGGAGAGATAGACGTAGTGAAGGCAAGCCGGTTGGTACACGAAGGGACAAACTGCAAGGAAACGGGAAACAAGACAGGACAAGGCAAAACACAATGAAGGATCCGCACAAGGCTACAAAGGTTATGCTCACCAATGCATCTGAGCACTAGCAGGGTATTTATGAGGCAGGAAGCCAATGGCACAGGAGGCGGAGCGGAGGCACGGCCCCAGTGGAGGCTGGGTTAGGTACAGGAGAACAAGGGGCTCGTTAAGGCTTGACACGCAGCAGGAGATCGTTGTGCGATGTCACATGTGCGCGCTGCACGGAGGACGAGCAGCGCATCCGAGGGGGCGGATTCAGACTCCGTTGAGTAGCATAAGAAGCGCTGGTGTGCACGCACTCTGTAACGAGAGTGGGGTGCGTGCACCAGAAGAGAGGGGAGCGGAGGCAGTGGCAGCTGCAGTACTGTTTGTAAGAGAGGAGGGAACACGCCGCAAGAGACGTGTTCCCCGATTCCTCACAGTACCCCCCCCTTGCGGATCGAACTCCGAACGAACCAAATACAGCTTGTCTGGGTACCTGGTGTGGTACCGTCTGAGTAAGCCGGGAGCATGGATCTGATCATGTGATACCCAGGAACGTTCTTCAGAGTCGAAGCCCTTCCAATTCACAAGAAACTGTAACTTTCCTCTGGAGTACCTGGAGTTAATGATCGACTGGACTTTCATATTCTTCCTGACCTTGGACTATGACTGGAGGCAGTCTAGGAATAGTGTCAGGGAATCTGGAACTTTGATTAACAGGTTTCAGGAGGGAAACATGAAATACCGACGGTATTCTCATAGAAGGAGATAATTCCAGGAGATACACCATAGGGTTGACTTGCTCGAGGATCTTGAAGGGTCCCAGGAATCTAGGAGCCAATTTTAAGGTAGGAGTTTTAAACCTGATATTGCTTCTAGAGAGCCATACCTTGTCTCCTGGTTTTAGTCTGGGCGCCACTAGGCGATGTCGATCTGCCTGAGTTTTCTGTCTCTGAACAGATTCCTGGAGAGTCCTCCGAATTCTTCTCCATGACTCTTGGAGGGAGTTGACTCTGGCATCCGCAGCCAGGACCCCAGAGAGATTGGAAGAGATGGGAAGAGAAGTAGGGTGATACCCGTAATTAATAAAGAAGGGCGACTCTTGAGTGGACTCATTTCTGAGGAAGTTGTGTGCAAATTCAGCCCATGGTAAGAGATTGGACCAATTATCCTGTGTATCGGAAATGAAACATCTTAAATACTGTTCTAGGGATTGGTTTACTCTCTCTGTCTGCCCATTGGTTTGCGGGCGGTACCCGGAAGAAAAAAGAAGGGAGATATTGAGTATTTGAGAAAAAGCTCTCCAGAACTTTGACACGAACTGAGATCCATGATCGGAGACAATAGAGACAGGAACCCCATGTACACAAAAAATCTCTTTGATGTAGACGTCTGCTATAGTGGCAGAATTAGCAAGACCTTTGAGAGGTATAAAATGGGCTTGTTTGGAAAATATGTCCACGATGACCAGGATGGTATTAATACACTGGCGACACATTTAATTGCACTGCGGCCAGATCCGCAAGCCGGGAGATTTCCCGGCTTGCTAGTGGCCGCCCCTCGGCGTGCCGCGCGTCATAGACGCGCGGTCACGTGTCTTCGGGAGCGTGCGCCCCCTGCACGCGCGTCCAGGGGCTCCCCGAGGGAGCCCTGGTGTCCCGCGATCGCGGGACAGCGGCAGGGGGTTCCGGGGGACCCGGCGGACCCGGCAGCGGGAGGGAGAGCGCCCCGATCGGAGGGCGCTCTTCCGCTGCTTCGGCGCGCGCCCGTCACACTCGGGCGCGCGCCAGGCTACTGCTGCGGCACAGAACGGGCAAATGCTCGAATAAACTGTGCCGCAGCAGTACCATTGGAAATTGGCAGCTCTACAATGAAATCTATTGAAAGATGGGTCCAAGTAAGCTCCGGAATAGAAAGTGGACGTAGCAGACCAGATGGATTATTACGGGCGGACTTGTTACGGGCACAAACAGAACAGGATGAGACAAAATATTTTATATCATGCAGCATCTTGGGCCACCAAAATGTGCGTCTAATTAAATCTGAAGTTCTCTGATTCCAGGATGACCGGCCGATCTTGAGGCGTGACCCCATTCGAGGATCTTTCGACGAAAGTTCAGTTCGGCGAATAAGCAACCTTCTGGTACATCTTGTCCGTCGGGAATCTGGGTCTGAGACTCCAAGATTTTATCCAGGATATCAAAGGAATTGGCAGCGATAATACATTTTGAACGAAGAAATGGTTCTGGAACATCTTCGGTCCGGTCTTCAGAAATAAATTGGCGAGATAAGGCAATTGCCTTTAAGTTCTTAGTACCAGGAATTTAAGAAATTACATAATTAAATCTTGAGAAAAAGAGAGCTTGACGAGAACCAAGGTGTCGAGCGCCTTCGATATACAATAATTGTTTGTGGTCGGTAAAGATTAGAACGAAATCACCTTGTGCCGAGAGGGAAGATGAGTCAGCCGGCACTACGATGCGGGGAAAAAATCGATGAGGCTGGACTGTGCTACAAAAAGATCCTTTATTGAGACATGGATAAAAATTGAGAGGAGGGAAGAGAACCCCTGCACCTCTAACGCGTTTCACCCGCAATCGGGCTTTTTCAAAGAGTGACAATACCTGAGCGCCAAACACTGAAATACCGGATATCAACCGGACGTGACGTCACTCAGCCAATGAGATGTCCGTAAACCACGGATGGCATTGTGGGAACAAGACACTCATGACTGAAGTGCGCACGCGCGATGTATACAAGCATCACTGTCATGCGCAATAGAAACTAAAGTGAAAAACAAAAACATGTGAAGTTATGCGAGCCGTTTTAACATACATTGAGTTGCTATTAATTGATCTAAAGGCACTAGGCCAAAGAAATCATACATGTATATACAATAGATAATCACTGATTCATTTGCTTAAGTGGCTGTAAATCGCTAACATAAAATTGAAATAACAAGTTGATAATAACGACTATTAAAAACAAGTAAAGGCAGGGGTTATTCATAACTATTTCCAATACGTAACAATATATAATGTTAAATTCAATCTATAGTGTGCATATCACAAAAGTGCAATAGAGACATATTTGAATTCTAATTAGGAATTATATTGGTGACAATAGTAATATTCTTCTATGATTCCATATATAACAATGAATTCCAAACTGTTCTAATATGTAATTACAATCTGATTATCCTAAATGGATAAGTATAAAAATACAGAATAATGAGAAATGAGGAGCAATGATGAAAAATGATAAATGAAAAATGATAAATAAAAGAATAAAAAAATATATAATAATTGTTGTAAATTAAAAGATAAAGAGTATGTAAAATATAAAGGGAGGGTGGGTATGGGTGGGAAGAGGGAGAGGGGAGGGAAAGGGGAAGGAAGAAGGGGAAAGGAAGAGGAGGGGGTGTGTGAAAACGAAAGAATGTATTTATTATAAATAATTTATAATTTGTATATAGAAAAAGTTTTAGTATATATAGCTATGATCATGAAACCGGTACGTATTCGTATAACGTGAATGATGTAGTCTAAATTTAGACACCAAGGTACAAGGGTCATTGACTATAATCCCATAACATTATGAATAACATGATTATGTGCCTTGAAAGAGAAAAAAGTATATCATAAAGCAAGTGGTAGCTTTGAGTTTATGACCAGTATTATTAACATGCATATGTATATATATGCATCCCCTGATCTTAGTCAGGGGTGCACAATGACTAATCAAGACTGTGTCAGAATATAGCAGCGACCATGACTCTGAATATGGACAGGGGTCCAAGAACGAACAACGATATGTACCATCATTGTTTTCCCAATCAAAAAACGACCAAGGACAAGGCGCTCTAAGAGACGAGGGCGCTGTCTCAAAGAGGAAAAAATACACTTAAGCCTAGAAGATAATGTCATCAATATTTCAGGGGTGCCTCTCTCCGTGGATGAACTATCGCTCCTCAATAAGGGACTCAATTTTGCTCCTCTTGAAAACTTTAGATTGTTTAATACTATTATCGATTTACAGTATTTCGTGAGAAAATTGGTACTAAAAAAGTTTTTTCATAAAGATAATGTCATTGTGAATGATAACTTAACCAATGTCCCTTCTGTTATTACCCTACAGGAATCGGAGTCAGACACAGCAAATATAATTAACACAAATGAAGGTTTAACAACATTCAGTGAGTTATGTACACTTCAAGATATGAATAGTTTACTTGATGAGCAGACCATAGAAGAGGAGGTAAATCCCATATCATCCTTTCTAGTAGGCTCTAGAGACTCAGGCCTAAAGAATCGTTCCAACTTCTATCCCTCATATGTAAAAGGCCCCCATATAGCAACTTTCGAAAAACTTGTTGAAAGAGACTTATTATTGTTAGAAAAAGGCTACAATTTCACCCCCTCTTCCGGCAATAATATGACCAAACATGACCGATCTAGCATCCAAACTTTGATGAATAACAACAACCTGGTCATAAAAAATGCCGATAAGGCGGGTGCAATTGTAGTCCAGAGTAACGTCAAATACAAGATGGAGGCGTTACGACAATTACAGGATATTAATTCATACAAAACCCTCAAAACTGACCCACTGATGTATTTTTAGTACAGTTAAATAACATTCTTGACTTTGGTGTCATCCTGCAGGTACTGAGCGAGAAAGAAAAAAGCTTCCTGTCGGTCCAGAATCCAGTGATCCCCATCTTCCACCATCTCCCAAAGATCCATAAAACTCTGGTCGACCCTCCTGGACGACCAATAATATCGAGTATTGGATCTTTGGGAGATGGATTATCAAGGTACATTGACATTTTTCTGCAGCCACTGGTTCACGAACTTCCGTCATATCTTCAAGATTCCACTGATCTACTTAATTCACTTTCAACTTTCACTTGGTCTCCTAATTTTTTCTGGGTTACTCTTGATGTCACATCCCTTTACACAATCATTGATCACTCACAAGGGATTACAGCAACACAACACTTTCTTAATCACTCATCTTTGTCACCAGCACAAACCACATTCATTTTAGAATCCATTCTATATTTACTCACTCACAATTATTTCCTATTTGACACCACTTATTATTTACAGACACGAGGCACCGCCATGGGTACTTCATTTGCACCCTCCTATGCAAATCTGTTTATGGGCTATTGGGAGCACATGCACATTTATAGTCACATTAACCCTTTTCGTAACAACATTAAATTCTATCGGAGATTTATTGACGACCTGTTTCTTATCTGGGAGGGTGACACAAGATCACTGACGGAGTTTGTGGACCATCTAAACAAAAACAATTACAACCTGCACTTTACTTACTCTTACCATCATCAGAAAACTGAGTATTTAGACTTATCACTATATGTTGATTCATGTCAATCTATCCAATCCGATATATTCAGGAAGTCAAATTCAAGGAATACTTTCCTTAAAGCAGATAGCGGCCATCCCCGCTCCTTAATCAAAGGCATACCAAAAGCACAATTTTTAAGGTTGAAACGCATCTGCTCAACCACAGATCAATTTGTAAACCAATCTAAAGAACTTGCTACAAGATTCTCTAATAGAGGATACTGTAAAAAAGACTTACAGGGGGCTTTTGAATATGCTTATCACACTCCACGCAAAAACTTACTGAACAAAAAGAAAAAGACATTAGATTGTAATAAAACTTCAACACCATTGTATTTCATTACACAAAACAGTCGACATGCCAACTCCATCCGCTCCATTGTAGCCAGACAATGGAACATCCTGACATTGGACACCAAGCTCAAGCCACATGTTGAAGAATTACCAAAATTTGTATTTAAAAAAGCTAAAACCCTGTCAAACTATATTTCCCCCAGTCTGTATAAAAAAACACAGAAAAAAACTAAGGGTTTCGTTCCTCCGACAGGTTTCTTCAAATGTGGATTTTGCAAAGGATGTACATATGCCAAGTCCATTAAGGCAATACATTCAAAAATCAATAAACACAAAATCAGATTGAGGAGCTTTATTACATGCAACACCAGCTATGTAATATATGTTTTGACATGTGGTTGTGGCATGAGCTACTGTACGTAGGCCGAACGATACGTCCATTAAAGCTCAGAATAATGGAGCACATTAGAAGTATAAAGAACAGGGACCAGAGGTTCCCAGTGGCAAGACATTTTTTGGAATGTCCACAAGGGAAACTAGATCTTCTCACTTTTAGTGGGATAGAACACATTCCACTCCCAGTCAGACGTGGAGATCGTCAGAGCATCCTAAATCAGAAGGAAATGTTCTGGATCTTCACACTCGATACCATGACACCACAAGGTATCAACGTCGACTGGGAGATTAAACATTTTCTTTAAACCTCTTTGTTTTCTTGCCATTGGGAATCTTAAGATCTTTGCGTGTTTGTACGTTTATATTTGCACATTTGCATATATGCGTACATATGTGTTCCCTTACGTGCTGTTCGGATATGTAGCTCTGCCACGACACAGTCTTGATTAGTCATTGTGCACCCCTTACTAAGATCAGGGAATGCATATATATACATATGCATGTTAATAATACTGGTCATAAACTCAAAGCTACCACTTGCTTTATGATATACTTTTTTCTCTTTCAAGGCACATAATCATGTTATTCATAATGTTATGGGATTATAGTAAATGACCCTTGTACCTTGGTGTCTAAATTTAGACTACATCATTCACGTTATACGAATACGTACCGGTTTCATGATCATAGCTATATATACTAAAACTTTTTCTATATACAAATTATAAATTATTTATAATAAATACATTCTTTCGTTTTCACACACCCCCTCCTCTTCCTTTCCCCTTCTTCCTTCCCCTTTCCCTCCCCTCTCCCTCTTCCCACCCATACCCACCCTCCCTTTATATTTTACATACTCTTTATCTTTTAATTTACAACAATTATTATATATTTTTTTATTCTTTTATTTATCATTTTTCATTTATCATTTTTCATCATTGCTCCTCATTTCTCATTATTCTGTATTTTTATACTTATCCATTTAGGATAATCAGATTGTAATTACATATTAGAACAGTTTGGAATTCATTGTTATATATGGAATCATAGAAGAATATTACTATTGTCACCAATATAATTCCTAATTAGAATTCAAATATGTCTCTATTGCACTTTTGTGATATGCACACTATAGATTGAATTTAACATTATATATTGTTACGTATTGGAAATAGTTATGAATAACCCCTGCCTTTACTTGTTTTTAATAGTCGTTATTATCAACTTGTTATTGCAATTATATGTTAGCGATATACAGCCACTTAAGCAAATGAATCAGTGATTATCTATTGTATATACATGTATGATTTCTTTGGCCTAGTGCCTTTAGATCAATTAATAGCAACTCAATGTATGTTAAAACGGCTCGCATAACTTCACATGTTTTTGTTTTTAACTTTAGTTTCTATTGCGCATGACAGTGATGCTTGTATACATCGCGCGTGCGCACTTCAGTCATGAGTGTCTTGTTCCCACAATGCCATCCGTGGTTTACGGACATCTCATTGGCTGAGTGAGGTCACGTCCGGTTGATATCCGGTATTTCAGTGTTTGGCGCTCAGGTATTGTCACTCTTTGAAAAAGCCCGATTGCGGGTGAAACGCGTTAGAGGTGCAGGGGTTCTCTTCCCTCCTCTCAATTTTTATCCATGTCTCAATAAAGGATCTTTTTGTAGCACAGTCCAGCCTCATCGATTTTTTCCCCGCATCGTAGTGCCCGCTGACTCATCTTCCCTCTCGGCACAAGGTGATTTCGTTCTGTTCCCATTCAGTTGGAGCACACAGACCCGGACATACACATGGACATATGTGAGTACCATCATGCTTTAAAGTGAGCTGCCCCACTACCATTGGTTTATTTTGTTCTTGGTGTATATCAGAGGTTTGGGGGGGTCCTAGGATATCCCCCACACAACTCTCTTTACCCTTGCTTAACCGTGGTTCATCTAGGGGTTAATGCCTAAGCTCCAAGCATGCATCAAGGATATCATGTGTTCCGGTTTGCAGTGAATTAAACAACATATTTTCCGTGTTTCAATGGGTATATGCTCTGTAGCACTAGTTACTTTTGGGGTCCTAACCTCAACATCTTCTATTTACAGTCGGTAAAGATTAGAATAGGATTCTAGGTACCTTTGAGGAGGTGTCTCAATTCTTGGAGTGTGAGCTTGATAGCCAAAAGTTCTCTATTGCCAAAGTCGTAGTTAATCTCTGCAGAAGAGATATTCTTGGAGAAGAAGCCACATGGGTGCAAGCTGTCCTGGGGAGAGCATCTCTGCGAGAGTACCGCTCCGGCTTTGATGTCCGAGGCGTCAACCTCCAGAGTGAAAGGAAGAGTAGGATCAAGGTGATGCAGAATGGGAGCGGAAGTAAATGCTTTTTATAGAGATTCGTAGGCCAGACAGGCCTCAGGGGACCAGGAGGAAGGATTTGCGTCTTTTCTGGTAAGGGCGGTAATAGGAGCAACCACGGTAGAAAAGTTATAGATAAACTTGCGATAATAATTGGCGAAGCCAAGGAACCGCTGAATGGCTTTAAGAGAAGTTGGCTGGGGCCAATCTAACATTGCCTTAAGTTTCTCAGTATCCATAGCGAATCCCTTTTCAGAAATTATATAGCCTGTAACAGGGGAGTTATCCCTGTTCAAGTAATGTGCCTCTAATCCAGCAGTGTGGTGGTTAACTGCTGGTAGTCAATTAACAAACACCACCTGCCTGATTAGATTGCTTAGAAAAGCCTGTCTTTTGAGACAGGAAGTGAGACTCCTTAGCTCATACCTGAGCTGAACTTGGAGACAGAGCAGAGATTGTCTTTGACTCTCACAACTTGTCTTGAGCCCTGCCAGAAGACACAGCAGAGCTGCTTTCAAGACACGGGGGAAACTTCTAAACCTGAACGCTGACACAGCCTGAGGAAAAGGGAGCTGAACCAGGGACAGAGAAGACTTTCATTTATGAGACTTCTTATATCTGCTTATTTCATGCTATATGTTTTGGGGCTGGGAGACATGCTTATCTAAGGGAGTTGTGAACTGCATAGTATTTCACTAGAAATACTCCCAAGTGAATAGAAGCTTTGTTTACCCCTTGTTTGGATGGTTTCCTGATGTTAAGGAAACAGGCGCAATAAAAAGCCTTATTTAATTTCACAATAACGAGTCTCCCTTGCATACCTCTGTGAGCGTCCGCCCACATATGGAGTCAGAAGTGGGATGAGAGGTGGTCTTTGAAGTTAGAAAGGACCGGAGATTTTTTTGTGAATTTTTTTTATGCTTTTTGCCTACAAACTGTCTGAGCAACTTAAAAAAAAAAAAATCTCATGCAGCAGAGATCAGAGTTAAAGTGATACACACCACTGAAACTCACAAAACCACAGATGGACTCTTTTCCCCAATCCCAAGAGGAGAGAGAGAGACGGCTGAAGCAGGTAAACCTTTATTTGCCTATCACAAAGTGTAATATGGTCATTGAAATAGGGGTTTTGCCTTCTAGCCATAGTCAGGGTTCAAGAAGTGAGTCAGCCCTTAAAAGGTATAGCTGTTTGTTGTTTTCAAAAGTTTCACTGAAGCAGTGAATACAGATGGTGACCTAAGAGCGGTACTGATTTTGCAAATAAAGGTGTCCACACCGCATAGGACTACCAGCTGTGAATGGAGTATATGCAGAAAAGTGTGAAAATGTATGTAAGACTGTGCTGAAGCAAGGGAATTTTTAGCAAACAAATGCTGAGTGTAAAATTGCCCTACAGGTGAAAAAGGGATTGCTGAACTGTGTAAAAGGTATTCCAAAGCCAATTGCTGAGTGTTGAGTTACCCTGCCGGGAGTGAAAGAAATATTCCACTGAAAAGAATGTTTTTTTTCTGCAAGTAAAAAAGTTTGCTTATGTATCTTGGGAGCAAAACAGACACCCAAAGTGTGGAGTGGGAATGCTATAATACCCAAAGATGAGACTGAAAATTACTGAACTCAAGCAGAAAACCACATTATTTGGTTGAAGCAGAGAGATTGCAACTAGCAAGTAAATGGTGTAAAGCAAACAGAAGTTTTTACCTAGCAACTACACATTCAGCATACCTAATGAGAGATTACACCTAGCAAGTAAATGGTGTAAAGCAAATAGACTTTTTTTTTACCTAGCAACTGCACATCTTGTATACCTGATGAGAGAAAATGCATGCACAGTACTGCTGATATTGTAAAACTTATCCAAGAATGAAAAATTCTACAGAGATGCCTGTGAGAGCTACGACCTCTACAAGCAAAATATGCCCACCTGTAGGACTACCACAATTGGGGGTTCTAGCAAATACAGTGGCAACAGCTGCAATAGCACCTCCTGAAGTCAGGAAGAAAATTACACCTGATAGCCTAAAAATGGAGGACAAGATGCAGCGTTCCTGTAATGAACCCTACCCCACGGAAGAGTGGCCCTTCCAGTCCAATAAAGAGGAAGACATCTCTTACGGGGAACCCGAACCGAGTCACACCCACAAAACACCCCAAGAATGGTGGGGGTGCCTGAACTCGTCACGAACCGAAAAAAACGCTCCCTTTGATGATGAATATGATCAGCAGGAGAAAGAGCAGGAGCAGTGCATCACCGAATATTTCCGTCAGCTATTACAGTTGCAAGAAAAGCCGGGTGGATCCAGTGACGCTGCTAAAATTTCAAATGAAGATGGAGACCCCAGTATCCCTGAAGGGACGGTGTCATTCAAATTAAAAAGGCGGAAAAAGAAAAAGAAAAGCGTTTCTTCACTTACCGTGGAAGGAACAGACACGTCCACAGATCCTGTGGAGGAAAAGGGGGGCCGAGTTGCCCTGCAGCCTAGAGAAAATGGAGAATTCGTCCCGCGGTTAACCGAATATCCAGAGGGCCCAAGGCAGAAGTCGTGTACCCCAAAGAAGTGTCTGTCCGGTACCAACAGTGAGGAACCCTCAACCAACCATCCCAGGGAAGCAGAGCCAGAACCAGTGAGTTACGATCCCTTGACCAGCCCTGAAGATGCCCTGAAAAATGCCAGGCATGACTGTGATATGCTCCGTGAACAATTGAAACAAAAGGAAGATGGTTACACAGAGCTACAGAAAAATAACGTGAGGCTACAAAAAGATGTGCTCACAATTTACTCTTTAGCCAGGACAGAATTGGACGATCTCAAGACTGAGCTAGATACTGCAAATGCTACTATTTCCGCCATGGATGAAAAGCAGAGCCAATCTGATAAAATGGTGGCTACGCTAAAGCGGAAGTATGAGGAGGCACTGAAGCAGATGACAGTCTTCCAGCAAGAGGTTCACACTCTTCGCATAGAGCTGAATGCCTCACAACAGGAGGTCAACAGTGTCCGGATAGAGGTGGACGTATCTCAGAAAGAGGTTCAGACACTCCGCAGAGCACTGGATGCCTCACATCATGAGACCAACAGCTTCCGCACAGACCTGGATGTTTCCAGAAAGGAACTACACAGTCTCACTGAGGAGCTGGACATTTCTAAAGAAACCATTGTCAATCTTAATACAAATCTCCAATTCTCCCAGAAGGAGCTTCAGACCCTCAACCTAGAAAAGGATGTCTCACGCCAGGAGACTGTCATTCTCAAAGCAGATGTGCGTAAATGCAAGGAGGACAGCAAAGTGGACCTGAATAGTACAGAGACTGAAAAAGGAGAACATTTAAGATTACAAAGAAAAAACTTAAAACTCAAAGAATAACATTTTCAGTTGACAGACGAAGTCAAGTTAAAGAATGAGAGTGGAAGGATGGGCTTTGGCCGTGGCAAGCCTGAGCTTCCCACAAACAGGGGAGGTATGTAACAGGGGAGTTATCCCTGTTCAAGTAATGTGCCTCTAATCCAGCAGTGTGGTGGTTAACTGCTGGTAGTCAATTAACAAACACCACCTGCCTGATTAGATTGCTTAGAAAAGCCTGTCTTTTGAGACAGGAAGTGAGACTCCTTAGCTCATACCTGAGCTGAACTTGGAGACAGAGCAGAGATTGTCTTTGACTCTCAAAACTTGTCTTGAGCCCTGCCAGAAGACACAGCAGAGCTGCTTTCAAGACACAGGGGAAACTTCTAAACCTGAACGCTTACACACCCTGAGGAAAAGGGAGCTGAACCAGGGACAGAGAAGATTTTCCCTCCAAACCACAAGGAACAGATAAGACTTTCATTTATGAGACTTCTTATATCTGCTTATTTCATGCTATATGTTTTGGGGCTGGGAGACATGCTTATCTAAGGGAGTTGTGAACTGCATAGTATTTCACTAGAAATACTCCCAAGTGAATAGAAGCTTTGTTTACCCCTTGTTTGGATGGTTTCCTGATGTTAAGGAAACAGGCGCAATAAAAAGCCTTATTTAATTTCACAATAACGAGTCTCCCTTGCATACCTCTGTGAGCGTCCGCCCACATAGCCCAAGAAGGAAGTAGAGGTTTGGTGAAACATAAACTTTTCCATCTTGGCATAAAGACGATTCTCAGAGGCGGGAGAGGAAAAGCTTGGTATGCTGGATGTGCTCGGACAAAGATTTTGAAAAAATGAGAATATCGTAGAGGTACACGATGACAAAGGAATTAAGGACATCACGGAAAATCTCGTTTACAAATTCTTGAAACACCGCTGGTGCGTTAAAAAGTCCAAAGGGCATCACTAAATACTCGTAATGGCCGTCGCGGGTACTAAAGGCCGTCTTCCACTCATCTCCCTCTCTTATTTGTATGAGATTGTATGCACCGCGGAGGTCTAGTTTAGAGAAAATGGTGGCCCCTTGCAAACGGTTGAATAATTCAGAAATGAGAGGTAAGGGGTAGCGATTTTTCAAGGTGATCTTGTTAAGGCCTCTGTAATCTATGCAAGGGCGGAGGGAACTATCCTTCTTCTTAACAAAGAAGAAACCTGCCCCGGCAGGAAAAGTAGAATTTCTTATAAAGCCTTTTTTTAAGTTTTCCTGAATGTACTCAGACATGGCCCTAGACTCTGGGACAGATAAAGGATAGGATCTGCCTTTTGGGAGAACGGACCAGGACAAGATCAATACGGCAGTCAAAGGGGTGATGAGGGGGAAGAATCTCGGAACGGACTTTATCAAAAACATCAAGGAAACCAGCATTTTCAGCAGTTTAGTCTTAGCAGAGAGGAGAGAAGAAATGGTACCCAAGTAGACACCCTTATACTTCATTGGGCGTTGGCGTTTCCCAGACGAGTCGGCAACGATGGGCTAAATGTCCAGGCAAGCCACAGTAAAGACACAGTCCCTCATTTCTCCGGCACTGTTCCTCCGGGAAGGACAACTGATGGCTGCCTAACTGCATGGGTTCTGAACAGGAACATAGGAGGAAGGGGGCGCAGGAAAGGAAGACATAGGCAGTGAGGAGCATGTACAATGGCATTCATTACGTTTCTCCTGAAGGCCTAGATCCACCCTTATACATGCAGAAATGAGATCCTCGAGATCGGTAGGTCTTTCACGGGCGGCCAATTCATCCTTCAAAGAACCGGAAAGACCAAGACAGAAAGCTGCGGTTAAGGCCTCGTTGTTCCAACCTGTCTCCGCTGCAATGGTCCGAATTTCAAGAGCGTATCTTGCAACAGTTCTGTGACCCTGAGTGATATGAAAAAGTGATGAGGAAGCAGTGACCTTACGGCCTGGGGTGTCGAAAACCTGTTGAAATTCTTTCTTGAAACTAACAAAGTTATGAGTAAGTTCGGAACTTAGCTCCCAGATGGGAGAAGCCCATGCCAAAACATCACGGTCAGCAAAGCAATAATGTAGGCAACCTTCGATCTTTCTGAAGAAAAGTGAAAAGGGGTTAATTCAAGCTGGATATCATATTGATTAAGAAAACCTCTGCATCCCAGAGGTTCACCTGCATATCTGTTAGGAGTAGGAATTCATGGGTCCAGGGGTATAGTCCCCTCTTAAGAAGAAGCAGTTAAGGTTGCTGGCCTGATAATTCTGGACTGAGACTGTAGAAGTGAGACATTGGCTAACTTCTGGGTTAATTCAGAGACTTGTTTGTCCAGATATTGGAAATGCTCAGAGACTGCGGCCAAGGCTTGGCCCACCTCAGGGGAGTCTATGTTTTTTGGGCTGAGCATACTGTAACGCTTGTGCGAGCCCACAAACTAGACCTGACCCTGGTAGTGAGGTGGGAAGGACAGTGCCACACACCCACAGCAGCGGGGGCATCCCTAGAAGGCGGATTGTCAACGTAGCAGGGTCAGGGTTGGAGAGAGAGGTTTAATCCAATATAATTGCCCGTGGACCTGGGTTATAGAGAGCAGCGTAGTCAAACTGACTAGTTCAACTTGCGATCTAGCCAAACGGACTTTAAATCAGAGACTGCATTTCTTGCGCTTTCTTGCAAAGGACAATTTATTTCATTTCCCCATCCCAGTAAGTGTTGTATTAAGTGTATTCTGAAGCTGTCATGTGTTTGTCTATCAAGGAAATAAATGACAATTTATTTTGCCTCCTTGTTGTGTTCAATCGAGAATCCCAAAAATATAAAAAGTGTTGATAAGTACTGGTCTACCGTGACAGGCTTATATTAACTGGTGGCAGCATGGGGGATACTGATTGAACCTATACTATAGTCTCCTGCGGGATTCTGTAGTATAGTGGGGGACCTTGTGGCTTGTGAGCTCCCCAGACTAGTGGCAACTTACACACACTTCTAAAGAGCATGACATACTTCAATGTACATTTACCCATACCCCGATAGCACCATGAGTAAACGCTCAGGAAGGTTCCGATCCTGGGACCGGGAGCAGATCATGGAGAGATGTGTGGGATATGGTTTACTGACAGATGGGCGGTCAAAGCTACAGCTGGAGGAGGATTTAGAGCGTCATGAAGACCGAATGGTCCCACCAGAGGGCAGGTCCCTGTAGCTGCTGTGGAAGCGGACGCTACTCAGCCCGGAGTGCAGAAGGTCCCTCCAGCTCTGGGGCTGCAAGGACATGAGGAGAGTGCCAGTGACCCCCCAGATGTGGGTGGCATGGCGCCAGGGAGTTCAGAAGGGGTAGCAGCTGCGGCTGCTGAACTTACTGTCCCTGGGCTTACTGCACTTCTTGCTTCATGAGGAGCGGGGGTTCGCACTGCAGAGCGTGTACAGCTCCTGACAGCAGCGCTCGGAAAAGCCCACCACTCTCACCTTGTAAACAGGGAAAAGGAGCTTCCCCGGGCGGACCACCATAGCTTCAGCAAGTTTGTGGATGGCACAAATGACATTGATTCTTTCCTCAATGACTTTGAGACGCAGTGTTCCCGGTTCTGAATTCCAAGGAGGGACAGATTACATGTGGCAAACGGAAGACGTCCAGTGGGGGGGAGCTGCATCGGAAGACGCGCGAGAGCAGAAGCATACTGCCACATCCCATCCCCGGTCAGGAGGAGACTCAGGGAGAAGCATACTACGCCTAGGATATATAACGGGTCTGCACGGAGCCAAACAGTAAAGGTAATTTATTACCAGCAGGTGATGGCGGTGGTTGGGTCCTATAAGCAGGACATTGGAGGTCTCTACAGACGGTCTGCCCCATACCCGTTGCCAGAGAGGACCCCAGTAAGCCCTTGTCCTACGGGATTAGCAACATACATATGGAGGAAGGGGACAGAGGGGTTAAAACTTACATGGATTAACCGGAGGAGGTTAACGGAGGCTCAACATGTGACCAGAGACCTACTGATATACCACCTCATGCCACACAATACCTTACACTGTATATATGCTATATATACTATTTGGGACACGGTTGGAATTGTTTAAAGCCCATTATTCACTGATTCCAGTTACAAGGATTTATGCTAAAAGACGTTTTACTGAATATATCTTGCAGGACTTTTGCAGCATTGCAATAGGATTTTTATCCTACCACAGAAGAATTCCAAGGAGGGACTGAGTGGTCAGACTGCGACCACTGTTATCTGGAAAAGCCAAGTGGACTGTGCAGGGTATTCCACGCGTGGATGCCGATGACTATGGTCATGTCAAGAGTAGACTGCTGATCCAGTACACCCTGACACCAGAAGCATACAGGGGCAAGTTCCGGACGGGGGGAGTACTCCCCGGGGAGTCATTTGCTGACTATGCCGGCCGTATGCCTTACACGGGACTCAGTGGGTGGAGGGGAATGGGGTTACAAAATTCCATACACTACTGGACTTGTTCTTTCAAGAGCAGCTACTGCAGCAGCTCCCCTCGGACGTGAGGGCATGGGTTTTTGACCACAAACCTCAGACCTATGAGGAGGCTGCGAAAATGGCAGATGAATATGTGGCCAGCAGGGCTGCAATGGATGAAACAGCAGCTCCCAAAGGAGTGGCCAGCATGGCCATGGGAGCTAAAAATACCCCTCAGTGGACACACAAACCTGCAGCAACCATCAACGCACACAAGGCTACAGAGTTTAAACATGAGAGGCAGTGTTTTGCCTGCAATAAGGTCATCTCAGGCCAGACTGTCCGGACCGGTCAAAGGGACCCAATCAGGGGCAACGATCACCAGCTGCGAGACCAGTCGCCCGTGTGCGACTGACACACCAAGAGGAGCCAAGCACAGCCGTGGAACCAGCCCACAGAGAGATGTCCAGCGGAGAGCCTACGCTTGCCACCTCGGGACCAGCAGTGGAGATTGGGGGACATCAGGTTGCGCTAATCGGGATGCAGCCCAACGATGTCTGGCAGAAGCATCTGCGGAAGGTAACCTTCGGGGATCGGCAGGCGGACAGCTTGCTGGACTCAGGTGCCATGTGACTCTGGTTCACGCTGATATGGTGCGGACAGAGAATTTGCTTCCGAGCACCGGGATGCAAGTGACCATGCCAGATGGAGGACCGCGGTCACTCCAAGTTGCCCAGGTCTTTTTGGACTGGCATGAGGGAGGTGGGGTTTTTGCCTGGGTTGGATGCAGAGATCTTACTTTGTAACGACCTGGGATATGTAACCTGCATATTCACAACTGAGCTGGCGCCTGTTGCAGCGATCACCAGGAGCAAGTCAGCAAGGATCGCAGCAGAACCAGCCCCATGTCCCCCTGCATTTGGGACCTACGGTTCCAGCAGTCTCTACGGAGACCAGACAGGTAAGCCAGACGAAGTCGCATTCTGATCCTGACTTATTCTTTCCTGTCCCTGTTCCCTGTCCCCCTGACTCAGGTATGACCGGAGGGTGGCCAGAGTTAGGTACCCAGTTTAGGGAACCGGTGTGATCAAACCCCAATCTAAGTCAAGTGAAGGGTCTGATACTTTTTGTGGCACCACAGGCTCCTGTATAGAGAGCAAGGGACTACAGGACTAGATGAGGTATGGACAAGGAAGAGACAGCTAGTGGTACCCTGGGAGTATAGGCAGCAATTGTTGCGGGTAGCCCACTCCATTCCACAAGCGGGGCATCAGGGGGTCGCTCAGACGTGAGCCCGGCTGCTGCAGCGTTACTACTTGCCGGGGGCATCCAGTGCAGTGGCAGAATTCTGCCGGTCCTGTGATGCCTGCCAGCGAGAAGGTAAGGCGGGTGACCATGTGAAGGCACCCCTGAACCCATTACCGGTAATAGGGGAACCTTTCCAGCGGGTAGCCATGGATCTCGTGGGATCCCTCATGGTTCCCAGCTGGTCTGGGAAGTGCTACATCCTCATGTGGTGGACTTTGCCACCCGGTACCCTGAGGCGGTAGCGCTTGCCACTATTGATGCTAAGGCAGTAGCGGAAGTTTTGCTAACAATTTATTCTACGGTAGGTTTCTCTCGTGAGATCCTAACCGATCAGGGGTCGCAATCCATGAGTGAATTGCTCCAGTGTCTCTGGGATGCGTGCGGGGTGAAGCACCAGCGCATGACCCCTTACCACCCCCCGACCAACGGACTGTGTGAGAGGTTCAACGGGACCCTGAAGCAGATGCTTAAGACATTTATACAGGCAGAGGGGTAAGACTGGAAGATTCACCTGCAGCACTCACTGTTTGCATATCGAGAGTTACCGCTAGAATCTACAGGCTTCTCTCCCTTTGAGCTGCTATATGGTCGCAGGGTACGGGGACCTCTGGACCTATTCCGTGAGGGATGGGAAGGGGAGAGTACCAATACTGATGCCTCTGTGCTTCAGTATGTGGGAGATCTCAGAAACCGGCTAGAGATGCTCATGGGGTTGGCACAGGACAACCTTAGGGCTGCTCAGACCAAGCAGAAGACTTTGTATGATTAGAATTCCCGTAGCAGAGAATTCATCCCAGGACAGCAATTACTTGTTCTCAAGCCCACTCGGGAGAACAAATTAATGGCTGCCTGGTCGAGACCATATCCGGTACTCCGAAAGATGAATGAGTGCAACTATGTTGTACAGGTAGATGCTGAGGAATGAAGGAATCAGACCTATCACATAAACATGCTCAAAGAGTACATAGCACAGAGTGTGGCATCAGTGCTGGCCATTTGTAGCCCACCGATGGGGGATCCAGCGAGCAATGCTCTGCCTGATCTCCTGGGGGAGGCTAGGCAGGGGGGTACAGAAGAGCAGGTTGAGATAGGGTCTCAGCTGAGTGTCAGACAGAGAGCAGAAGCTGGGGCTATGCTAGAACAGTATAGGACTCTGTTCACAAATAAGCCAGGCAAGACACACATTACAGATCACCCAGTGCTGACAGGGGTTCTGAGACCTCTGCATAAGCACGCTTACAGAGTGTCAGCAGAGATTAAGGGCAGTATAAAGAGTGAGGTAGAAGATATTCTGGCCCTAGGGGTAATTCTACCATCCCAGAGCCCTTGGGCTTCTCCGGTAGTCCTGGTACCTATGAAGGATGTAACCACCCAGTTCTGTGTGGACTACCAGCAGCTCAAAGCAGGTACGGGGTCAGATGCCTATCCCATGCCCCGCATGGATGAGTTGTTAGATGAACTCATGGGGGCAAGGTATCTGACCACCATGGATCTAGGCAAAGGGTATTGGCAGATACCTTTGACCCAGGAGGCTAGGGAGAAGTCAACATTCATTACCCCAAGTGGCCTCTATGAATTCCTTGTGATGCCATTTGGGATGAAGAATGCACCGGCTACCTTTCAACACCTGGTCAATCGTTTGCTGGAGGATATGCAAGGGTTTGCAAGGGCATACCTGGACGACATTGCTGTCTTTAGTAACTCGTGGGACTCACATTTAGTGCATGTAGCTGCGGTGCTAGCCAGGATTAGGGAAGCGGGACTCACCTTTAAACCCACCAAGTGCTTAGTAGAGATGGCAGAAGTACTGTACCAAGGGCATAGGGTGAGTGGTGGGCATCTTAAGCCAGAACCAGCTAAGGAGGAAGCAATAGTGAAGTGGCCCGTTCCCAAAACCAAGAAGTAGGTTATTGCTTTCTTAGGCACCGCAGGCTACTACAGAAAGTTTGTCCCTCAGTAAAGCGCCATTGCCAAACCCCTGACTGACTTGACCCAGAAGCAACAGTCTGTGCTGGTAGTCTGGTCTCCTGCCTGTGACGACTCCTTTCAGGCATTGAAGACTGCACTGGCCTGTGCCCTATTCTTGCTGCACCAGACTATGCAAAAAAGTTCTTGGTGCAGACTGATGCCTCTGATTATGGCATTGGTGCTGTACTCAGCCAAGTGGGGGAGGAGGGCAGTGAACACCCAGTGGTGTATCTGAGCCGCAAGCTGCTGCCCAGAGAGGTGGCTTATGCCACCATTGAAAAAGAGTGTCTGGTCATATTGTGGGCTCTAAGAAAGCTACAGCCCTATTTGTATGGCAAACCTTTTACAGTGATTACGGACCACATTCCGTTGAGTTGGTTACAGGGGGTGTCAGGGGAATATGCTAAACTCTTGCGCTGGATTCTTGCCTTACAGGAATTTGACTTTATTATCCAGCACAAGAAGGGCAGCGAGCATGGCAATGCCGATGGCCTTTCCCGCCATGACAGTCCTCATGAATACATAACTTCAAGAGCTGGCAGGCCAGCCCAACCGCCGGACGAGGTGGCCAGGGCAGATCCTGCACTTTGAGTGGGGGAGGTGTGGCGATGGGGGGGTTAATTGGGCCCTTAATAAAGGTATTATGCCCGGCTGATTAACCCCAACTCTCATTGGAAGTGAAGGGGTTAGAAGTATATGCATGACACTGATGTATTTACCCTGGTCCCAGCCTTCTTACCCCCATGTTACAGCGTATTCCCTGCCTGCAATAATAGAATTACATACAAAGTGTGCTATATGGTTTTCAGGCACAAGATGGATTTGAGAGCGCTGAAGCCAGCGCTGATTGAGAAAGCGTGGCTGTATACGGGAGGTCTGTTTGTAGCATAGGTATCCATTTTCAAGCACTCGACCTCGTAACCGCAAGTTCAATTGAATACGTGGCTTGCGGTTAGATTTGAAGTGGTTTTCCGACAGAATGTTTCCGTACCTTGTTAGCTCACGTAACTTGAAAGGAGGAAAGTCTATTGCCGTGGGAAGTCGGTCAATTGACGTGAGAACTAGGTGAACTTGGCATCTCACCAGAGCGCCTTTCAATTAAGCTAGCTAACTCGTGAACAGAGACAGCTAGCACCCTGATTTTTGGTGTGCAAATCCAAGTAAAGAAACCACTCACACACACATAAAAATTACAGTTGCCTCAGAGATCCAAAGTGTGTAAATGGCCCAGGATGTTGCTGAATGCCAGATCCCAGTACTCAGCATGAGCCATTCACACCTTGGGGCCAAACCCAGACTAACAGTCTCCAGATAAGGGGTGTAGCCAAGGTATGCTAAACCACATGGGTGTCAAGCTGATACATGCACGGTGCAAACAGGAAAGCCTTTTTTTCCCGCTTTGCAAACTACGGGCAAATCGGAGATTGGTGGGTTGAGTGTTCACACTGAGGGGATTGGGCATGCATGTTAGAGATAGGTCTGTGAACCCTATAAAACTGCCCGCAGAGCTATCCCCTGTGTGATTCATGATGTAACCAAACTTTGCACAGGATTCTGTTCGAGTACAGCGGTAGCGGTTCCAGTACGCAAGGGGTTAATAACATTGCAACCAAGAATTTACGCCAAACTCTGGAATTCGTTAGCCCTGGTGACTCCCAAACGAATTCTTACGAACTACTACGAACTTTCTTCATTTGGCGGAGATATAGGATCGGCAACTTGCGATCTAGCCAAACGGACTTTAAATCAGAGACTGCATTTCTTGTGCTTTCTTGCAAAGGACAATTTATTTTGTTTCCCCATCCCAGTAAGTGTTGTATTAAGTGTATGCTGAAGCTGTCATGTGTTTGTCTATCAAGGAAATAAATGACAATTTATTTTGCCTCCTTGTTGTGTTCAATCTAGAATCCCAAAAATATAAAAAGTATTGATAAGTACTGGTCTACCGTGACAGGCGGAGCCAGACTCCGTTGAGTAGCATAAGAAGCGTAGGTGCGCACACGCTCTGTAATGAGAGCAGGGGTGCACGCACCAGAGGAGAGGGGAGCAGAGGCAGCGGCAGCTGCAGTACTGTTGGTAAGAGAGGAGGGAACACGCCGCAAGAGACTTGTTCCCCGATTCCTCACAGACACAGGGGCACAAACTCTGCAGGGTGCCC
This sequence comes from Ascaphus truei, assembly GCF_040206685.1. Lineage (NCBI taxonomy): Eukaryota > Metazoa > Chordata > Amphibia > Anura > Ascaphidae > Ascaphus > Ascaphus truei. Next base: position 209,706,923 of record NC_134484.1, on the reverse strand, counting down.
TTTGAAGGACGGAGATGAAAAAAACCCTCAGCTCATTCTTCCATAACATATGGGCATGTTAATGGACTCATTGCCGGTAGGGCAGGAAAGGGTTCCTGCCTGTACATTTTAAAACACCAAGACAATACAGTTTATTTATAAAAGTATGTTCTGCTTATGCAACAACTATAAACCTTATATGTATGTTTATGGTTTCTTTTTACCTAGCTGCACTCCAAAAATTAGAGTGCTAGCTCTTTCCTACTGCAAGTTATCCACTTAATTGAATGGACTCTCTGATGTGGGTTGAGGTTTGACCTATAATTGGTCTGGGTTACAAGCCGGTATACAATGTATCTGTGCTGGCTTTGATCCATAACCGCAGGCGTACGCCAACAATTTCACCTTAAGTGGCTAACGAAACCGGTGGATACATTTTGACAAGGAGGCACTTTAGCTAGACCACAAACCACTTATCCAATTGACTTTGCGGTTTAGAGGTCTACGGTTTAGGAAGTGATCCCTATACTTCAAAGCGGCACCCATTCATAGGCTCACTTCTTCACTTAGCGCTTGGTTCAGCGCTAGGGGCTCCCCCTTGTGTCAAAAATACAATTAACACATAGTTATTCATTCATTGTAACGGCAGCTAGCATCTTAGCTGCAAAATAGGGACAATAAAGGTAGTGTCCAGCCGGGAATAATACCTTTATTATTGCACACTGTAGAAATCTGCCATGCGCTCCAGGTATAGATGGAATGAAACAGGATATGTGTGATCAGTATGAATCAGATGGGGGGAGAGTAATTGGGGAGCATTATCAAATAGGTGACATCCAAGGGCAGGAGTTGGGGTAAAGAAAAGGGGCAGTCCTCTATATCCTCAGTTGAAACCCTCTAGTATCCTCCTCCCTCACAAAGAAACAGTGCAATGATGCAGACAGCATAAAAAAACTCACAGGTTCAGGCAGTGGGGAAATCACCTCTCACTGCTAGATGTATATTAAACACAGAGCTCCCATGGTAGGTCAGGCAAAGGGAAAAACCAACCTCACAATGCTCTGCATATGCTCCCTTCAGAGCTCCCACGGTGGGTCTGGCAATGGGGAAAACACCTCTCAAAGCTGAGTGTGCTCCACTCTGTCGTCCTGCTTAAAACTCCTGCAATTAGTAGCACTGCACGTCCGCAGTGTAAGCTCCTACCTTGCTTTACAAACATTATATTGATGACCTGCTTATCATTTGGAAGGGTCCCATCATTGATTTAGTTTCCTTCATACAATATGTCAATCAAAACACTCAACATTTCTTTCACTCACTCTTATCACGGACATCACATTCAGTTCTTGGACCTGTACATATTCATTGATATGGATGGTATTATCAAAAGCGATATTTATCGCAAGGAGCATTCACGTAATGCATTGCTTCACGCTAACAGCTGTCACAACAGATCCCTCTTTAAGGGTATACCACGAGAACAGTTTCTGCGTTTACGCAGGAACTGTTCTTCTGTGGATGATTAACTGTTAAGGTCTGCTGATTTGAAGGAGCGTTTTCCGGATAGAGGCTATGCCGCTCAGGATCTTAATGATGCCTTTGAATATGCTTTATCTAGGGATAGGAGGAACTCATTAGCATGATCAATGTTAAGCCAAAGAGTGATTCCAATTTACAATTGGATTCTGATGTTAAACAACCACCATATTTTATTACTTCATATAGTGGTCAGGCTAAGCCAATTTCATCCATTATCAAAAAACATTGGTCTATGCTCACCTTGATCCCCAGATTAAACATTTAGCCATTCAGAGCCCTAGGATAGTTTTCTCCAAATCCCAGACTATAGGCAATTTGATATCACCTTCCATGTTCAGTACACAGTTTTCTAACAAGTATGGGCAATGATTTTTTCCGCAATTGAAGGGCTCACACAAGTGTGGACGTTGCAACATATGTCCATATATGCAAAGGACACCCACTTTTGAAAATATGGAGAGAACTAAATCGTTCTCCATCAAAAGTTTCATCACGTGTCAAACAGATTTTGTTATATATCTTTTGACATGTGGATGTTTGAAACAATATGTTGGATTGACCACTCGGCAGTTAAACACCCGTGTACAGGAACATGTTAGACTGATAGCCAAGAAAGATGAGACTCATCCAGTATCTAAACACTTTCTGTTACTGTATGTCAGACAGGTTCACTTAATCAGTTTAAATGTACCGCCTTAGAACACATTCCCATGTTGAAACGAGGTGGTGAAAGGACTAGGTTTTTGCATCAGAGGGAGGTCTTTTGGATCTTCACTCTAGGGACACTCCAACCGGCTGGACTGAACTCTGAGTTGGATCTCAATTGCTTCCTATGATGCAGAAACATTTTCATTCTCTTTTTCTATGGCTCCTCCCCCTTTTTTCTATATACTCTATATTCGGTCAGTACCATAGTGTTAGTTCAGCTTGGTTATGTGTTTTATTCCATCATCAATTTGTCTCTTTACACACTATTTTCTGTCATTATTTTTTACTATTTGATACTTAAAATATCATAGATTATTGGGTGTTTGATTTCAATGCAATCCAGTTATTCTCTATGAATTTATATGCATCTGTATATTATTGTCTATATACTACTAATGATGGACACTTATTACTATCATATAAGTGTGTTGACTGTTTTTCTTTATAAGCAATCCTTGGCCTTTGCTTAAGATATTCACTTTCATTATCAGCCATCCCTTTAGCTTACCATATTTCTCAATTATTATGGGGTCTATGACTCTTATAGACTATTTTGTTATTGGGAATGTTATTATAGCACTGCAGAATACTTTGTGGCTCTATACATTATGATTTATGTCAATGTTCCAGGCTAGGGGTATTAGCTTAATCACCATGGTATCAGAATTCATTATCTATATCTTATTACTGTTGAAACATCAATTGTAAGCATTTATATATTGATAAGTCTTATTGATCTAATCATGGGCAATATGGTTCTGCATAATCATTATCTCTATCTTGATATGTTTCTAGCATCATGTTTTATTATGGTTCTTTTACTATAATCAGTACTTATTGTACTGTTTGATTGTACAATCAATTTCACCTGATTGTGTTTATTTTAATTGTTCAGCACCTATATAGAGTGCTTGCTGACCACATTTTGTTACTCCTTGAGAAAGACCAGTCATTGGTTGAAACGCGTGGGAGGTTTTATACTGTTCACTTTTGTATGCGACAATAAAGATATTTCACTTTTATCTACATTAGGACAACTATTTTTTATTTTTATTTTTGTTTGATCAAGCAAGCAATCAGAATCAGTTTCTGTGTGCCCTGGAGCCTGTCCCTTTCTGTACCTTTATTATTGGCCTAGTTAACCATCTCTCACCACCACACTGATACAGCGGTGGCGTCAGGAACTTCATGCCGATTTGAAGTTCCAGGACATTTCGAGACAAGTTACGGTCAACCTAAAGACTTTGTTTATTGGACTGTTTCACCGAGGAAAAGCTAGTTTTGCAGCCTAGACTCCCAGGAAGTGTGTTTTCTCTTGTATTTTGTAATCCACTGTGTGTACGTCTGTTTCTATGGAATAAATGACTATTTGTTTTACTATTTGGATTTGCAGTGATATGAACATGGTATAAAGGTGTAAATGCCTGGTTGTGACAGTGAGGGGGTAACTAGGCCATCAATAAAGGTATTTTGCCCGGATGGTTACCTCTGAGCCATATTTGGGGTTTTAGAGTGTCAACTCTTAAACTTGTCTGTTATGCATAAAATGCATATAATCGCACGACAATAAAGAATGTATGTGTTTTTTACCTTTCCAGGTGTGCTAACCAGTGGAGATTGAGGGGGGGGGGGGGTTGCTGTAAAAGTGTTGTCAGATCGTGTCTAGCTAGCCGGGGTCCCGATTAGCTGGCAACCCCAAAAATGTATCTGGGAATCAGGTTAGATTCCCAGGGATATATAGACACATCATCCCGGTCAAAATCCTCTCTTGAAAACAGTTATGCGACTCACCAGCAGGTTTCAATGCTTCAGCACAGACCAGAAAGGAAAATGGAGGCATAGTGATATGTGTATCCCGGGTACAGTCAGGGGTCCCCAGTATATGCCCAGACCTCCAGTACCAATATAGAGGTTCTGTGGGATACTCCAACCATATATGAAATTGCGAGGGGTTTTATGAAACCTAAGTCCTGTTTTCAGTAAAGAAAGGAGATTCAGCACTGAGAATGAACCTCAGTTTTTTTTATTTATAACAAAGTTTGTTTGTTTTCTTAAGGGAATGAGCTACAGCCCTGGGAATGAACCTAAGCATCGGTTCTTTCTACTTTGGGACTTAGGTGAAATATGGGGGGAAATATTTTGTTTCATAAACGTTTAATAGCCCATAGGGCTATTTGGTTTTTAAAGTCTAAGTCAGGTTTGCAGTGTGTGAGGGATATGGCTAGTGGGAATAAAAGTAAAGGGTCTCATTCTACCCCTCACAACCAAAAGACTTAGACAGAATAAAAGGGTAAAGTATATTTTATTTAACAGTTATGTTTAAAACGTATTATCCTTTTAACTGTAAATTAAGCTGGGACTTTCAAAGCTGGTATTCTGAATTAGTCAGGGGGCTACCAAACTGTGGTGCTACTGTGTCTACTCGAGGTCCGGACTTGAAAGCCACAGATGCTGCCAGAGGTGTGAAGAATATTTGGGCAGGATGGCTAGGTGAAGTACCCATGTTCTGGGATCAATGGAAGCTGTTCCTGCTAACATTCGCCTTCCCAAACCTGAGGCACCTAGCTCCGCGGGTGGCTTCTGCATAACAAGTGGCTAAGGTGGCAAACTCGCTCATGCCCTTGTTCCATTCAGAAGATCCACTTGCCCAGCTTCAGAGGACTGGCAGCCATCTGATTGGCTGGTTGGAATGTATCCACGCTGGAATTGGCTGTAGCATTTTGTGAATGAAATCCAAAATACTATAAGAAAGTCAGCAGCCAATCCGGTGTTGAGATTCTCTAAGATTTTGAGAGCCAAGCCAAAAGCAGCAAATTTGAAATCACCAAAATATGCTCTTGCAGAAATAGACGCGAGCCGCTTCAGAAATTTCAAGGCAAGAATTTTTCTAAGTCCCACTTTTGGGGCCAAGTTCTCAGAATAGAACGTAGCGGTCGCGGCTGGGATTGCAAGCCGAAAAGAGTACCAGGACGTTTGGTACTATCTCCCGGTCATAGAATTTCGGTGACTCCGGAATGGATACAGCGGTGGCATCAGGAACTTCATGCTGATTTCAGTTCCAGGACATCTCGGGCTAAGTCCCGGTCAACTACAAACTTTGTTTTATGGATGGTAAAAGCTAGGAAAGTCTAGTTTTTCCCCCCTGCCCCCCAGTAAGTGTGCCATTCTCTTGTATTTGGTAATCCACTGTGTATACATCTGTTTCAATGGAATAAATGACAATTTGTTGTATTATTTGGTTTTGCTTAGTGATATGATCCCGGTATAAAGGTGTAAATGCCTGGCCTCCCGTGACACTTATCTCCCGTGACAGTGGGTAAAAGTGGCAGTTGCCCCGGATGGGTATTTAGGCCTTGCGGAATGGTAGCGCGAGGTGTTAACCCCTTCATTACCTCAGTGGTTGTAACTGCTAAGGTAATGAAGGGGTTAACGTCATCTGCTTACCTCCAGCAAGGCCTAAACATTCACCCTGGGGCAACTACAAGCTTCACCCCTGTACCAATAACTATGCAGTGACAGCTATTTAACTCTTTCATTACGATAGTGATTAGCCGCTAAGCTAATGAAACTGGCTGCAATTTTATTTTTACTGCACAGGATTGATACCTGAATCTGGAGTCCCCATCTGCCTCCGTTATCGAACCTATGCAGTAAAAATAAAAGAAAATGCTTTTTTGCATCTTGCAATATCTTTAGAAACAGTATATATTTAAAACCAGAGACAAAACATGAAACACAGACAGAGCTCAGTGCTACATCCATTAACACAGATACACGGTACAGTGCCTATATATATATATAAAGATATCTTTTGAATAAATGGTCTTTTAGTTTAACCCTTTGGCCAAAGTGTTGTAAGCCCTTGAGCCCCTCCAAGGCAGACCACATCTCAAGGGTCCTAACACTAAAATAAATTCTTAATAACCTGTACATTACCAGGAAGAATGATTTATAATAAATCTGTCAAAATTAGTTGCATAGTTCTAAGTCTGATTGAAGCTCTTATTAACCTGTACATTACCAGGAAAAGCACTCTGTATTAGATTTGTCACAATCAAACTGTATGCAGGTTCCCATGGGTGTGGAAGGTGCAAAGGAGTGAGTTTATAATAAATCTGTCAAAATTAGTTGCATAGTTCTAAGTCTGATTGAAGCTCTTATTAGGTGTTCTGTGTGTTTTGCAATTCTGTTCAGCTGGTCCTGGCTGATTTGGAGGGTGGCTCCTCCTTCCCAGTTTTGAAGCTCACTCCCTCCCACTTCTAAATGGTTAAAAGCTCACTCCATTGCACCTTCCACACCCTTGGGAACCTGCATACAGTTTGATTGTGACAAATCTAATGCAGAGTGCTTTTCCTGGTAATGTACAGGTTAATAAGAGCTTCAATCAGACTTAGAACTATGCAACTAATTTTGACAGATTTATTATAAATCATTCTTCCTGGTAATGTAAAGGTTATTAAGAATTTATTTTAGTGTTAGGGCCCTTGAGATGTGGTCTGCCTTGGAGGGGCTCAAGGGCTTACAACACTTTGGCCAAAAGTTTAAACTAAAAGACCATTTATTCAAAAGATATCTTTATATAAATATATATATATAGGCACTGTACCGTGTATCTGTGTTAATGGATGTAGCACTGAGCTCTGTCTGTGTTTCATGTTCTGTATCTGGTTTTAAATATATATTGCCATGCTCAGTAGCGCTCCTCTTTGACACCTATACGCATATATATATATATATATATATATATATATATATATATATATAGTGGTTATTTTGGGGGTTCAATATGAGCTTATTGGGGTTCTGTATCTTTAGAAACAGGCTTTAGCTGGGGCCAAAATATTGCAAAACGTTTTAAAGTATGATAAGCTTGTCACTGCTTAGTGAATAGCAGTTTACTGAAAAAAAAGTGATTTGGGGCTTTTTTTGTTTTTTCATATGACTTTTTTGTCAGAATGTTAATGCTTGTTAAAAAGCTGGTAGAGCGTGATACTGCCCTGTTATCAAAGTTTAGTGATTAGCAAAACAAGAAAAATTGTGCTTTAAGGGCATTTACCGTGCATTAAGCCACTTATTGAAGTTCAGTGAATGAGCCCCAAAGTCTACATTGGTGTTTTCACACTCTCAAAATACATCCGGATTTGCCTTCCTTTTGCATGGATATCATGCACTACTCCATAAATAGCAGGAGCTCTACATTTCAGAAATGTGTAAGACAACCATCCCTATTGTGTGTATTACTATAGGTTATTGTGTATGCATTGCTGATAAAAAGCAAACTATGTTTAAACATACTTATTTAGCAGTAGGCAGGATAATTCAAACTCTAGACCTGTATCTGATAGGCTTGCCATATAGGGTGTACTGTGTAATTCATCCTACAGTGTCTATTGAAAACACTACATAGTTCATCTCTTCCAACCAGTTCTAGTTTTTCAAATATCATACAGTGTAAACTATAGATATCAACACTGTTTGCATACATATGCAAATCAGCATACCCTGCGTCTTTTTGTGCAATCTTATTTATCTGGAATATCTCTGAAGATGTAGCCTGCTGCATTACGCATTTTATACAGATAAGCTTGGTCTAATGAAAGCCACAAGTTACAGTGCATAAACAATACTTCCTCTCCACTACACAGAGTCTATGAATAAGAGTGCCTTTGGCAGTGGGCTATGTACAGCATTGCTTTTCCATTTCAATCTACAAAAACTGACTTTCTTTAGTGCTCTGCTAACCTCTCTTTAAAAAGTAGCATTCTCCCTTGTGACTTCTTTGGTTTTACAATGTGCAACACGCCTGCAATATGGCCTGCAACTCTGTGTGACTATCTTAGTCACCTGATAAAAGTTGCCCAGTTGGTTGCAATACAGCTTTAAGAAGAGAAATATAATTTTCACTTTCAAAGATCCTCTGCATAAAGTAACTTATGTTCCCTATGAATATGAAATATTATTAATATTTGCAGTTAGGGACCATCTGCCTCATGCAATTTTAGTGCAATCATTAGTCTAAATGATGGTGTTGTGGCAAGTTGCCACTTCCCCATAGAGAGTTCTCAAAATCCAAGTGACATCTCTGAACAAGTCTGCACATGTGCATTAGAGTGAGAATGGATTCTGTATAGACATACAGGCAGAAATGTACCATAGCTAGGACATTGGGTTACCATCAGTTGATATTTGTAGTGGGACAACTATAACAAAACAAAGACATTTGCAATTGGGGTATTCTGGATGTCAAGTTATGCTGCCAATCAACAACTCTTAGTTTTGCAGTCACTAAGGAACAGCGATATTAAAACGATGGTCCCAAAATACCCTGCAGGCAATGTCACCAGGAGGGAAATAGAAACACAGCACTGCACAGAGCCAACACATTATCTGCATCAATGACCACTGCAGTCTAGCAGTGTTTTAATAATACAGCTCCTATTGGATTCCCTTCTCTTGTGAATGGGCTGCAGGGGAAATGATGGCTGTAGGGTGGAGAAAGACAAGGAAGTAGCCTGGATTGCAGGAGGCAAAACATTGTCCTAATCTGATTGTTAACAGATTGCAATGGCACTGCTCTTCTTTCTATTACAGCCATAATAGCTTTGAGTTCTACTTTTGTCGATGCTTTTCAATTTATCTGTTTGAGGATTTTTCCAAAACTAATAGTGCCTTGCTCTCTCACGTAGATTTCCGTTGATGCTATTAGTCTATTTAAATATCATTGACAAAGGAGGTATTCATAAAACTGATGATATGATATGGAACTGTAGCATTGTGGAGAGTGCTTGCACTAAACTCCCCCATGCAAATTCAGCTAAAAACATGCTAAAGTTGTTTTGTGTTTTTGGCAATGTCTTGCGGCCATGATTTGCTGAGAGAAGCAATTTTGCAATAACCTCTAAATCACTCATATGAAAACGTCAACACCTGCAGTAGCCTTCCTTAATTCAAGTATGTGTGTTTATCTCTTTCTAATATAGTTAATGCATATCTTGATTTCTAGATAGAATAGGTTCAAACGGTGAAATCTGAACACATAGAACCACGATCAAGGTCATTACTACCTAAAGTAGGTTAGTTAATCTTCCAATGTGTCACCAAAATACATATGGTTAGTTTTCAGGAGATAAACTTTAGCTTTTTAGTTGTTATGATAAAAGGTTTACATTCCATATCAGTTCTACATACAGTGCCCTGGATTTTGGCAGCACTTATTAATATTGTTATTAATATCCTTTTAATTTTATAACTACACAATCTTCCTATCATAAAATGTGCACTGCATACACTAATTATTAGTGTTATTTTGTGGATATTACTCAGGGTAAGCATATAAACAACCAAACTCCTGGGGAATACTGATTTAATTTTATGATAGGTAGGAGCATCTCAAAAGGCTATTGTCTAAAAAGAAAAAAAGAAAAAACAAGCAATAATAAAATGTTTTGTACATTCTCCTCTGTGCTGTCTAAACAATTTGGCATATCTGATAACTGCTTCTTCAGCTGCTGTTCAGCCTCTTCAGAACAAAAAGTAGGATTACATTTAGACCATGGCATGCTATGAAAAGGATTGTAAAGAACTAAATGTAAAAATGAATCAAAATTTGAAATATACTTGTATATTGCATTATTCACCTTCTTTTTTATGCGAGCGATCAGGATTCTTCCTGTTTCTTTTTTTTTTTTTTTATATATATATTGAAATGCCCATGAAATGTGAAACGCATAACAGTTAAAATGTAATTGTGAATTGCAAAAGTGAATGACTGTGTGCTCTTGTGATGCCAGAAATAAACACAACCTTGTATTCAAATAAAGTTATATGCATGTATGTGCCTTGACCTCCTTCTTTTCTTTTTTCACTGACAGTGTGTTCGTTTTGGCCGATTGGTTCAGACTTCAAACACAAAAAGTCCCCTTTTTTTTTTACAAGGGGTCTTTAACAAAGCTCTCCTCTCAGTACCCTCCCACTGCATTCACTTGCAAATCAGTGTGTGTGTGTGTGTGTGTGTGTGTGTGTGTGTGTTAAAGCCTGCTTCTCTCAGCCCTTAACCTTTCCATACTCAGTGCTGCAGCTCCAGCAGAGGCAGCACAACCTCTATGCTTGAGGGAGAGCTGTTTTTTTCCTCCCTTATTAATCAGATAGAAAGTCCCCTTGGTTTCTTCTTCCTGCTTGCCTGGGTTAAAAGTGATGCCGTGGGAAGGAGCCCCAGTTAAAATCAAGCAGAGGAAGGAGGTGTGTTTAACAGACAGAGTGGGGGGGAAAGAAGCAGTGCCAGTGATAGCAGCATAGGAGCGCTGACCAGCGTATCACTGAATGGGACTCTCACCCTTCCACCTCCTATCGCCGGTAAGGAGATCGGGCTTTCTTCTTCCTAAGGCAGAGTTAAATGTTACAGCAGCAGCAGCCTCCTATTGATCTGACATCTGAATACTGGTTTTAGTACAGTCGGTTATGTGTAAAGTTAGCAGCTCAGGTTATTGAAGGTCACCCCACTCACTGGTGTTGTACACTGAGGGATGTGTGCTTCCTGCTCTGATGGAATATATTGTTGTTAGATCTTATCCTGCTGTCTTCAAGGCATGAACCTGCTTGCCTGCGCTCTCTTATTTCTCTGCACAGGTGGAATAGATGATACCTAACGATCATTTTCCTGGAAATGCCCAAGGCAGAATATCTGTTGTATACACTTTTGATCATCCGGAGCAGTTACAATCAGTTGGGTTGTATGCATGTATATTTTCATCTATACAGCTCCTGTCATGTAACCAACAATTTACTGAGCTAGCATACACAACACTACAGATGATGTGCATACTATATGATGCATGCACTTAATATAAGAGATAACTGGAGAATAATCCTTGTCCCACATAGTTTTACCATGTTGGATGAAGAAAAGCTCCTTTCAGAATAATTATCATGTTAAACGTCCTATAGATATAGCTAGCAAGTAGGGACTGGAGCCTAATCATTTCATGGCTTTCTATATGATCTTTTTTAATGTACTGTAATTACAAACAGTTTTTGCATTTATGTGCCTATTGCTTTTGCTCAGACTATGTAAATTAAGTGCATAGTAATATTTTGTTGGTGTTATATATTAAGAATATCACAAAGGAGGACGTTGCTGTATAATTTGACTATGTCTTCTGTTTTTAAATGTTTGCATACTATAAAGATATAAATGTCAGATTAAGTGTATGCAATAAAATCCATGTTTTATTAAGTGTACAGCAGAGAGGAGAAGTGCAAATGTACAGTATTATCTAACTAAGAATATGTGGGTGACATTTTTAAGGAGCAAGATACTGAATCAATGTACAGTAGTTACTGGATTTTTATATTTGGAAGTTGTTTTTTGTATAAATCCATATGTACTCTAGTATGACCTCCTCGGAAAGAACGATATTGTTTTTCTGTTTGAAAATGGAAAGCAGACATATACTAGAGTGAAACCCACAAAGAAAGAGCAATTGTACTTGAATTTGGCATGAAGCAGCTCTTGTATCAACTAGAATATACAATACAAGAAATGATTCAACTACAGCAGGTATTGCAATACTGTCTATAGCTCTGAACGTAACAGTCTTTCACAGTCCACATTAAAGTCTTAACCAGATAAATATACTTTCACTGCTGGCTGAATTAAGGGAACAGTCAGCTTCCTTTAAAAAAAAAGCCAGCACTAACACTAGATAATGACATTAATTTGATTTGCACACCTCACTGCACATAGTTCCATGGTGAGGGTAAAAATAAATCATATATTTGCCAGTTGGGTTACTTTCTGACTGAGTTTGGGTTTGTTTATTTATTCATGTGAAAAGTGGGACAAAAATGAAAAGGTATCAAACAATCCTTCATGTCAGTCTCCTGCAGCCTTTTTAAGGCCTGATATGGTTCAGAGGATATGCAATGTCTGCAAATTCTGAATTCCTATTGCCCTCTTCCTTATTTCTTTTTGATGTCTATTGAATAATGCAATGCGTGTATTTCATAAATATCCAAGAGATGTGAGTATTTCAAACAATAACTATTGATTAAAGTAAAAATGCATCCATAGTTTGTGGGGCAATATGATTAGATATAGCTCTGGGAATCAGTCTTATTCTGTTCCATGCAATTTTCCTTTGCAGTCATTTAAGAAATGGGCACGCTTCCATTCCTTTAGGGATTTCAATATCCCTTTGGGTTCTCGAGGAAAACCAATTTGGAGCCATCAACTCAGTCAAATACATACATGCCTGAGAACAAATTGACATATGCCGTCCTTTTTTATATCACTTTGTGTTAGCAGACAGTATTCATTTTCAAAGCTAGAAACAAAAACTGCCTTAAGATATGATTCTTTTTTGTGTATATCATCCTACTAGTGTAATTCCTAACAGTATGATTATTTTATAATTAATATGTATCATAATACACCACAGTAACGATAAAAAGGTGATTAGCAGACATAGTTTTGCTGCAAATATATGAGTAGTAATTAAAAACTTGGTTGAACTTTCTATTTCAGTTAAAGTGTCTGTTGTTCCTCCCACATTGGTCCTGTGGGATTTAACTACTATTCCAGTCTGATATCTCTTTGAAGCAAATGTCTATTCCCTTGGGAAATATGATTCTATTCTCCCTACTCCTTCTGTTCCCATCAAAGGATACCCTTTAATTTATTTGACTGCCTTGTATGTGGGCTACTTGTAATTATGCCAAGCTATGAGGATTTAGCAACAACTATTCAAAGTATGTACTGTATATACTCACTTGATCACTTTTTAGGGGCAATCATTGTGATTTCACATCTAGTTATGTGTACAGTATGTTATTTGTTAGTCGGTGAATCATTTGTGATCAGGAAGTAAAGTTAGTGTGTGTCTAAATCACGTTTGAAAAATAGAAATGCAGTGCTGGTGATGTTTGATGTTTGTTCTTTATAATTGTATTAATGATATTGCTATTTGCTTATTTAAATCAAGGAGCAAGCACGATCTGCTAAACATTTCTGCAGTTATGTTTATAATCACCTTTTCTATTATTGAGTGAGTGATATAAGGTAAACAGGGACACATTTTTGAGTCAACCATTGTAAAACTTGCCTTTCCAGAATATGAGCTTCTATAATGGATTTCAGTCAAATTAGCCAAATACAGACCCTTCAGAAATTAAATAGCTAGAGATTAAATTGTTATTAGTTTGTCATTTACACTCTTCCATTTCTTTGCACTATTCCAGAGGAAACATGTGCCCATATTAGGATTAGGTAGAAAGTTCTGCATGGGGAATCAATATTTCTACTGATTAAATGTAGGATTTGCCTTGCTATTGAACGGCAACTGTAGAATCTGAAGTGTGTTCAAGCTAAGATAACATTCTGGGGGAGCTAGCTCATTTACTTCTTGCTTAGTCATACCACTATATCCCCTCTGTGTGTACTAACTTTATTGTTTTGTTCCTTTTAAGTATGAAAATAAGTTTAAAAACAAAAATGAAGTGGCATCTGGATTCTGTAGTCTCATTAGATAAAGGAGAATAGTGACAATCATATTACACACCACCATATATTAATTATATTAAACATTCTGAATGATCTTGTTTGTACAGGACAATGACTGGCAGAGTATTAAAGATATAAAACAAAATATTACATTCTAAATAGTTTGACTGTACCATGTTATGCAAGGTACTAATTTATAGCACCTCTGAATTTTTTTAAGCTCGAATTTGATTTTCTCAGCTATTTGTCTGTTATCAGTAAGTAATTTTTAAAAGTTTTTTCAGCTTTTGTAATGGTTCCTTTAAAATGTATGCTTTCTGAAATGAATTGGGTCATAGAAAGCTTGAAAGCATGAATAACATAATAATTGATTGCTTTTATGGCACTCAGGGCAAAGGACTGTAGTGTACTTTCTCTTGCCCTGTCACCTGACCTTCTCTTAGCCTGACATAAGTAGCTTTGATCTATTTACCTTCTGGAACTATATCATCTTGCCATGTGATTTAGTTGTCTGTGAAACAGTTCTGCAGTGACACTGAGATCATACATGCTTGGATCAATGGTGAAGCAATGAGTTTGCATTTTCTATTGTAACATATTTTAGAATTATAAATGTAGACCATTTTCCTTTAGAGGTAGGCAAAAAAATAAGCTCTCTGCTCTTAACATTACAACCACCCTATAACACTTCCCAGGTAGGCATTTATGTTTGTTTAAGAAATAGCAGTGAATCCCAGAGCAGTGTCTGTGCTCTTTAGCTCTGCTCAATAATACTAATTCTATTATCTGGGTGTAATGTTTGCAGCCGGTTGGCAATTACTAAAAACTAGATGCTTTTGGAGCATTTGAAATGTAGTGACAGAGATGTTCTGGCTCAGAAAAGGGTCAAACTGTCCTTCTTTCTATATGAAACACTGGAAGAAACCTTCATATGTTTCAAGGTGAAAGGACAACACAGCAGGGAATGGAACAGACCCCATCTTTGTACAGTAAATGCCTTTTGTTTAAATTCAGTCTCCCTTCACACGAGCTGTGGATACTGATTAATCACTGTGATTGTGGTATTTTTTCTTAGCAGTAAGAAAATACAGTACCAGAAAGGAAAGGTCATTTAAAACTTGTCTTGTTTGCATTAGAAAAATAATGTAAGATCACCATGACAGCTCTTTGCTACTGTACCTGCTTTTACACTGGAAATATTGAGGTATGTTGGCTTGTTTACTATTTTGTACAGTTTCCTCAGGTTGATCAGTTTATGTAAAGTGATCAACCGAAGAGAAAAGAGAAGATCTAATTGATACTCTAGTGTAGTGGGAAGTTTATGAAACATAGTGGATTGAAAATCTGACCTACAATATTACCCATATACTGTAAATCAACATAACTTCCCAGTTTCTTTTAGTTACTGTAAATATTTTTCAAGTAATCTGAAATGTAAATATTAATATAACGTGTATGCACTGTAACCTTATTATGTGTCTGCTCAAATTACAGACTCAAAGACTGACCTGTACCTGCAGTAATTTGTTCTGTGTTCTAATACAGTACGTATCCAACAAATGTTGGCTAGATAGAAAAAAACATAAAACAAATCAAGATTATGTATCTCTGATTCCTGATTATGTTGTGTGGAAATTTGTCTAACCAAATACAGCAAAGAATGACTCCACCACTCCAACAGATAATATCAATACCTTTGAAAAGATTAATTTATGAACAGTGAGACTTTGTTCTCTCATTTTAATTATTTGAAGTTTTTAATACGCACAACCACACAGAGACATGCACATACATACACACACATACACACACACACTTTGGCACAAACATCTACTGTAATTAATCCCTTACCACCCTCACTACATCCTCAAAGAGGTCATAGTGCTGTTGGATTTATTATTACATTCACCTGATGTAAGCAAGTGGATAGCTGAAAGGATATATACAATATTAAACGCCATCTGACATCTGCCAAGTTGTGGGTATCAGGGTTTCCCCATACAAAATTATGTGAGATCTATAATAAATACAGTATACAGTACAGGGAACCTGTTCAAGTGTTCAATGTAAAACTTTCTCATTCATATAACAGTAGGCACTGCCACCATTCTAAGTGCATATTATGCACATTGTGGATAAGATACCAACTAATTATTCCTAAAGGTATATGTATATCTTTATTTATACAGGGCCCACAGTGTACACAGCACCTTACAAAAGACAATACAGTACAGGGAATTATTATACAATAAGGGCAACAAGCAAAATCAAACATAGGAAAGGAAATCCCTGCCCCGGAGAGCTTAACATCTAAGTGGTATATTGAGAGATTTACAGAGACAGTAGGCAAGGGAATAAGTGCAGTAGATGGCAGTGCTTGGACACAATGGTTGGTAGGAGTCACTGTGGGTGTGGGACAGTAGCCCTGAGTCTAGGCCACTATTTTTCAATCAGGGTTCCACAGAACCCTTGGGCTCCCCCGGCATCCCAAAAGAGTTCCCTGTAATTTTCTGGTAAATTGAAAATTGTATCCAATACAGAAGAATTTACAATGTATCTGATCTCAGACATGCTATTAGAGAGGGTTGGGGTTCCTTACAATGCATCTGATTTCAGACGCGTTATTAGAGATGGTTGAGGTTCCTTATAATCTATCTGATCTCAGATGCACTACTAGGGGAAATTGGGTTTCCTTACAATGCATCTGATCACAGAAGCGCTATTAGAGGGGATTGGGGTTCCTTACAATGTATCTGATCTCAGATGCGCTATTATAGGGGCTTGGGGTTCCTTACAATGTATCGGATCTCAGACAGTATTAGAGAGGGTTGGGGTTCCTAACAATGCATCTGATCTCAGACAGTATTAGAGAGGGTTGGGGTTCCTAACAATGCATCTGATCTCAGACAGTATTAGAGAGGGTTGGGGTTCCTAACAATGCATCTGATCTTAGACGCGCTATTAGAGGGGGTTGGGGTTCCTTACAATGCATCTGATCTCAGATGTGATATTAGAGAGGGTTGGGGTTTGTTACAATGCATCTGATCTCAGACGCGCTATTAGAGGGGTTGGGGTTCTTTACAATGCATATAATCACAGACACACTGTTAGAGAGGGTTTGGGGTTCCTCAGAATTTCACTTAGGGTTCCTTAACCAAAAAAAGGTTGGAAACCACTGGTATAGGCTATTGAAATGTTTCATTTAAGAGGTGAGTAAAAGGAATTGACATGGTGAATACAGAGTGTGAGAGAGTTCCAAAGGGAAGGGGCAGTGAGGGAAAAAGTTTTAAGGTGAGAGAGAAAGTTATGGTTAGAGTACAGGGGACAAGCAGGGGCATAACGGCATAGCCATATATGACTTAATTTGTTTGTAACAATAGGTATAAATTATACAGCAAATTATTCTAACTATTTTAACACGAGTACAAAAATGTAATATCCCCAGAATAATGTACTGTATTCTGATTTGTTAATAATTTGTCTGAAATGCATACATTTTTGTCATATAAAGTACTTACAATGAAACATTTTGTAAGTATTGTATTGGGATAATTTGCCAGTATTTGAAAGATGCAGCATTATATGATAGACAGTATGATACTGTACATTTTGCCAATGTCTACAGAACAAATCATAGAGTTTGTGTAAAAGAAAAAAAAAAACATTGTGCTGACAGTTGGCATGACACGGTTTCATCAGGAATTATAAATGAAGTCAGAGCAAAGCAGCCAATCAGAACACTCCTTTGGTGAAACACACTCCTTCGGTGAGACACACTGTGCCCTTTCATCTTTCTACATGATAGCTGTTGTGCTGTAATGTAATGCACATGAAACTCCTACAACTCCTACAGGCGTCAACCAGAGCAGGCTACTGACAGACTGATAAGGAGCAGACTGGCAGGAAAAAAAATTGAATTATTCCATTCCTTCTTTAATATTTTATATAGGTGTCTAAACATTATATATATATTAAACATATATTGATGTAAACGTTATGCAATATCATATTAAACACATTAAAGTAAAATGGCATGTTTACAATAAATGTGTAGGGCCTATGAAAATAGCTCTTACCTGATAAGAAATTACTTAATATTTACATACTTTGAGAAGACCAACGATTATGTTTTGAACAGCTGCTAGAAATAATTAATGTTACTGACAGTATGCACTTCATATAGAATATACAACTTGTAAATCCTCTAATTTGGCTTTGTGGGTGATTTGAATTCCAGAGTTTAGCTCTGATTCTAATTCAAATATTAAGATGTAAAGGAATTCTGTTTAAATAACAAGGCTAAGCTTCTTCTACACTTCAATCCACATGCTCATCAACCTGTTTCATTTCAACTGAAAATGCTTGGTACAGTAGTAATCAGACCTGGTATACTGCCCTAACCCAGAGTTGATATGTACTTTACCTTTTAAAGGAGAATTCACCCTTATCTCACAAAAATAAAGGAAACATTCTGTAAAGTGCATAACAATATAATAACTGGTGTAGCCGAGCTCCTTTTATCTCTGGTGTGGGGGAGTGAAGTTGCTGGGTGGTTCGGAGCCGCCGGAGCTCCACGCTAGTCGAGATGTGGGGGTGGCCATCTTGCGCATCGCGCATGCGCAGAACAGAGGAAGCGCATGCGCAGTTCGAAGTACGGTGGCCATCTTGTTTTCTCACGCATGCGCAGTACCTCCGAGTCACGCATGCACAGTTTAAGTTGTGGCGGCCATCTAAACGGCTCTGCAAGACACTAGAGGGGACACATGTCCTAGCATCCTCAGGGGCAGATGGAGGGAGAAGGAAAATATCTTTGGTGTGCAAAAGACCCGCAAGGCAGTCAGAAGAAGAAGGGCAACCAGAGAGGTAGTGTCTGGGGAGCAGCGCTTCCCTGGACTAGGTTTCTTACCTAACACTTGGGTGGGAATGACATTGGGAAGGACACCAGGGATATTGGTGCCACCGTACCCTCAGTACATTGGGGCATTGGGCTATACTGTGTGCATTGCACTGGGATACTGTAATTGTTATTGTATTGTGTGTGTGTACAGTAAATATCCGTTATATACATGTGTATTATTTGTTACTGTACTGTTTCCTGTGAGGGGCTAACCCACCAATGCCGGGATCCCTCATAGGTGAAGGCGCTTCACAATAATAGAAAGAGCTCACCCCAGGCTCTTGGTGGTGGAGGCTTAGGCCTCCTGTGATAAACAAGTTATGTGATGGTGAAGGGGTACCCAGGCCAATAAATAAAGGTATTATGCCCGACTGTGTGCCTCTGAGCCAGATTGGGAATTTTAGAATGTCAGCTCTGCAACCCAGCAAGGGTGGTAATTCTGCAAATGTATTCAAAATGCCTGTGTCTCTCCCCCCAGCGATAAGGGGGCGAGAGTAATGCTATGTATCAGCTGTATAAGCCATGTAACAGGGTTCCCCTGAGTCATAGTGGGTAAATGTAAAGTGTCAGCTCTGCAGCCCACTAATGGCTGCAACCCTGTAATTGTGTTAGATCGGTCTGTGTGTGTCCCGCTAGGTATAAGGGGACCACATGTAGAAGTCATGTAACAGAGTTTCTCTCAGTCATATGGGGTAAATGTGAAGTGTTAGCTCTTCAGCCCACTGCTGGCTGCAAGCCTTTAATGCGTTAGAATTGTCTGTGTGGTTCCCGCTAGGTATAAGGGGAGTGAACCTGTATCAATGTTGTAACAAGTGAAGTATCAATTATGAACATTGTAACAGTGTTTCGCTGCCAACCGCAGAAAGGAAAAAAGTTTTTATAACACGGCAGCCTGCTGCATAGCGTATAAGTAGTGAGCTAACTTTGGCTTGGAGCATCCTAGAGCGCTGCTGAGGTGAAACCATTAAAAAGGTCATCACGCAATTTTTATAAAGCCTTATAAAAATGGATGAATTAAAGTTACCTTAGTTTAACTGTTTTAACATTATAGACATAAGGGGATTTTTCCTTCAGGCGTCCAGAACAGGAGGTAACACTTAAAGTATAAGTACTATGCTTTAAAATGCATGGTAGGAAATCCAGTGAGTAAGCAATGCATAATTTAGACTCAGGCTTCTAAGGCACCCTGCTGATTCGGTCTGGAAACAGGCCATAGCTCAAAAGAATTAGCCAAGTAAGGTGTCAAGTGGGGAGGGGGAGAGGTAAACAGTTTGTCCCTGACAAATGTCCAGCTGTCAGGGGGCAGGGAGACAACCTATCACCAGTGTAGTGGGCTTGGCTAGGTATGCTAAGCACCTTATGGTCGAAGTTCGTACATGCCCATGGCATACCTTGAAGCCTCTGCCAGGCTTCCTGAAGTATGGGCGAACCTTGCCAATAGGTGGGATGTTTTGTTCCCATGCGGGATTGGTTGCACAGTGTAAAGATAGGACTTGTGAGGTTTTAAAAGTCTGTTGAGCCAGTCAGGAGGTAGATTCAACATGCTGTAAAAAGATTCACCTGAGATTCCATCTAAGATCTTTCCTGTAACCAGAGTTAACATCATAACTAAGTAAGTGTATTTTCGTATTATTTTGTAAATTAAGCTGTGTATGTTCATTGTGTGAATAAATTACAATTTATTTTATCTCACGTTTTGCTCAAAGGATCCGGGTATTTTTGTGTTAAAAGCATTGGTCTCCCGTGACAGGTATTGCAGCACGCGTAGTCACCAGCTTAGTTTCTCTTAGGCATAGGGAAAGGAGGCTACATTTGGAGGTGCTGTTGAGATTCAGACCTGGTGTGCCCGATCTAAATGAAAGAAAGTCAGATCAAAAAAGGAGCATATCCCTACTGTCATGTCCCAGAGGGTCCACGAGTGGGCCCTACAATGCCAAGCATCTCCCCGCCATGTGGTCGCTATTGGCCAGGTTCCAGTGTCACTGCCCTTACCTGACCTGCGCACCACATTGAGACAGATTCCGGTGTTTTTTAAAGCCCGTATTTTCAGTATAAAATGGGATACAACTTCCAGTGGAGTACGATTATAGTCGACTGCCGCTGTGATATACCAGAGGATGATGTCCCACAGTTTCTGCAGCTCCCTGGGGCCCCACCCGGCAGATGTCCCCTCATATACCCCAAATTAAACATCAAAATGGAAACACCTAGTGTCATTCCTAGCGTGGAGGAGCGTCAGGTGCTCACATCCTTACCTCTCCCAGGAAGTCCTAGCCGAAGCAAAGCTGGCAGCTAATGGTCTGGTCAGAGTTCCCGCAGTGAGGATGGAGCTCAGCTACTCTCTGGAGTCATTTAGCAGCTGACCGAGAAGTTAAGCCTGCTGCGCCTGGCGCAAGAGTATCGTAAGCTGAAAGTCTTTTCTGGGGTATTGCCAATGTCCACAGGGGAAGAATCGATTGAAGGATGGAAGGACCATACCTTACAAGTACTTGACGAATGGTCCTGTTCCAAAGCCGTAAAGAGACAGCGGATAATGGAATGCCTAAAGCCCCAGGCTTCGACGATGGTAAGAATGCACCGGGAACAGAACGTGGACGTGACGGCTTGGTTGCTACAGTAGTTGACTTCCTCATTCAGGCCTATGGTCTGGAGGATGATTAAAGCGAACTTTGGTCTAAGTTCTATGCCCTCTGACTGACAGAAAGAAGGGGAGGAGCGATCTTCATTCCTTCAAAATTTGTATTGTGGCCACTACTCACCCGCAACATCCACCCTGTATCTGAAGTCGATTAATTTAGGTGTAAGGAGTTCCTGAGGATCGAGTCCCACCCATCATATTGCCAACCTACTCTGGTGTGCTCTCATGCAAGGGAGTCCTCCTACATTTAAGGAGCTATTGAATCAAGTGAAAGTGCACAATCCTAAGAAACATAAAGACTCCCACAAGGAAGAAACCAAATTGGCATTGGCCCAGAAGCCTAAGGAGAATTCTGAGGATAACATCCCACATGGTCCTACAAGACAGACCCCCTTGACGCATAGGAGATCGACACCTAACTCTGGTTTCAGTGCAACCAAACCAACCGATGCTTCAACTGTCACCAAGAATGTCTCGCTCCTAGGACTGCCCGAAGCTCCTGGAGCCACGGCTTTCACTGTGCACTCGGCAGAACAGCTGTCCACATCCTCGGATAGTGCCCCTGTACTTGGTCCCGAAGAGGAAGCCCCACCGGATGCCTTGAATAGAATAGGACCTACTGCTGCGACACACTTTATTCGAGCAAATACCCAGTTTGTACCTGGCAGATACCTGGAATGCGCCGCTCCTCACCTCTGACAAGCCCCGTTGCGTTTGCTTTCCCAGCCATGGTTCATGCCTGGCTGACGGGCGGCTGATCTGTTAAATGATAATGATTAGGATTTAATAGGCTGCAATGCTTCGCGTGTCTACAAGATGGCATAAATTCATGAATTGTAATGCAGTATATATATATATACTGTGCAGTATTGCAGCCAGCGGGAATAAAATGCTTCAATCCCTGCCTGGAAAATAACGCAATGCACTCGGGCAGAAAACAGTCACAAACCTCAATACACCTGAGTATACCCGAATTCGTGGGACTAGCCGAGCTCAAATAAAGTGTGTCGCCAGTGTAGTAGTAGTATACAGGCATACCCCGGTTTAAGGACACTCACTTTAAGTACACTCGCGAGTAAGGACATATCGCCCAATAGGCAAACGGCAGCTCGCGCATGAGCCTGTCAGCACGTCCTGAACAGCAATACCGGCTTCCTACCTGTACCGAAGCTGTGCGCAAGCGGGGAGCCTATAGAGTCTGTTAATATGCGTTATGTACATGAGTTATACACGTATATGATGATTGCAGTACAGTACATGCATTGTAAAGTGGAAAAAATGTAGTTCTTCACTTTAAGTACATTTTCGCTTTACATACATGCTCCGGTCCCATTGCGTATGTTAATGCGGGGTAAACCTGTAAATATGATATATATATATATATATATATATATATATATAGATAGATGGATAGATAGATACATATGCACACACACCAAGTACTAAGCACTAAGCATGGGCTGTGAAAGTAGCCACTGCACTTTAATCTGGAAAATATAAAATATGGACAAATTCCAACACCAGGTCTTCTCCATCCCACAATGAGCAGTCACTTGACCTTTTTCTTTAAATATTGTCCCTCATTCCCTCTAGATTGTAAACTCTCATGAGCAGGGCCCTCATTACCTCTTTGTGTCGGTTTCTGCATGTTTATCCTTCTTTGTATTTAACTCTGTTTATGTACAGATGCAGCCACCAGTATTAGAACTCTTTCCTTGGCAATTCTGGGGCAGTCTCACAGTAAATGCAGCAACATTGCCGCAATATTGCCGCAACATTTCTGTGAGATTCTTAGTCGCCCATCAGATTAATACAGCATGGGTCCCTGCAGTCCCATTCAGTTTGAATGGGACTGCAGGGACCTCCCGCTGTGTTAATCCGATGGGCCATTAAGAATTTTACAGAATTGTTGAGGCAAGGTTGAGGCATTTACTGTGAGACTGCCCCAGAATCTCCCAGGTAAGTGTTCTATACTGGTGGCTGCATTTGTAATTATCAAATCTCTGTACCACCATTTTACCGCACGGCAGAATATGCTACGCTTTTACAAATAAACGATAATAATATAGTCAAATCCAAACTTCTGTGTCAGAATTATGTGATTAGTCATTCAATTTACGGTAGAAAAGGGGGGGGGGGTGATAGACAGCACTCTGACACAATGACTAAGCAAGGTTGCAGGGTGCACGGAACAGGAAGGGACCCTAATACCCTTCAGAAGTACTAACAAACCAAAAGTTAGTACCAGCACTCTCTGTCTCACAGCTACAGATATAAGCGAATACCAGTGTAGGGAATATGAATAATTTAATGACACTAATAATAAACTGAAAATATAGCAACAATAGCCAATACGCCAATGCAAGAATAAATATCACCATAGAGAAAATCTAAAATTAAAGAGGGTAGAGGGGAAAGAAGGAGAAGGTGAAAAAACATAAAAGAAAAGCAAAAAATCACAAAAATGGAAAAAGGAAAGCAAACTAGGGGGGCGACGTTTCGAGGGGTGACCTCTTCATCTGGCCCATTCCCCCTGGTCCCAAAGGATCCCAGAGGTACTTCCCTAAGCCTTCCCTCCCCACTGTTAAATAATCCCACACTCAGCTAATGATATAAATCTAAAGTCTAAAGAGGGCAAATCACATAAGCAGATATCAAATATCAAACAATAAATGTAGATACAAGAATATTGTAAAAGACACAGAACATATGCAGATATCAGATGTCAATCAGTGAACAAGTATAAGCAAACCCTCTTCCTGGTGCCCTGTCGAGTGCTTGGGGCACTGGTATTCGCTTATATCTGTAGCTGTGAGACAGAGAGTGCTGTTACTATCTTTTGGTTTGTTAGTCATTCAATTTACATTCACCCTTTTTGTTAAAAAAAAAGTTAATGTTGGATGAAAATAAATGTTTTTTTTTTTCCCTTTGAGCGAACATGCAGAACTGTATAAAGATTTAAGGATTTCCCCCATGGCAGTTGGTGCAGGGTCAATAATATATTTTATGGGTCTGTGTTCTCTATGAAGAAAAAGCTTTACAAAGTGCGGACTTTGTATTTATATTCCTTACTGGCTGAGTCACTCATGAGATGAATATCCACACATTACTATTTCTCTTCTATTCTGTCCCACTGTCTGGTCCTTATCTTAAAATTGTCAGCAGCTGCAATATTTGCAAGACAGCTTGGACTTTTTGGCTACTGCTAACAAACAAAAAAGTAGCACAGCAAACTCCTAACCATCTGATGTCTCCTCCCAACAGATCTACCTTATGAATTACTCCAAGGCGCTGCCAATAATGGAGTGCTGAGCTTCAAGACAATTCTGAAGCAAGTTAAATCGACTTGACGTGCTGTTAACAATTAGATATTACAGATGGTATTTGAAGAGTGAAAAGTTTTTTTTAAAGTAAACAGAAACATGATTGATTAATGAAGCTGTAATGAACCAAGAAGTATTGCTTTGCAGTGATGGTATGTTGTGGGTGCTCATTTAACACTAAGTATGCCTTCCTATTCATTATTCAATTAAAAACCCTTTAAAATTGTCTACACTTTTCTTATCTGCTGCCGTGAAGATAAATGATTATCTAGGCTGGTTACAGAAACCTAGCAGACCGTAAAAATTACGGCCCATTTTGTAATTAATGAACACACACTGATATCCATGACATCATATGAAGCTCTTCAAAGGAGCCAGAAGGAATGCTGTTGAATATTAAACAAACAATTAGTATGCACATGTAAGGCAACATGCCCAATGACATTAGGGAAAAGCAGCACTAGGGAAATGGCCATCATCCTTACTTCACATCTTTGGTTCACTTGCATGCAATTAAAATACTTCTAACTTAGAGCACAAAATATGGTCTAAAACAGAAGCTTCTTCTTCCACAAGCAAAGTACCAGTCCTTAGCCCTTCCCATTCATCATTTTTAATAAAAATAATAATATTTATTTCATATAGGGCTTTTTCTCCCAATGGGACGCAAAGCACTTCACAATTACAGTGTAGGGCACGGAAAACAACACATAGGAGTTTTACAGACACAGTCCCTGTCCCGTAGAGCTTACAATCTATGTTTTTTTGTGCCTGAAGCACAGGGAGATAAGAGACTTGCTCAAAGTCACAAGGAGCTGAGACCTGGAATTGAACCAGATTCCCCTCATTCACTCTCAGTGTTGTTATTATCAGAGTTCGGGGCCTATACCATAAAAGTTAAAAAAAAATATCGCCAGGCCATTTATATCGCCATTTTTTGGAGCATTGCTATCACGGTATTCAGAAAGCCTTCATTAACTGTCATATCAAAATTCCCAAAACGAGCGAGTTGCTGCCAGCGATAGGATCGGCCCTCTGAAAAGTCCTAACCCGGCAATTTATTTCTACTGCAGAGAGAGCTGCTCAGAGAGAGCCGCCTCTCCCTGCGAAAATCTCGCCCGAAAAGTATGTTTTTTAAAATACATTTTATTACTAGTGTATATGTGCAGGAGGTCTCCGGAGCAGAACCACATTGGTGTGAGGTTCGGGGACCCCTTTCTTCCCGAGATACAGTACCCTTTATGGGGTGCCGGTATCTCCTATGCATGGAGATATCCCGATCACGTGACGCGGGACATTTCCATGCATAGGAGATACCGGCACCCCATAACAGGGCCTGTATCTTGGGAAGCAGGGGGTCTCCGGACATAAAACAAACACGATTCTACTCCGGAATAAAATGTATATTAAAAAATATTTACTAAGTATCAATACACCAACACCACCCCCCCATGTCCCCCCTCATAATGTAAAACCATGATTTATTTTTTAACATACAGGATTCAAACCCCAGACCGACAGGGGGTCCACAGTGGGCCCAACGGGTGTACGCAGCACCAGAGGGGGGTGCCAACAGGTGTCTGGGGGTCTCCGGGTGGTCCTCTATAGGCGCCTTGGGCCTCCAGGTGGTCCCAGCGGGTCACCGTGGGCCACAATGGGGTCCACAGGTTGGCCCACGGGTGTCTGGGGGTCCGTGGATCATCCCCACAGGTGTCTGGGGGCCCTTGGGTGGTCCCTGCGGGTTCGCGGAGCCCCCACAGCTTGGTGCTTTTTGGATTATAACAAGAAGATAGAAGATTAAGAAGATCAAGAAATAATGACAGATGAAGATAGAAGAAGCTGATTAAAGATAGAAGGTAGAAAAAACAGGATATTCAGCGCTCGTGCTGTGTAATGGTGTGGATGATCCCTTTGCAGCATGTACATAAAGCGTCTCCCCAGAAACTCAAGAAATAATGACAGATGAAGATAGAAGAAGCTGATTAAAGATAGAAGAAAGAAGATTTGGGTACCTGATCCGGATCTTCATGGCGGATGGCATCGGATGCTGTTTGAGGCCTTCCTGGTACGTGAGCTTCCTGTTTCCCCGGGATTCGGAGGGCCAGCGCTTCTAATGGTAAGTCAAATATTGCATGTTTGTAATTTTTTTTTTTCAGGTTTTAACATTGGATGTGTATTTTTATTTTTTATTTTTTGCACATTGACTGATAATTTATTAATCTTTACCACTTTAGGGTACAGATCAATACATTATTAGGACAATAACTGTTTGGCATTTCTTGCTTTGTATTCATGTTGATTTGTGCGATGTTAGTTTATTATGTGGATGGCATTGTTTGGTATTTTGCTGCTTTATTTAAATAAAATGTTGGCGTTTGATTTTCGATTTTAATTAATGATGTCTTGTGTTGGCTAATGCGTTTAATGTTGTGTTTCAGATATTTGTTTAATAATTAATTTCTTTGTAGGTTAATGTTTCAATTAATTCATTGCTGTTGTTTTATTAATTGCTTTGATTGGTTAATGGTTTAATTAATTCATTGTTGATCTGGTTATTGCTTGTATTAATTGGATTAGCTGGCTAGTGTTTTTATTTAGTGAATTGTGTTTTTTTAAGTTTTGTAATGTTTTATTATTGTGTATTTGGAGCATTAATTTATTTTGATTAGGGTGCCCATTCAGTGCTATAGAGGCTTATCATTCCCATATTATTATATGGGTATGATGTACCACTATACTACTCAATTAGTACAGGGTGGGTATAGTAGGTCTGGGGTGGGTGCTTAGGCCTCCCGGGTGCGTAGCAGGGCAGGGTGGGTTAACCCTTTAATGACTATAGTGGTTATTAACTGCTAAGGTGATTAAGCGGTTAGGGCCATTAGATTGTTTTTATTATGTATGTATGTTTTCTGGCAACAGAGGACAGGGACCTGCTGTATCATGATGAGGACGCCCATCATATTGCTGTGGTAATTAGAAATGTATGTATGTACTTTATTTATGCTGGTTAATGTTGTGTTTAAAAATGGTCAAATAATTTATTATCCATATCTGGATAATAGTTATTTTGCCCATTACTGTACTGTATGTGTTTTGGGGTTGGGGGTGGGAGGGGATGGAAATGATTGAAATGTAGGCCATGTTCTATTTGTTGACTGTCACGGGAGACCAAGACTTATACACAAATTAATACCGGGATTCTGTACTGAGCACACAAAATGAGTAAAATAAATTGTCATTTATTTCTTTTCAGACAGACACACAACTCTTCACAATATACACTTAATAAAATACTTACTTTGATGGGGGAACAAAATCAATTGTCCTTGGAATGAACCAAAGTCTCTGGCACCCCCTGCACGCATGCAGGTGGGTGCGCAAAATGATCCGTGTAGCAATTCCTGGCTAGGGGCACAAGTTGCCACCCATATATTTCCACCAAAAGGAAAAAGTTAATTCAGTCCTTACAGGGTTCGTTCGGGAACACTTAGCTCTAATGAATTCCAGAAGAGGGGGATGATCCTTGGTTTCGATATTATTAACCCCTCACATTCCGGAACTGCTGACGCTGGAACTTGGTCAAATCTTAGTTGAATCAGGTGAATCTGCTAGGGACTGGCCAGCAGGCATTTTTATAGGGTTGAGGGTCCTATACGTTACATGTATAACCTATCCCACCCGTGGGAACATTTCTCCCACCTATCCCCGACTTTCCAGTACTTTGCAGAAAGGACAGAAGTTGCATCTCGGTTTGCACGGAGCCGGCGCTAACCTCACACCTCAGCTCCTTAGCATACCGGGTCCAACCCCTTCCCTGGTGGCACCAAGTCTGGGGTTTGGCCACCAAGTGTGAAGTACCCATACTTTAAACCTGTATCTGGCACTACAATATCCTGGCCATCCTAAAACCTAGGATTGCTGAGGCTTTTCAACTCCGGACTTCTCATAGACATTGAGGCACCCACTCTGCAGGGTGTCTCTGAAGTACGGAGATGAAAAATCCCTCAGTTCATTCATCCTTAACATATTTGCATGTTAAAGGATTTATTTCCGGGCTGACAGAAAAAACCTGAGCTGCAAAATGGGGACAATAAAGATGTGGTAGGGGAAAACAGATCAGTGTGGTGCACACGCAGTTAACCCCT
Organism: Ascaphus truei; assembly: GCF_040206685.1. Taxonomy (NCBI): domain Eukaryota; kingdom Metazoa; phylum Chordata; class Amphibia; order Anura; family Ascaphidae; genus Ascaphus; species Ascaphus truei. The sequence continues at coordinate 209,678,197 of NC_134484.1, read as the reverse complement.
TCAGTCCCAATGCGATTTAGGGTTAATGAGCCGGGTATAATGCCTTTATTAGTGGCCTGATTAACCCTCTATCGCCACATTGACATACAGGTTTGGTACCTTAGGTATGCTGGGACCTATGGAGACCACCTGATGACCCCCGGATGCCCACGAGTACCACCTGCAGAACCACGGGGGACACCTGTGGGAAAGAACGGGGGTCCCACAGCTGTGGGGGCCCCGCTGACCCGCAGGGACCACCCGAGGACCCACAGACCCCTGTGGAAACAATCTGAGGTCCCTCAGACACCTGTGGGGATTACCCGGGGACCCCCAAACACCCGCAGGCCCACCCGTGGACCCCCATTGTGGCCCACGGTGACCTGCAGGGACCACCAGAAGGCCCACGGCGCCTAGCGGGGACCACCCGGAGACCCCAGACACCTATGGGCACCCCCTCTGGTGCACAGTGGGGCCTGCGGACACCCGTCATGGCCCACTGGGGACCCCTGTTGGTCTGGGGTATGAATCCTGTATGTTAAAAAATAAATCATGGTTTTACAATATGGGGGCACGGGGGGTGGGTGGTGTATTGGTGTTTATTAAATATTGCTATGTTTTATTGTGGCCTAGGAGCTGGGTATTGGGGCTGTTGTTGTGTATTGATTTTATTGTGGGTAGCGGGGGTGGGTGAAGGGGGTATTAGCCCCAAGATGGGTGTTTAGGCCTTGCGGGTGAGTAACGGGAGGGTTAACCCCTTTATTACAGTAGCAGTATTAACCGCTAAGGTAATGAAGGGGTTAAGTCCACCCGCAACCCCCTCCCCACAAGGCCTAAACACCCACCAAGGGTCAAATTCCCCCTTCACCCACCCCAGCTACCCACAATAAGCCTGGCACAGGTGGTTGGCCCCTCTATTGCCTTAGCAGTTAGCCGCTTAGGTAATGAAGTGGGCTGTAAATGCATTTTTCCTGCATCGGATGCATGCCGGAGGTCTCTGGTGCAGGTTAATGGGTGTCAGCTGCGGAGACCCCTGGCATCAATCCGAGGCAGGAAAAATGGCAAAAAAAATTCTAAGTACCGTATTGCTCCCTTATCGATGCTTCTCCCCACCAACTTGCCAACTTTTTCTGGCGTTTGGATTTGGGGAGAAAATCGTTGATAAGTGTCTTATCGCCACTGAGTCGGCGATTTGATTTTGTTCAAAAGTTTTTTTGGCGATTCAGGTATTTATCGCCCACTTATCAACACTTACTAAATCGAAGTAGGCATTTTGGGCGATAAGTGACTTATCAACGCTTACTGCATGAGGCCTTTAGTGTCTTTACTCACTGAGCCACTCCTTTTAAAGATAAGTAATAATGTTATCATTAGCAAAACGGGCACTTCTGAAGGGCAATATGTGTTTTGTAAATTTGTAAATCACAGAATAAAAACTGAAACTAAATTAAAAAAAAAACATATGTGAACACCAATGACATGAAATGTCAACCTTTAACCTAATTCAGAGAGATGCAATAATTTATAACTGCATTCTGGGATGCATTGAATAAAATCTAACTAATTTATTTAGTATTAAAATATATCACTACACAAACATCAGCACGAGTGCATTGCTAAAAATACGAAATGTTAAATATATAAAACAAAATTGACGCATAACCAAAATATATATAACATCAAAGATAGTGGGGACTTTATTGTGTTATATTGTCCTGAGGTATTGGTTACTTTTAATTTGTCTTTTTATTATATGTAGATGTAGCCGGCTGTTTGAAGGCTGCAAAATCTATTATTAAGGACATATACAGTACATTAAACTTTTCTCTCAATTCACATTCCAGTGAATGCAAAGTCACATTTCTTGTTAGAAACCCCCCACCCCCCCAATCTATCTTGGTCGACAAACAGCCCCACTATATACTGGAATAACTGGATATAAACATACAGTAAGACTCTATATAAATATAAAAGCCTTAATAAAACAAAATTGAGACTGCATTCTGCTATATGCTTTATCCCTTATAAAGGGACATCAGTATCGCTACTGTAGCTGTACTTTATTTCCTTTTTTAAATGTTTGAGAAATACATTTACTGGGAAAGTTGTTAATTTCTGCATATATATGCATTATCTGCTAAGTGGTGCTGCACACTGTAGAACAGGGGGTGAGCAATCTGGGGAGATATTTTTTGGGGTGGCGTGGCGGTTAAAGAGACCCCGCACTCTTCCCCAAGGCATCTCAATTAAATGCTGAGGACAGCGCGAGGCCTCTCTAACTCACTGGGATTCAGCCGGCTTCAGGCGATGCGTCATCATTGCAACGCAGCATCAAATGATGCCGCGGGGTCATGTGATGTCATTGATGTGACGTCACATGACCCACAGCGTAATTTGCCACCAGTCACCATGGCAACGCAGTGTCAAATGACGCTGCAGGGTCACATGACGTCACATGACCCTGCGGCGACATTTGACACCAGCACTATGGTAAGGGGAGCTACAACCACTGGGGGAGAGCAGGCAGGGGGACGCAGCACCAAAGGTTTGCACACCCCTGCTGAAGAACCAAAATTAACCAACACCTGTGACATATTTAAGGGAATAAATTTTGGTGATTGACACTTTTGTTTAACAAACATTAGAAGTCTATAAGTATTTTTACATTTATTACAGTTAGTTTGTAAACATTGTGAGCTGAGATATGAGAGGTGTTTGATTTTCTGGCTTATCCCTTCTGTGTAATATAACTACAGTAACTGCAACCTTCCTTATCTTTATTGGTCCTCTAACAGGGGGCACTTGGAAATCCTTTGCAACTAAATACTTGCATAAGCAAGTATGACCCTGTTCACAAGATCCAATGAAAAGAACATTCTTAATTGCTGAATAAACAAAAACAGCCACATTTTCCCTTTAAATATGATTATATTTGTTGAATGAAGACAATGACATTGTTAAGCTGTTTTCATTATATTGGGGTTTTTTTGGTGCAAATTAAAAAGGCATTGCACTCTTAATGAGAAGAGTAGATGGATGATGGTGTTGGTGGAAAGTCTAGTGAAAGGTTTTTTAATTAAGTCAAGGCCGAGTGGTTGTTGTCTGGCTGGAAACAAGACCCAACATTAGCCCAGGCAGTAGAAACAGTGCACAGGCTTGCAGAAGTGTAGGGCTATAGCAAGAGATTATACATGAGATGAAGGCAGAGGAGTATAAATCACGGATTGTACATTTTAGTTAATGTTTTTATGAAACCCATCCATTTGCTATGTCATTTGTGACATGATGTATGTCTGTGATATATTACCACATGCAGAGTATACAAGTGTGCCTTATTTCTCTCACATACATATATTTACGTATGAATAACAGCAGGACAATACTCCAAATCAAATATTACCTAAATGAGAAATATAAAATGGAAGGAAGTATAGGCCTTAATTTGTTAAGGAATCTGATATTCTCAAGGTCAGAAGATGGCATTTTCCCATATAAATTAAAAAAAAAAAAATAGATATACCAAATAGATCACTGTCGTTAAGGATGGGTATATTATTTTTCATTTAATGTGTCCACAGTTGTGTAAATTATTAATTCTATTTTACTGTGCCAGAAAGATTAACTTCTGAGCAGTGAAGAAGCAAAAACTTGTAGGACAGATAACACATAGGCACAGAATTCTAATGTTAGCATCTGTTATTGATGCAAATAAATGCAGCACATTTCTCAAATAACACTCGTTAAACACTTACACATAGTTTCTAAATCTATCACGAAAGTTGTACTGTGAATACATTTAACTCATGAACAGCGCCACTAATCTCTGAATAAACAACATTTAATTATTCCAATAAGGATTATTTATAATTCACGAAAAAACTAATATAATATAAACCTGTGCATGGCATGAGGACTGTCTGCTTTGGAAATGCAAATTAAGTTTTATAGATCTAAATGATGAAGTTCAGATAATCTCTATTAATGCTCGGTAACACCTTCCCCTCGTTTATTTTGTGAAAAGTACTGTATGTGTGATGACAGTCTAAAGATCTGTAAAGCACTGATCATGCAGAAACCACCAAGAGTTTCAACCAAACAAATGTTAAGTCTTGACAAGAGAATGCTTGAAGATCACCAGAAGGCCCTTTGAAATCCTTTGCAACTAAATACATCTGCAGATTGTTGCTAAGCAGTGAAGTGAAGAGGTAAAGGAAACAGATTCAATCTAAACAATAATCCAACAGCAATTTGTCCTCATTTGCAGCATTCCTTAGAGGCCCCTTTTCTGGCTTCTGATGAAGATCATTGCAGCTGCGTTTCATCCTCTTCTATCACCTATCCTATCTAATAGATGGAGATGGTGCGACCACAGTTTGCTTTCTTTAGTCCACAAATAATCGGTCACAACGCACCTTGCTCATTGCTACTCAAAATGAAATGGACTAGAATTTCTTAAAACACCGCAAACAAGGGGAATGTGGATCAAAATCTTCAGTAACGAAACATTTGGTATACTGGGTTAGGATATATAAAAAGAAGGCATGGTACAGAACACATCAAAAAGACACTGTGGTGTCTCTTCAGTGCTTTCCAAGCATTGCTGATTTGCAGGGTTTCTTTTGATTATAAATTCAATATCACTGATGCACATCAGCATCAAAGTGGTGTCCTTTGCTTAAATATTCCCTGAACTCTTTTCTCCTTTTTTGCCCATTTTTCTGAAAATGCTGATCTAACTTCCTTCACACCTAATCTTTTGCATTAATAATATACTTTATAATTTAAAAGGTATTCAAAAATGTAACATGTTTCAAAGAGGTTGCTCTGTTGCCTGAGGCTACATAAATCTTGATTGGGCAACCAAACTTTCCGACTCAGGATCCCAACTGTCTTACTGCTTTAGGCAGCATTTTTATTAAACTTAGTATTAAACAACACTGCCTAGAGACTGATTAACAATTTATGTCTTCCTTAAAAAATGATTAGCAGTAGTCTGTCATTTTGATATTTAAATCGGTATCTAACATCTTGTATTGAGCACGGGCTACAGTCATATGAATTTGTTTTAATTCATTATATACAATATACAATCATATGCAACAAAAATAAGCGTTATTTTGTTTCGTTACTTTTGGTATTATTTGATTTCATACATATTTTTTTCTGCATGAACAAAGTCTGCTGGAATTCACTGTCTCCAGGTTTCTCGCCCAGAAGCTGTCTCACCATTTCCTATGGTTTATGTATGTATAATTTAGCTCAATGGGTGGTAGGAAATACAGTATGTATCTTACAAATGTAATCATGGATAACTCCCTCTGCACTGCAACTTTAAGTATCTTCTTAATCATGTCACTGCAGTACAGGTTCTTAAAAATAACTGTGAAATGTAACATCTTAAGTTCTGCCAAATCTGTGTTGCATTTTTCATTTAAAGTAGCTGAAAGCAATATATATATGTCTATCAAACAGTATGTTGCCATAGGATTTACTTTAGCGGCTACTAGGTTAGCTCTCTAAAACCACTAGGATGGTGACCGAAGTAAAGCTTGAACTTTTTAATTCCATTTTACTGTGTAATTGTACATTCTCTTAACACCAGTAATATAAATCTATATATATAAAATCGAATGGTTAGTTCTATCTGCGGTGAATCTGATTGGTCCTCAGCCTCTGGCCAATCAGATTGGTGGGTCTGACGTCACCCAACTGCCACTCTCTTCCCCCTCGGCGCCACACACACAGACACACACACACACACACCTCTCTACGGCGCTCATCCCTCCCTGCACTCATCTCTCCCCTCCCGGCGCTCATCTCTCCCCTCCCGGCGCTCATCTCTCCCCTCCCTCCGCTCACCTCTCCCTCCGCTCACCTCTCCCTCCGCTCACCTCTCCCTCCCGGCGCTCCACTCATTTCCATCCCCGGCGGGGGAACAGGCAGCGGCCAGGCAGGCTGCAACTGCTTCGCGTACCCCCTTCCTCCCTCGCGGCGCCTAAGATGGCGGTGCCCGGAAGGACCCCCTTCCTCTCTCGTGGCGCCTAAGATGGCGGCGCCCGGAAGGACCCCCTTCCTCGCTCGCGGCGCCTAAGATGGCGGCGCCCGGAAGGACCCCCTTCCTGCCTCGCGGCGCCGAGTGAGAAGATGGCGGCGCCCGGAAGTAGAGGTAGGTGTCGCGTGTGTGTCGCTCTAGGTGACGTATGTGTGTGTCACTGTGTGTGTGTGTGTGTGTGTGACACTGTGTGTGTGTGTGTGGGACACTGTGTGTGTGTGTGTGACACTGTGTGTGTGTGTGTGACACTGTGTGTGTGTGTGTCACTGTGTGTGTGTGTGTGTGTGTCTCACTGTGTGTGCGACCCCCCCGCCTTTCACGCCCCCCCTGCCTTTCACGCCCCCCCCTGCCTTTCACCCCCCCCCCTGCCTTTCACGCCCCCCCTGCCTTTATCGCCCCCCCTGCCTTTCACGCCCCCCCTGCCTTTCACGCCCCCCCTGCCTTTCACGCCCCCCCTGCCTTTCACGCCCCCCCATGCCTTTCACGCCCCCCCTGCCTTTCACGCCCCCCCTGCCTTTCACGCCCCCCTGCCTTTCACGCCCCCCCCCTGCCTTTCACGCCCCCCCTGCCTTTCACGCCCCCTGCCTTTCACGCTCCCCCTGCCTTTCACGCCCCCCCCCCTGCCTTTCACGCCCCCCTGCCTTTCACGACCCCCCCTGCCTTTCACGCCCCCCGCCTTTCACACCCCCCCTGCCTTTCACGCCCCCCCTCCCCTGCCTTTCACGCCCCCCTGCCTTTCACGCCCCCCCTGCCTTTCACCCCCCCCCCTGCCTTTCACGCCCCCCCTCCCCTGCCTTTCATGCCCCCCCTGCCTTTCACGCCCCCCCCCACCTTTCACACCCCCCCCACCTTTCACGCCCCCCGCCTTTCACGCCCCCCCCGCCTTTCACGCCCCCCCTGCCTTTCACACCCCCCCTGCCTTTCACGCCCCCCCTGCCTTTCACGCCCCCCCTCCCCTGCCTTTCACGCCCCCCTGCCTTTCACGCCCCCCTGCCTTTCACGCCCCCCCTGCCTTTCACGCCCCCCCTGCCTTTCACGCCCCCCCTGCCTTTCACACCCCCCCTCCCTGCCTTTCATGCCCCCCCTGCCTTTCACGCCCCCCCCACCTTTCACGCCCCCCCTGCCTTTCACCCCCCCCTGCCTTTCACGCCCCCCTGCCTTTCACCCCCCCCTGCCTTTCACGCCCCCCCTCCCCTGCCTTTCATGCCCCCCCTGCCTTTCACGCCCCCCCCCACCTTTCACGCCCCCCGCCTTTCACGCCCCCCCCGCCTTTCACGCCCCCCCCTGCCTTTCACACCCCCCCTGCCTTTCACGCCCCCCCCGCCTTTCACGCCCCCCCCCCGCCTTTCACGTCCCCCCCTGCCTTTCACCCCCCCTGCCTTTCACGCCCCCCCCTCCTGCCTTTCACGCTCCCCCTCCTGCCTTTCACACGCCCCCTCCCTGCCCCCGGGCAACGCCGGGTATATCAGCTAGTAATAATATATAATATAGGGCAGGGGGGCGCAAACTTTTTTTCCCTGCGCACCCCTGCCGGCGGTCACCTCACCCCACACCCCCCCTCACCCACACTTAACTCGGCGTCGTGACGTCACGTGTCCATAGCAACGTGGCGTCATATGACCTCGCGGCGTCATTTGACGCTGCATTGCCATGGTGATGCGTGTGGAGCCAAGTAAAGGTTTACAGAGGCCCTGCAGCTCCCCAGCACTTCATTTAAGTGCCTTCGGGAAGCACACAGGGCCTCTGTAAACCGTGCGCTCCCCCACAGGCGGCAGTCTCGCGCCCTGCCTGGGGGTTGCGCCGCCCAGTTTGCGCATCGCTTATAAGCCTTGCCTACAATAAAGACTTGTCATGTTACATAATAACTTTTTCTACATTCACTATGTAACCCCCCTTTCCCGGCTTCTAGGGAGTCTTCATCAGTGTATGGTGTATGTACACAACAGCCTTGATTAACCTTGAGCTGGAGTGGCTCAATGAGTAAAGACACTGCCTGGCACTGATGTTTGAAGCAGGGGAACCTCCCTGTGTCGGCTCCTTGTGACCTTGGGCAACTCACTTTATCTTCCTGTACCTCAGGCACCAAAAAAACATAGATTAAAAGCGAGAGACCAGCACTTTTAACACCATAATACCCCGATCATTTGATTCAGCAAAGCAAAGAGATAAAATAAATTGTGATTTATTTACAGAAAAGAACATATACACATTAGTTTACAATTACACTAAAAATACACTTATTGGGACAGGGCAAACAAAAAATCTTGTTCCCAAAACAAAAAAAGTCTCTAGGCACAATTTCCCAGGAACGGGAGTTGTGCGATACTAGAGCTTGAAAGCGGTCCTCGGTCAGTGGCGCAGCACACAACCGCTGTTACTCAGCTGGAGCTGCTTCCTTCGTTCTGCCGCTGTGGTATTGGATTTGGAAACCTTAGTTCTTACAAACTACTGAAGCTTGTTACGAATCTTTGTTGAGATGTTAATCTTGGATGAATCTTGTTACAAGATGAATCTGGTTCCCGATGGGCTGCCGGGTTTCTTATACACTAAACAGTCCTGTACTTAACCCGTGCAGCCAATCTACCTATCCCGAAGTTGCCAATACTTAGCAAAACCTGGCAGAGGGCTTCTTAGTTTGCTAAGGGCATGCGCGAACCTCACACATTTGCCGCTTAGCATACCAGACCCGATAAAGGGGCCCCCTTACCTGGCGACATTTTGTCTGAGCTGGCCGGACATCTGGCCAATTTGCCCGGACATTTACTAAGATGGGGATACTTGTATTACACCTCTCCACTTAACACCTTAGTACGTCGGCGCCTTTCAACTCCGGACTTTTTCCAGACATCGTGGCATCGAGCCAGCGGAATGCTTTAGAAGTCCATGGCTGAATATTCACTATTACCTAGCAGTAATTTTCTGCCATACATTTCCAACGACAGTGATAACAAATAAAGTGTTTCCTCTGTTTCTGGCGTGTTAGATGAAAATCCCTATGTGCCTAACATATTGGTAAATTTAAAATATGGGGAATTTAATTCATCAATTTGTATATAACTCTATAAAAATTACATGAGATGGTTTTTCATGATTTAACCCGAACGGCGCTCAAAGCAAATCTCAGCGCTCTAGCGAACGTTAGCTAAAAGCCGCCTGCTTATGCTGCCAAGCGCTGGGTTTTAAAACCATTTTTTCCTTTATGCGGTTACAGGGAAACACTGCCACAGTTATACATTTCATTTAGAAATCACATTAGTCTCGCCACCTTATACCTGGTGGGAAACACACATACATTTTTATTGAAATCACAGTGTTGTTGCCATTACGGGGGTTGCAGAGCTGACAATCTACAATTCCCCAATATGGCTCAGGGGCACCCAGCCAGACCAAATACCTTTATTAGTGGACTGGGTACTCCCTTACCGTCACAGTAAGCTCCACGATGCAGGGACTGTGTCTGCAAAATGTCTCTGTAAAGTGCTATGTAAAAACTAGCAGTGCTATACAAGAACATACAATTATTATTTATTATTATTGTCTCAGGGTGCTGGTGGTGTTCGGCTGGGCAATGCAACAGATTGGTGCCCAAAGCCTTTAGAGTACAACAGTAATCTTTATGCATGTTCTCAGGCATGGGAATACTTAATTCGTATATACAATCAGATTGGCTTAGTTGTACACGTACCTTATATCATCCATACCGTTATCACTCCTGATACAGATCTTCCTTTGGTGACCACTCAACACCCATGAGATGTACATTCACTTGGTACTGTACTGACTTCATCTTGTAAACCGGGCCCCCTCCCTCCCCTTTTTTAGCAACATCCATGTAGTCCCTTCAGCTGTTGGCCCCTGCTGAGATCCTGGCCTATTCTGTGTATGTTACTATTACGGCTGTCCAGCCCTGTTGTGGAACTGCCACTTCCACAAGGTTAAAGAATACTGTAGATGGGGATCAGCTTGTGGGCTGATCCTGTGACATCCTGGGGCCTTCGCTGCTTTGCCCCCTGTGGCACCTCGTTTCATAGCAAGAAAAGAGAAAGAAGAAAAAGAGCACAATACTGAAGCAAGTTCACAACATTGATATTTTATATAAAGCAGAACTTGGAAAAAATAAGTCCTTTGAATATTGTGATGACTTCATGGTGGTGAGGTCACTTAAAAGATACCTTTACATGCCTGAGACAGGCACTGAAATGTAAGTACATATCTCACCATCTACAGACACAAGCATTGTGTTGTGAACTTCCTTCACTATTATGCTCTTTTTCTTCTTTCTCTTTTTTTCCTATGAAACGAGGTGCGCTGATTACTTTGGACATCTATTCCCTCTCTGGCACATGCTCTACTCTTATGGACATACTATGGGATCCAAACAGAAAGGACACTGTCCCTAACTGAAACAATAAAAGGGGGGCCTGATCTATACTATAACTGTGGGAACATATCCCCTACCTCTACTCCCGAGGCTCCTCTCCTGCCATGCTGGAACCTAACTTCTGGCACTCTCTCTCACCTTTTTTAGACCTCATGTGACACAGTAGCTCTATGTCATCACAGGGTGGAGCTTAACTCCTCATCATTAACCCCTTGTATTACTATAGTAAAGCCACAGAACCCACAGTTACAAGTGGAAAAAAAGCATTGGGCAAAAGGGACATGCAGTACATACATTATACCTTCATTAGGCCATGATTATACCCACAATCGCCTGCTGTTACGCGTAACGCGACGCTGCAAGTCCCAAAAAAATTACATCAAATCAAATGTAAACACATATACCAATTGTGACAGCTGCACAGCTACATACTGCAAAGCTACAAACTCCTCAGGAGACATGAGAAATTGTTTTTCCAAGGCGACGGCCATGTCATGTGATTTGAAAGGCCAAACCCAGTGCATCTCTATCAAACCAATAACAGGCCCCAAATTCTTAGCCAATCATATCTGGCCATGTCTCCCTGCAGTAGCGCTACAGATCGCTTTTGATTGCTCACAAATCACCCAACACCGTCGCTATGATGATGTCACCGGATAGCGCTGCAGCTCTGCAGATTTGCAGTGTTGTACTGTAGGTATAATCGAGGCCTTAGTAAATGTTTAGGTGAATAACGTTCGTAAATTGCTGACACCTCTTGCAGTGATGGGTTTATCTACTTTCTCAGAACAAAGCATGGTATGGGAATAATACCTTTACTTTGTGTGTCAATGCTTAAGTCTTTACCCCTGTACTTAACAGCCCTCTGCAGTGATCAAAGGGAACAGCCCTATAAGTAGCTATATAATTTACAGCAAGCCCAGGTGCAAATAAATTGTGTAGAATTATCACATTATTAAGTTAAATTCACATAAGGGTCACATTATCATCTTAGAAGCTCCTATCATGCAACAATTTCAATTAACTTCATATGATTCAATTAAAGGCATTAAAGTCCACAAGGCATCTAGCTTTCCTTTGCAAGAATAAATCTTGTAGATTTCCCAAATAAAAATAAGTGCAGGCTTGACTGTTAAACACTGTTAGCGTTATCTTTTTAGTAATACACTATTTCTCTGTATAGGATATGCTCTGGTTGTATAGGGCTATTAATCCATTTTCTGTTCAGCCTGATGAAGACATGACAAGGTAAAAAAGGAGGATTAACTTTTCAAACAATATACTATAGGTACAAGAATGACGATAACAGTGGCTCAAAAGATCAATAACTTGGCAATAACTTAGCTGTCTATGTAATGTTAACCATTATCTTTCCATTGGGAAAATGTGTTTGATTTATCAGTGAAATTGTAATAATAAGACATGAAGCAATTAAACTTACTACAATCTTAAGCCAGTTTTTAATTATATGTCTATGCTGGAAACTAGCTTGGCAGCTTCTGTTTTTTTCTTCTTCATAAAAACGGAAACACTCAATCCTTCCTAAAAAGAAATATCTACTTTCTTACTAGGCCAGAAAGGCAAGTAAATGTGCATAATTACTGAGTAATTTTTCTGAGATGGAGCATTGCATGTACTGTATATTATTAGAGAAGTGATGATTTACTAGTATTCTGTATAGCTATGATTATTTGGCATTGCAAGCATATTGGAAAATAAGTGACATATTTTAGCTTATGTCCCAAGGTAAATGTCCCAAGGTAAATGTTGAATTGTGTGCATTTTTAACTTACATATGTTAAATCAGTTGATAATTGAGTTGAGGTTTCTGAGAGCCTTTCTCACACCGATAAGCAAGAATACAAGAGTCTACATGTATCCCATCCCTACAAAGATTTAAAGTGTTCACAGCCTTGTACTTTTAATAGAATCAGATGGGACGCAATATGTTAAACAAAAAATAACTTCCGTAATTTAGCTCATTAGCATACGATTAGTGCAATGTTATTTCAGGATAACATTGAGTTACTTTAGTCTTGGCATTACTCTCAGTCAATCTGTGAAATACTACATTTTAGAGAGAGTAAGAGAGACATAACTGGGAAATATGCAACTAAATCATTTGAATAAATGTTGCATATGTTTTATTTTCATATTTCCCATGTATCCCAGTTATCTTTTATCTCACCGTGATTTACCTAGTCATGTACGAAAATGGGCGTTCTGCTAAATTAGTTTATTTTGTCTCTCAAACCTTTTACATGATTAATCCCAGGTCCTCATGTTTGCATAATGGGAATTTTAATTATCCAGACATAGACTGGGGCAATGAGATTAGCGTTACAACAAAAGGAAACAGGTTTTTGGGGGTGCTTAAAGACAATTATATGACCCAAATTATTGAGGAACCAACCAGGAGAGGGGCAGTTCTGTATTTGGTCATATCAAACAATGTAGAATTAATAACCAATATTCAAGTCCTGGAACATTTGGGTAACAGTGATCATAACATGGTCTCATTTGAAATAAATTATCAAAAAACAGATTACTTGGGTTCAACAAAGACCTGAAACTTTAGAAAGGCAGATTTTAATAAACTGAGGTCTAATCTACAAGTAATACAATGGGATGATGTTTTTGCAGGGAAAAATGTAGAAGATAAATGGGCAGTCTTTAAAACATTGTTAGAAAAGCACAGTTATCAGTGTATACCATTGGGTAATAAGTATAAAATAATTAAGTCAAAACCAATGTGGCTAAATAAACAGGTAGGGGAGGAAATGGACAAGAAGAGGAAGGCATTTAGATTCTTAAAGTCAGAAGGAACAGAGACATCATATCAGAATTATAAGAAATGTAACAAAAATGGCAAAAGGGCAATCAAATTAGCAAAAATGGATAATAAAAAAAGGATTGCAATAGAAAGTAAGGTCAACCCAAAAAAGTTCTTTAAGTACCTTAATAACAAAAAAATGATAAAAGAAAATATAGGACCCTTTCAGTGTGAGATGGGTAGGCAGATTATTGGAGATAAGGAAAAAGCAGAGGTATTAAACAAATTCTTTGCCTCTGTGTTTACCAGGGAAGAATCAAGTTCAATAGTAGTGCCGCAGGAGGAAGCCACAACCTCCATATTAATGAACAATTGGTTAACTGAGGAAGAAGTTCATAAGCGACTTGAAAAAATTAAAGTAAATAAGGCACCTGGCCCCGATGGCATACATCCAAGAGTTCTCAAGGAGTTAAGCTCAGTAATAGCCAAACCATTATATTTAATATTCAAGGACTCCATTTCCACAGGCTCAGTACCACAAGATTGGCGTAAAGCAGATGTGGTGCCTATATTAAAAAGGGAGCTAGATCACACCTGGGAAATTACAGACCTGTAAGCCTGACTTCAATAGTGGGGAAACTACTTGAAGTTTTAATACGGGATAATATTCAGGAATACCTAATGGAAAACAAAATTATTAGTAATAGTCAGCATGGATTTATGAAGGATAGATCATGCTAAACTAACCTTATTTGTTTCTTTGAGGAGGTAAGTAGGAATTTAGACCAAGGTAAGGCAGTTGATGTGGTCTACTTAGATTTTGCAAACGCTTTTGATATGGTTTCACACAAGAGGTTGGTGTACAAAATAAAGAAAATTGGACTCAGTAATTATATATGCACCTGGATTGAAAACTGGTTAAAGGACAAACAACAGAGGGTTGTCATAAATGGAACTTTTTCAGGTTTGGCTAAAGTCGTGAGTGGAGTACAGTACCTCAGGGATCGGTACTGGGATCCCTGCTTTTTAACTTATTTATTAATGACCTTGAGGTTGGGATCGAGAGCAAAGCCTCCATCTTTGCTGATGATACTAAATTGTGTAAGGTAATAGAATCAGAGAAGGATGTAATTTCTCTTCAGAAGGACTTGGAGAGACTGGAAACGTGGGCTGGTAAATGGCAGGTGAGGTTTAATACAGATAAATGTAAGATTATGCATTTGGGATGCAAGAATAAAAAAGCGACTTACACATTAAATGGAGATATATTGGGGGAATCCTTGATAGAGAAGGATTTAGGAGTGCTTGTACACAGCAGGCTTAGCAATAGTGCCCAAAGTCATGCAGTAGCTGCAAAGGCAAACAAGATCTTATCTTGCATCAAACGGGCAATGGATAGAAGGGAAGTAAACATAATGATGCCCCTTTACAAAGCATTAGTAAGACCACACCTTGAATATGGAGTACAATTTTGGGCACCAATCCTAAGAAAATACATTATGGAACTAGAGAGAGTGCAGAGAAGAGCCACCAAATTAATGAAGGGGATGGACAATCTAACTTATGAGGAGAGGCTAGCTAAATTAGATTTGTTTACATTAGAAAAGAGGCGTCTAAGAGGGGATATGATAATTATATACAAATATATTTGGGGACAGTACAAGGAGCTTTCAAAAGAACTGTTCATACCACGGGCAGTACATAGGACTCGGGGCCATCCCTTAAGGTTGGAGGAAAGGAGATTTCACCAGCAACAAAGAAAAGGGTTCTTTACAGTAAGGGCAGTTAAAATGTGGAATTCATTCCCCATGGAGACTGTGATGGCAGATATAATAGATTTGTTCAAAAAAAGGTTGGACATCTTTTTAGATGGGAAAGGTATACAGGGATATACCAAATAAGTATACATGGGAAGGATGTTGATCCAGGAATTAATCTGATTGCCAATTCTTGGAGTCAGGAAGGAATTTATTTTTCCCCTTATGAGATATCATTGGATGATATGTCACTGGGGTTTTTTGTTTGCCTTCCTCTGGATCAATAAGTAAGTATAGATATAGGCTAAAGTATATGTGGAGTGAGCTATATAATGATTCATTGACTATGATGCTGTGAACAATTGCTTCACTACGCTATGAATCATTCATCCTCCATTATCACACTATTAGCAGAACTTCTATATTGAGTGGATGGTTATACATCCTTATATTATCATCCCTCAGTGCTCTGTGATTTATTAGTTTAAGCAGGTAGCTGTCTTGTGATACTATCATTCACTGAGTTTATTAGTTACATCTATACATATACACATATGTATTTGTTCTCATAGGTGTCCCAGAGGGGGTTTTTTACCCTGACTATTAGCGTTTTGTGCCCTGCTATCTCTAATATAATTGTTGTTTGAGATTATTCCAACGTACAATCACTGACACATACGCTTGTTTTGATAATTTAATTTATTTTTAATGCACAATACACAACGATTTGGTAATTTATGTTTTATGTAATTATATTAAAAGTTAAATTTTATATTAAGTAGGAGTGCAGTATAGTGAATTCTTTAGGAGACACACTCATTTTGTGTTTTCCCCCCCCCTTTTCTGATTCACTTTTCAGTTCACAGTTTGCACCCACTTCTTCAATTACCACATATTTATTCATTCCTTTGCTTCAATTGGTGTGGTCTTGTGATCACTCCCTAACCCTAGTGTTTTCTCTAAAGTATATGTTGTCTAAATTTAGCATAGGTTGAACTTGATGGACGTATGTCTTTTTTCAACCTCATCTACTATATAACTATGTAACATCACTTAATTTAGGCTAACATAATGTTAAATAGACTTAGATAATGTTGTATTTAGACATATAGATGTAGCCAACTTTATAGGAACTGTCATTGTGCAGTAAGGCACAACATTGCGCATTTTGGCATGATTTTGCAACACGCGGCTGCATTGTTTTGGAATGCGCCAGCGGCAACATTATATTTTGCGACAATGGGTGCAATAATGTTTGCTGCAACTATTCTTTTATAGGCTGCAAAACTACCATACAAACATCTTCTCGCTGTATCTGCCATTCAAGTAGTAACGAGGTTGGTGGTCCAGGCAGTGAGCATTATGGATTTGTATAAGTGGTGCTTTATTGCTTCACACTCACAATATTAAGAAGACAAAAAAGTAGGGTTATGGTTGTGACAGTAGGGGGTAACTAGGCTCTCAATAAAGGTCAAGCCCATGAATGGTAACCCTTGATCCGTGTGTTGGGGTTCAAGAAGCGTCAGCTCTTGAACCCAGTAACTGTTTGTGCATGAACTGTAATGTGCGACAATAAAGAATATGTGTTTTTGCCTTTCCAGGGATTTTAGCTAGCAGGGATTGCTAGGGCATGAGCTTCAAGGGGGGTTTGCGGAGAAATTGTTTTCAGAATGTGCCTAGGGAGTTGAGGTCTGGAGTTGTCGGTTCCCTAAACATGGACCCAAGAATCAAGCTTGGTTCTTGGATACATGTAGGCACATTGTCCCGGCAATATCTCCCCTTGAAAATGCTTGCTCTACTCACCGCTAGGGTTCCCTGCTTCAGCACAGCCTAGAAAGGTAAATGGGTCAAAGGGATGCAAAGTGTCCATGCAATTATGTGGGGTCCCTAGGTTAAGGGGGATACCCAATTAATGCACAGGTAGCCCAAAACCTGTATTGGGGTTCATGGGCATTATAAGCCATAATTAAAAGGTTGTGTGGGGACTCTTAGAGTCCAGTCCAAGACTCTGAGATAGTGTGTGGTAGGTAGTAGAAAATAAAGTTCAGCTTTCTATTCTATTCCCCATATGCAGAGACTTAGGAGATATAAAAGTATATTTTTTATGAACATTGTGTTTGATATAGTATATACTGTTGGGCACGGTAAATGGGACTTTCAGAACCAATGTTCCGACAGGCTACCAGGGCAACCAAGTTGGTGCCAGTAAGTCTGTTGAACATCGGAGATGAATGCCCCCAGAGGATGCCAGGACTGTGAAGGCCATTTGGGTAACAGGGAAGGGCTCAAGTACCCATGTGCTGGGATGAATGGCAGTTGTTCGGGCTGCCATTTGCCTCACCAGACTTGGAGGACCATGACCCAGTGGGTGGCATCTGAATAGCAAGGGACGAAGATGGCAAACTTGCGCATGTCCCTTGGCAGATTCAGATTCCCCACCTATCTGGCTTTCCAGACCGGCATCGCTCTGATTGGCTGTTGAGAAAGTTCCCACGCACTGATTGGCTGTAGTATTTTGTGAATGAACTCCAAAATACTATAAGAAACCCTTAAGTCAATCACCAGGGGAGATTCTGAGCACCAGAAGTGAGGCGGGATTTTTTTAAAGTGCTTTTGCGCGAATAGTAGAGCACCGGCTTCAGAAAAGTCTGCCTGGAAAATATTCTAAGTCCAGCTTTTTGCGACCAAATTCTCAGAAAGGAACATAGCGGTCGCAGTTGGGATTTCAAACCGATTTTAGTTCCAGGACGTTTGGAGCTAAGTCCCGGTCAAAGAAAAACTCTGTTTTAGAGTGCACAGCAGCTAGGAAAGTCTAGTTTTTGAGCCTAGTCTCCAAGTAAGTGTGTCTTTGTGCCTGTATTTTGTGTATCATTGTGTGTATGCCTATTTCTGGAAATAAATCTCCATTTATTTCATTATCTTGTTTTGCTCAATATATGATCCTGGTAAAATGTGTACAATAAGGACCAGAGGAGCGCAGCTTGCAGCCATGGAAATAGAAAACATCACATAGTACAGCAATGTTAAAAATAAGATTTAAGTGATAGTGTAAGGCTCACAAAGGACTACTCACTTTAAAGCAGACAAAACTGAGCAGTCATCCAACTTATGGGGTGGATGGTCCCTGTGATAGATGCAGCAGCTGCCAGCAAACAATCTCCAAAGAAAGAAAAGACCATATAGTGTAGATTGTAAAATATATTGACAAGGCAAAATAAGAATGGAGGCTTACACTTAGGTCAGAATAAAACAGCGTGGTTGGCAACAGATACCAGGTATACAGAAGGTCGCGATCTCTCCGTGTACCGTGTGGATCTCCGCTGCCTCTGCCCACTTCCGCACCTCTGCCGGAGGTTCGCGTCACTTCCGGCGCGTCATGTTTTTGCTCAGTTTTGGCTGCTTTAATGTGAGTAGTCCTTTGTGAGCCTTACACTATCACTTAAATCTTATTTTTAACATTCAAAAACAAGTGATACTATAATTAACGCTGGACCTGTGTGAAACAATGCAGTGCACAATAGGTGATGACAAGTGTTGTCAAGGGAGGGGGGGAGGGGGCGAAAAAAGCTGCCCGGTGTTCTAATATGGGGACTATCTCAAGTAATACCCAAAAACAATGTTACAATACAAAATAGAAATAAACCTGGCGCATATGAGTGATAACAATGTGATAAATGAATTGAAATGACGTCCTTAAAGGATATAAAGGTGAATGGAGTAAGAAAAGTCTTATCTTCTAAATGATGATAAAGTAGAAATAGACTCAGTCCTCAATGCACGATGTAAAGTTCCTCCTTACAGCAGCTGTTGTCCTGTTCAGTAAGACATAAAACAGGGACACAACATTGCTTTGTTAGAAGTGCCTGATCCGGCTAGACACCAGTACACAATCTCTGACAGTCCTGATAGCACCGCGTGTTTCCCACCGTGATGACATCACTGTCCCTGTGTCAGATGAATCACCAGTCCGGCACCACCTTAGGCTCATCCCTTATATCAGTAATCTCTTCAGTAACTCACTCCTGTCTCCTGACCAGCTAGCTGATTTAAACTCTTTGCATTTTCGCCCAAAATTGCAACCGATGCATTTTTTACAAATGTAGTATCCCTTAAGGTCTCCAAGCCACACACATGGGCCGGATCCCAAATACTTACTAGGGCAACTTGGTGCTAATTGGGATTTCAAATGTTGCGCTTTTTAATATACAATTTGAGGTTTATTGGGCAGTATAAGCAGTATTAAGGATAGGGTCTCTTTGTAAGATCCTCCAGTGTTTATTAAACACCTTGGAAATATCTTGAGCCATCCCATTAAATTGTGTGATAAATGGGAGAAATTCCCTGTCTGAAACGATAGGTACCTTTTTAATGGGATGAATCAATGCAGCTCTATCTGTCTTATTCGCCAGATCAATGGCATTTTGGACAAGTCTCTTATTATATTTCCTTTCTATAAATTTAGAACCTAAATCCTTAATCTGATCTTCATATATTTCTGGTTGAGAACAGTTTCTCCTCACTCTCAATCCCTGCCCCTTAGGAATATTATTAATCCATTGCGAATGGTGATGACTAGATGCCAACACATAAGAGTTGGCATTGACTTCCTTGTAATACGTTTTGGTTTGTATAGTATTATTAACTATATACAAGGATAAGTCTAGGAAATTGATAGACTGGGGGCTACTGTTGAACGTAAATTTGATGTTATAATCGTTCATATTAAGATGAGTCTTAAAGGATTCCAACTCATCCATGGTACCCCTCCAGACGCACAGCACATCATCAATGTAGCGTTTCCAGAGTACCAGGTTTGAACCAAATGGGTTGTGGTTCCAGATGTAATTTTCTTCCTACATACCCATAAAAATGTTTGCATAACTTGGTGCAAACCTGGTACCCATTGCGGTGCCGCACGTCTGGAGGTAGAAACGGCCCTCATAGCTAAAATAATTATGGGTGAGGATATATTGAACAGCTTCTACAAGAAAAGTTTTTTCCGGGAGTTCCTTGTTGGCATCTTGATTCAATGCCCACTCGATAGCCTTAAAACCCATGGAATGGTCTATAATTGTATAAAGAGATACAACGTCACATGTGACCCAAATTAAACTTTCGTCCCATACAAAATCCTGGATGATTTGTAACACATGCGACGTACTGTATCTTTAAGGTGAGATGGTATTTGTACCACATATTTTTGTAATAGGTGGTCCACAAATTGAGATAAGTTAGATGACAATGACCCAATTCCCGAGATGATGGGTCTTCCCGGGGGTCTCAGGGGATTTTTATGTATCTTGGGGATAAAGTAGAAGAGTGGTAATTTAGGCTGTTTTATAATCAAAAATTCCAACTCCTTTTTACTAATAACCCCATCATCAAAACCTTTTTCCAACCATTTGGACAATGCAATCCCATATTCAATAGTGGGATTACAATCCAATGCCACATATGTGACCCTGTCATCAAGTATGCGCCAGGTTTATTTCTATTTTATTTTTAACATTGCTGTACTATGTGATGTTTTCTATTTCCATGGCTGCAAGCTGCGCTCCTCTGGTCCTTTTTGGAAAGAATTGAACTTACAAAACTTCTGAAACGGTCTCCCACCAAGGGTTGAGTGTGTCTGCTAAGCCTCTTCATTGATTTTCACACTATAGATCACTATAGATTGTCACTTGTATTTTGTCATTTATACACTGTCACTTATATTATATATTTATTGGCACTAATTAATTTTACACATAATTATATGCACTAAGTTTGGGTTTTTGTTAGAGCGCTATCGAGCACCTTTTTTCCGAAAAGGTGTACAAAAAACCTGGTCTCCTATGACAATGGTATGTAAAATAAAATAAAAACATTGAACCATAAAAACTATAGTCAATGCAGATACAATTCAGCTATAGAGCTGATTCTAAACAGATGCAGCAGCTGTTATTGAAACACTTCACGCGGTGTATACCTCGGAATACCCATGAAATGGCGCGGGATTTCTTCCAACCTTATCGCCTTAAGACGCGAGTGCAGAAAATGGCATTTTAGTGTTCTGGTTTCTAAACACCTGAAATTGACACAGTAGCACAGTAGCACAGTGCTGTACACATTAAATTCATTCATTTCATTGCATGTAATTGCACACAATCCATGAAATTAAAACAAAGCAACCGCGATAAACACGTGTGCCTGGGGCGATTGGCGGTGTTAATGCCGCGTGGAGTAGATCAGCGCACACAAAAACGGCACCGTGATTTGTTTGAATAACGGCCGCTGCATCTTTATGTGCAAAAAGTGGCTGATTGGGCCGTTTTCAACCAAAATTCCTCTTTTAAGTCAATGGGAAATTTTGGCCGATCAACTGGAACGGCCCATATAGAATCAATCCTCATTGTCTTAAAAAAATGGATACATTACACAAAAAAACACTTTGAAAACCTCATTGATGAGAACATTTACTGATCTTCAGGTCCACGTTTTGCTACACTGTGTAAGCTTTAGCATGTTATTTTTAATCAATTAAATCCCTTCCGTATTTGGGAGAGTTACGACACGTTGCTACAATGTTTGTTCCTCAAATCAATTAATAAGTAGAACAGTCAACATTGGAAATCATGGACACGAAAAAATACAGAGTTAAATAAAGGATAGACCTCTCATGTACAAAATGTGGAATCTGGCAAAAAAAACATTTGAAAAAAAACACAAAGTAGCAAATATCGTGTTCTTGTATTGTTCCTCTTTAAGCGACAGTGCTGAAGTATGTTTACCTTTCTCTTTAGATTACTTAAGCAGAAACATTTCCTATTGATGGCATATAAATTGGCCATTGCAGTAAGAAAGTTACATGCTATTGTGGCCTGCAGGAGGAAACATTGTTAATTTCTCACTCACCATTAATGAATACAACACAGAGATATTCCAAGATGACAATTTAAGCATCTTACGTTTTTATTACGACTTTGCCCTGGGGCCTAAGCCAACGAACTGTTTATTTTGAAAGTTTCATTTCACCTAATGTAAAAAATTGCAGAAAAGTGGATTGTAAAAAAATATACAGTATATTACCTCTTCTTTAGGTGCTCAATCTGTAATATAGTCCTTATCCAGTGTTAAAAGCATAGACTCAAGGCGTTCATGAATGATTTTTGCTCAGAAATGAGCAAACTTTGATGAAAATCAGTATTTGCACTTTCTTTGACTAACGTAGGTGGAAATCATTCCAGCAATTGTGAGGTGCATGATGGAAATGCCATTATTCCAATATCAAAACTCACTGCAGATGCACCGATCAAAAGGTCTTGCTTGAGCACAAAGTTTCTCTGTACAAAAATATTGCAAGTTGCATCATTTTTTTTTTAAAGTTATATTTTTAATAAAGTTTTCAAACATAAATGGGAGCGGAAAGGATCCAGAAAAAAAAAAGGGAGAGTGGAGGGGGGGGGGGGGGGGGGGGGTGAACAACCATTTTGTATTAAAATTCTTTACAAGCATCAACAATCACGTTACATTTGATACAATATCTTATAAACAATACATTCCACACAAACCACTCCCAAATCAACTCTTCCTCCGGGGGCACCCCCCTATCCGGCATCCCAGGGATCTCTGACCTAGCATATTTCTCAGTAGTATGGTTCAGGAACGAGGTAAGTTTCACCATTAATTGAACATCATTAACCCTTCCTGTAACCTCTCTTCTGGAGGGCAGGAGTGTTCTTTTCCATGCTGCTACTACAGCTCATCTACCTGCTGTTAGGATATGCAGGATCAATTTAGATATACAGTGGTTCACATCCTCCATGGTTTTAGCCAGAATAATAAAAATTGGATCTAACAGAATCTCAACATCCGTTACATCTTTTATTAACTACAGATCTGTTCTCCAGTATATCTGCATTACTGGGTAATACCTACAAATATGTGCCAGATCTCCTAGTTGTCCACATCCACTCCAACATCTATCCGAGGTCATCTGTTTTAGTCTTTTGTGGGGTGCAATACCAGCGCAACAAAATGTTATAAATATTCTCTTTTGTTACCATACAGATAGAGATTTTAGCCACATTTTCCCAAATATCTTCCCAGTCCTCCCTCGTTATTTCAGTCTGAAAATCCAAGGCCCACTGATCCATATATTTGTGGGACGGGGTATCTTGTTTTGGGGATAAACCCTGAAAAAGAGATGATATAAACCCCCTTTGATATTTTTTTGTTTTACATACTGTAGATCTTCAAATCGGGTGAAGTTAGTAAATTCCTCCTCATAACAACCCTGGCACATAAAATGACGAACCTGCATATACGTACCTAAACAGCTCAGTTTGGGGGAGGCCATACTTTCTCATCAGCTCCTCAAATAACATTAGCTTGTCCTTTTCTATCAAATCTCCCACTTCCAGAATCCCTCTTTGCCTCCAAATTTCAAAACTCTGTCCCCGAAACCCTGGGAGAAACCCTGGATTGCCTAACAGGGGTGCGAGCCTAGATGAAGTTGACATAACCCTTTTTTTTTGGCCATCTGCCAAAGTTTCAAAGTAAACCCGATTACTGCCAGCTCCAATTGTCTCCCAGTTCCCGTCCCAGCACCCGACCATAACAAAGATTTGAGCAAGCTTTCTAAATCCACCCAGCATATACCACATTTGTTTCATATGAGAAGCTATATAGTATTTTAAAATATTTGGGACTGCCAGGACACCTCCTTCTTTACCAGCAAACATAATTGATCTGGCTATTCTCGTTTGTTTATGCTTGTTTATTATTTATTATTGTTTATGCTTCCAAATAAATAGCATAATTCAATTTTGAATATCTTTTATAGTTATATATAGGATAGATATTGGTCTGTAAATAATACAAAATTCTATGAAGAATATTCATCTATACCGCAGTAATGCACCCTAACCAGGAAATACAGTGGGAATTGCAGGCTTGCAGATATTTTTTTATCTTAGAAAAAAGATCAGGATAATTATATTATATAATAAATTATCGTCCCTAGTAAGATATATCCCCAGATATTTCAGGTGGGTCTTGTTCCATTTATAATCAAAATGCCGTTTAAGGACCTCAACCTCCTTTTCAGTTAGAGTCAAATTTAAAGCTTCCGACTTTCCCATATTAACTTTATAACCAGACAGATCACCAAATCTCTGAAGGGAAGATTGTAAATTTGGGAGGGATGTTGATGAATTAGCTATAGTTAAAATAATATCATCTGTGAATAGTGACATTTTATAGTAGTCATCTTTATTTTGATCCCTTGTATATTTAGGGAGGCTCTTATAGTAGCCGCGAGAGGCTCAATTTTTAAGGCAAAAAGAAGAGGAGAGAGGGGACACCCCTGCCTCGTACCATTCTATATTATTATCAGATTCCCCCCCCCCCCGAAGCTTCAAACTAGCTGTCGGCGACTCATAGAGGGCTCATACTACCTGTAAAAAGTCCCTAGAAAATCCGAATGCCGCTAGCGTTTTATCCAGAAAATCCCACCTTATACTGTCGAACACCTTCTCCGTATCCAGGCTCAGCAACACCGCCTTCAGTTTAGACCTATGTATCAGGTCAATTACATTAATAATTTTCCTCGTTTTATCTGACGTCAGGTGTTCACTCACAAAACACACCTGATCATAATGTATTAATCTAGGGAGAATTGGATTCAACCTGATTGCCAACATTTTACTATAGATTTTCAGATCCGAATTAAGAAGTGAGATTGGCCTATAACTGCCACAACATAAAGTATAATTTCCCTCTTTAAGGATCACCACTATATTGGCCTTTGTCATCTGAATAAATTGTTATAATACAAATTTGAAAAAAACGTCTAGGCTGGGTACTTTTGAGGGCTTTAAAAAACTAATCTCCCTCCCAAGCTCGACCTGAGATATTTTTGCATTTAACATTTTATGATCCTCCTCTGTCAAATTTGGGAGATTACAATCTCTCAAATAGCTCTTGATATGGGCCGAGCCCGGAATTTTCACATTCTGGGTGGATTTTTCTAGATCATAGAGATCCGCATAAAATTTAGCAAATTCCTCTGCAATCTTTGAGGGGTTGTATGTGATACCTCCTCCTTTAATCCTAATAGCGGGGACCGAAGCCCTCACCCTGATTCCTCTGAGTTTATTTGCCAATAAATGGTCTGCCTTATCTCTCTTATCATAGTATGTCTGCTTGGTCCATTTAAGAGCCCTCTCTACATCTTCCAATTGCAATTTCTTAAGCTCCTCCCTTCCCAGGCTCAGTGTTTTATACATTTTCCTCTACGGCTTTTATGTGAGCTTTCCAACGTTACAATTTTCCCCGTTAAATATTTTTGTTTTTCCATTTTAGTTCTCTTTTTTTAGGATGCAATTGAGATAAGCTGTCCTCTAATTCTGGTCTTATGCACCTCCCATAATATTGCTGTCGATTCTTCATTATTAATCTGAAAATAGTTTTTAATTGAGTCTCCAATTTGTGTGCTAATTTCCGGATAATTTAATAACGAGTCATTCATTCTCCAGTGGAATGATTGAATCTTGACAAATGGGTGGTCAAACAAAATCGTCACAGGGGCGTAATCTGACCACGTAATAGAGACTATATCTGAGTGAACAAGCACTTCCAAAACATTTGGGGTTACAAATATATTGTCAATTCTAGAGTAGGAGTTGTGTGGGATTGAGTAGAAAGAATAATCTCTGATTTTTATGCAAGTGGCGACGGGTGGCGACGGGCGTCGACAAGACCGAGGTCTTTGATCAATGATCTAAATTTCCTTGATACACTATAAGTCATTGGAGAGTGTGACTGCCCTGGATGAGTGGATTTATCCATATCTGGATCTGGGATCATATTAAAATCTCCACCTAAAATTATTGGCTGCTCTCGGATGGCTCTGAGAGACTCCAGTGTTTCCTTTAAAAAATCAATTTGTCCTTCATTAGATGTTTATACATTTGCTAAGGTGATATGTAGACCTTAAAGTAGACCGTGGACCACTAGGGACCTCCCTTCTCGGTCTCTCTTAATCTCCAATATCTGGAACGGGATACCATGATTTATAAAAATCGCTAATCCTCTTCTTTTGCTTGTAAAAGATGAATAGAGTGCTATAGGGTGAACCCTGCTAAAAGTATTTGGGGGATCCTGAGGGCCAATCTACGTTTACCATTACTGTTCAGGTCCTTAATATTCATAGAAACTACCTTCAGTGGCATTTGACTAGTCATTTCCAATATGGCGGCACTCTCTCTATTGTGAAAGTTATGCTCCAAAAATCTCGATGGTTGTGGAAAACGGGAAAACAGGGCAAAAAACAACAAGGGGGGAAGGGGGGATATTTTCCCAAATCAGGAACTTGGAGAACAAAAAAAACAAAGATTAACTTGGAAAAAAAAGATGAGTGTAACCAGCCACTCATCCCAATTTTGCAGCCAGTCCCTACATGGATTGGCCTGGAGGGCATATGGCCCTACTGGGTTGCTCTAACATCGTCCCCACATACCGCCTGTAACAGAGACTTGTCCTTGTATTGTGTTCTCTAAAATCCCAAAAATGTCCAAAGTGGGACAGATCAGGGGCGCTCATCTTCTTATGCTTCCGGAGGTTCAACTCCAGTGGTACCCCGTCCTATGCCTCTGTTTTGGCCGCATACCGAGGTGCTGATCAGAGGCTGTATTCAATTATATGCAAACATGCACGGAGCTCTTCAGCAGACATACATGTGCTGTGACTTCATGCACACGCCCCAGTTGTACCATTTTTATTTGCTGTCATGTATTGGCTCTCAACAAATGAGCCACCATATTTTTCTTGTCTGAGACTCTGCTGAAATATTAGTACATTTATGCACAACAGAGATGCTACACAAAAGCGAAGGGTTAAGCATTGTTTAGCATGGTTTTATTAACATGGAGATGATGGGCAAAATACTGAAAAGGAAATGTAGATCATTCTAGATCAGAGGTAGAAAACTCCAGTGCTCAAGAGCCTCCGACAGTTGAGGTTTTAAGGATATCCCTTCTTCCATACAGGTGGCTGTCATTGACTGAGCCACTGATTGAGCCACCTGTGCTGAAGCAGGGATATCCTTAAAACCTGACCAGTTTGTGGCCCTTGAGGTCTTAAATTGGCCACTTCTGCTCTACTGCATCTGGTCTTGGTGCATCATAACCAGTGAGTCCAATTCGCCAAATTGGAATTAAACCATAGAAAATGTATTGCCTGAGTTGCCAATTTTGATACTTAATTTATCAACATCTATTTAAATTAAGCTCTACCATTTCTAAGCAATGCTGTTGAGGTGCATAACTCTGAGCAAGAGGTAATTGTAGGTTTTGGACTGTTAAAAGACATCAAACCATTAAGAGGGACAGTCCAATTTAGGAGGGTGATGGAAACAATTAATCAATGTAATCACCTTGTTTAGAAAGATTAAATCCCCACACAAAATAAAGTTATAATATTTCCCATCATGTGTAACATTGAATTGGCTTCTATTTTCTGCAGGTGTGTTTAATTTTAATGCTGCTTGCTAATTATTGTTTATCCCCAGTGTTACTTTCAACTTGCCATCATTAGCCAATGAAATGAAGAAAAGGGGGAAAGATTACAGGTTGACAAACAGTCTTATCACAAAAGAGGTGAAGATTGTAAACACACTACAATACATTTGGTTATTATGTTGACATATAAAGTTTTCTAATGACAGTGAAAGTAAAAACATTGCTACATTCCTACTATGATATTACTTAAGATACATTACCACCTAATATCAGTTGCAAGACAGTCAACACATGTATCCATGTACAGTATCCCATCCTGTGTTTCTCAGAGATTGATATGATTAGTAGCTTTTTTAAGTACAGAGCAAAAGGACTCGCAATACAACAACAAATATATTTACTTTCATTAAGGGATGTTTAGGCCCATACTTAACGGAGAAATGAATGCAACCACTAAAGTTAGCATAGTTATAAAGCAGTTTTCAAAACATATTCCAACAGTAGCAATTTCATCAATATGTTTCTTTACAACAGAGCAATAATATACTGTTTCACCGTAAAACATGCAGTCAGGCCAGAAATTCTAGTTCAAATCCCATTGTCAATTCCTGGTGAATTTGGGCATACACTGTCAACGCTATATGAGGGAAAAAAAATAAAAATAATCAATATCTATATACTGTCACGGCCCCTTTTATTCTCCAACATCTCTGATTTTGTTTGGGTATTTTTTCCGAATGCCACGCACTTCACCGCGTTCATGTCGCATTCATGCCGAGACAGCGCTAATACAATGCACTAGGATAAAGGCGGCCGCGGCTAAAATACCGGAACATACTGCATCAGCCCGCGTTTTTCAGAGTTGGCCGGATACGGCCGTACTAGGATAAAGGCGGGCGCCACTGTATAATCGAATTTTGTGTATGCGAATTTATGCCGAATAAATTACAATTTATTTCATTACCTTGTTTTGCGCAATTTACACCTTTTTACCAGGATCATTCATTGTGCAAAACAAGGTAATGAAATAAATTGTAATTCGGCATAAATTCGCATTCACAAAATTTGATTATTAGAACTTGGTCGCTAAAAACGGGACTTAGTCGCTGGCGGGCAGACTTTTCAGGCTTGAAACCGAAACCGGTTGCTCTGCTATTCGTTCAAGAGCATCTTTTGAAAAGCCTGCCCACACTTCTACTTTATTTAATGATTGTTAAATATTCCTATGCAAGCACATGACATAACATCCTGATTAATCAACTATACTTTGGTGTGCCTAGTTTTTCACACACGCGCACGCACACGCACACACACACGCACACGCGCACACACACACACACACACACACACACACACACACACACTGTAAAATTATAACATTATTACAATTTTCTAAATGTAATGCCCACTTAATTTAACAGGCTTTATGTTATCTTTACCACCTTTGGGAGAACAGAGCTAAAGTATTATTTGATTTGGAAAACACTTCATTCCCATGAGTAAAGTGTGAGTGCATTAGATAAAGATTTAAATTGCATTATGCATCATTGCATCCAGCAGGCTTAAAGTACAAAATGACAATACATTTTACCATCCAAAACTATGAACAGCCAGAATAGAGTGCCATGGGGGAAATTTATCAAAGTTGTGTTTCAACCTTGTTCCAGCCTGCAGTGCTAAAAATAATTTTGCACCTGCATTTTCACATTGTAGACAATAGCAGTCTTTTTGCTTTAATGCAACTTTGAGCAAACGTTTGATAAATCCTTGACTTCTTAAATGTTTTATAATTCCCATAAGGCAGGCTAAAAAGATTACAGAGAATTCATATTTTAAAATTCACATGTCATTTAGTGATGACTTTACATTTCTGTTAACTACTCCACTTCTAAGTTTACATAGGAGGAAAGTATTTCAATAGTGAGTGTACATGATAACAAATATATGTATATGTAGCCCTTGTACCCCTCACCCTAAGTGAGATTCGGGTGGGTATGCTCTTTTAGCTACTACTTCAGGGTGTTGTGCAGTACCTGTTGGTAAACAGGAGGGCTGAGTGCTCCACGGTGTCGTGGGGAGAACAAGGACAGGGGTGCAAGTTACCTTGATCTTCCTCGGTGCAGCGCCTCCGGACAGTATAGATCCTCTATGTTGAGCAGGGGATGGCCTATACTGACACCTCTCCTTGCACAGCAGCAGACAGTAAACACACTCCTTTGTCTTTTCTGGGTTTTATTGCATGCAGAGAATTCACAGAGTCATTACAGTTCTTGCATCAGCTCCCTCAATGATAATGACCTGCTTCAGGCTTTAGGCCTAGATCAGGCCTGGTGCACCCCTCCTCCATCTCCTTATGAGGTGGAGGGCTCCACAGAGGGAGAGAGAGAACGAGACAGGGTCCCAAACTGACATACTAACTCAATTTAGGAAAGTGCCATTATTTATAACCTGAGATGGATAGCTGTAACCCTGCCCCTTAACAGAGCAGGTTGAATACTAATTGTCTATCACACACTATAGATGAACCAATCAGTATCCTTCCCTCAGGCTGACACTTTCTAGTAGTTGCTAAGGCCCGCCCTTGGATACTGATGACACAATCCAAAGATGCAAAAGCACACAAGGCCTTGAAAGAAGGAATTAACCCCTCCACTGCCTTCACCTAACCGGACTTACACTGGAAAGGCCCAGGCAGAGAAGTAGCAGCCGGGAGGATAGGCTATATATACAATAATGTTTTTATGGACAAAGAAAATACTATCTCTGATCAAGAATACAAGGAAAATTACACATCAGCCTGTTAGGTTAGTACAGGGAATTTAATGATGAAGCGTTATTTATCAGTGATTGGGATTCATCAAGTTATGGGGCAGGGTATTGTACGAAAGATTTTTTTAAACTCAAAAGCACCAAAAGACCACAGAATCTAACTTATCTAGAAAGAACAGCTCTCAGGGACCTAGAAACAGATAAGACTATTGTAGTGAAACCTTCTGACAAAGGGGGTAATATTGTTATTTTGAATGAAGAAGATTATATAAAAGAATCCAAACGTCTCCTCTCTGACAAACAATGTTACTCTATCCTACGCACAGATCCGACTCAGTCTTATCTGAAAGAATTGAAATTGATATTGGATCTAGGCCTAGAAGAGAAATTGATTGCCAAAAAATAATATGACTTTATGATGTCTAAGACTCCTAGAATTGCAACATTCTACCATCTACCTAAGATTCATAAAGATAAGAGACCTCCACCTGGAAGACCCATAGTCTCAGATATCGGCAATATCACAGCCAATACAAGTGTCTACTTAGACAGAATCTTAAGACCATTTGTAGAACAACTACCATCATATGTAAAAGATACAACAGATGTGTTACGCAAATTGGAAGGAGTCCATCTGAATTCTGAATCTATCCTAGTAGGCCTTGACGTAGAGGGCTTATATTCTAGCATCCCCCACAAATTTGGTATGGATGCGGTTGCCCATTTCCTGAGAGCAAGAAACACAAACTGTACAGCGCACAATAATCTCATCCTTAAACTGTTGGACTATGTACTGACCCACAACTTTTTTGTTTTTCACAATACCCTGTATCACCAAATACAGGGTACAGCTATGGGGACCACATGTACTCCCACCTATGCCAATTTATACCTGGGCTGGTGGGAGGAAACAGTGGTCTTCATAGAAGAGAATGAACTGTACACCGAACATATAGAGTTGTGGGTCAGATACATGGATGACATTTTCATGGTTTGGAATGGCTCAGAGATACTATTACATACCTTTATTGATAGTCTGAATACTAACACCTTTAATCTGAAACTGACTAGTCAATGTGATAAAAACAAAATTGAATTTTTGGATATCACCATAATAAAGAATGACAGTGGTACTGTTGATACGAGCATTTTTAGAAAGCCTACCTCAACCAACAGTCTATTAAAAGCCAATAGTCATCATCCCAAACATGTGACAGACAATATCCCGATAGGACAATTTCTGAGATTACGACGCAATTGTTCCTCTACGAAGGAATTCAACAGACAAGCAAGTGATATGTCCAGTAGATTTCAACAAAGAGGTTACAGCAACAAACTTATCAAAAATCGTATTACAGGGCCTTAACAGCATGTAGAGATGAACTCTTGGTACCAAAAACCACTCCACCACAAGAGGAAGTGATTAGATTTATATCAACATACAATAGTCAATCACTAACCATCAAAAACATCCTCTACAAACACTGGCATATACTGCTTGGTGATTCTGATTTATGTACAGTTCTCAAAGATAGACCTACAACAGGATACAGACGCAACACAAATATCAAAGATAGGTTAGTTCATAGCCATCTGGAAAAAAATCAGACAAAGACCTGGCTGGGTACCAAACCCTGTGGTTCTTTCCCATGTGCCAAATGTAAGGCTTGCCCTTTCATGACAGTTACTAAAGAATTCATGAATTCAGAGAAGGATGTAAAGTATGCAATAAAAGACTTTATTAATTGCCTTACGTGCGGAACTATTTATCTCATGACCTGTAAATGTGGCATTATGTATGTGGGTAAAACCCACAGACCTCTAAAGACGAGGATTTTAGAACATATTGGCAGTGTTCGGAATGCTACAGATACCACAGTCGCCAGGCACGTCATAGAACAACATAAGGGTGACACTAAAGTAATGCACTTTTGTGGTATCGAACACATTCCCAGAGATCAAAGAGGTGGCAACTGGGACCAACGACTCCTACAACAGGAAAGTCGTTGGATATTCCAACTGCAAACTATGGCACCACTTGGATTAAATGAAGGGTTTATTTTTTCACCATTTATTTAATACTGCCAAGTAGATACTGGATAAAGTTTTTCACTCTAATCATTCCTAGACAATACAGGAATATATCATCAGTTATATATCAATATGACCTACATTAACCATTAGTGGGCAGGCCTTTTCAACGTAACGACAATCCTACACAATATACTGTATTGTATCATCTATACCCTACATGATGACTAACTGGTTATTTTGATGTAATAACTAAATTTCTCCAACAAATTATCTAATGAATTAAATTGTCATTAACACTACTATCGAGTATAATGTTGTGGATTTGATAATACTTCACTCATTCCTACACAGTACATTACACATAACACATTATAGACCTAAAGTTCACTTTAACTAGACCTGCATTGACCCTTAGGGGCAGGTTCTATATGTTTAAAATACAGTCCTACATCACTACATTCAACAAATATGATATATTTTTAATTAAAAAACACAATTTCACATCACTATATTGCACTATATATTAATTATATTTTGATAAATTATTGTTTTGTTTGGTTCACATTTAATTATAATTATTTACATCACTATATATAGAGTATCACTTATCTAATGTTGTTGTATTGATTTAAAATTTCACTCATTTCTACACAGTACATTACACTTAACACATTTTAGATTAATTTTCACTTTAACCAAAGACCTGCATTGACCATTAGGGGCAGGTTATATATATGTATCCAAATATACAGTCCTACAACACTGCATTAGAATAATTTAAGTGTATGATAGCCTCAACACTGCTATCTAAATTATAAGTAACTAAATAGATCATCTAGTGTAGGTTTACAATGTTCTGTATTTTAGTGCCAGTCCATATTTCACTCCATCAGCAGAGGTTTTGCTATTCAGCAACAATCCATACTTACCTTGATATCTGACTGACATTATAAATAACCAAATAAATGACCGGACCAAAATGAATAGAAACAAGACAGATCTGATTTTTATTCCTTTTTATTCCTCCATGCATAAATAACATAAATAACAATTACATGTGAAGACAAACCATATCCAGCATTACACTAACTTTATCCTATATGTATATATCCTCTGCCCTATGTATAGCCGCATGAACATACTTCAATCTGAAATGGCAAGATAATGTGTACACCTTTAAGTTCGGTCCACCTCCAGTTGTGACACGAACCTTCTGACACAGATTCCATGCAGTACTAAGCTGGATTCGAATCATTTTAATTGGTCTGCGGGTATAAAAACTGCACCGGGGACATCTTTTCCTTATCCCTCCTCCCCCTGACGAAGCGTGCTAGACACGTGAAACGTGCGTAGGGACGTAGGACGTCACACCTGTGACGTCATCGAGTGGCGACATCCCACCACAGCGGGAACTACGAGCAGGCTTGTATTGTATACATATGCAGCTACGAGTTTAACATACCCAGACTCAAGAACGAGCAGCCTACACTTATATACTTTGGTTAGATCTGTTACATAGTAGCACCTAATATAGTATTGGACACACTGTGTGGTAAATTTGACTGCTGCATTTTTTCCATCTAAAATACTTAGGCAATTCTTGCCTTTTTGAGATATATAGATACAGCTGTGGCATACTTGGTTATTCTATTTAAGTGGTAACATTGACTTAGAGTCTAATATATGCAGATGTGATTTATTGTGATACAATATTTTGTCTTGACTTGCATCTAGACGATATTGTAGTTAAACGGTTAATGTGATTCAAGTGTGTATGTGTATTATATTTTTCACTACAGTCTCAAGAGACACATAGAGACTAATACCACCTATATATACACCCCGCATTTACCTGATTTCACAATCACACTGTCTACCACTTAATTATTACGACGGTACAAGCTGCAATGTAACATTTTTACCTAAATAAAAGACAATAGCTGTGATTTTGGGATGTCTAGATGTGACAGGATTCTGATCTGTCAATAGTACTTACCTTACCATACCTGTACACATCAGCCACAGAATTATAGGGATTTTTAATTATGTATCTGTGTTTTTAACTCTCTATGTAGATTTAATAAAATTTTATTATTTTTGATACCCTCGGTGTTTTCGGGAGTACCTGACAGACTAGCAGTACAACACTGCGGGACCACTGTGTCCATTACAATAGGTGTGACATCCGAGTGCTAAGTAAAAAGGGTTTTCTTTCTGATCAAATCTCTTGATCAACACTGATACCACTACAGGCATACCCCGCATTAACGTACACAATGGGACCGGAGCACGTATGTAAAGCGAAAATGTACTTAAAGTGAAGCACTACCTTTTTTCCACTTATCGATGCATGTACTGTACTGCAATCGTCATATACGTGAATAACTGATGTTAATATCGCATTTGTAACAGGCTCTATTGTCTCCCCACTTGCGTACAGCTTCGGTACAGGTAGGGAGCTGGTATTGCTGTTAAGGACGTGCTGACAGGCGCATGCGTGAGCTGCCATTTGCCTATTTAGCGATATGTACTTTTCGCGAGTGTACTTAAAGTGAGTGTCCTTAAACCAGGGTATGCCTGTATTTGAAAGTATATCCAACTTACATACTTCTTTTCTATTCAGTATTCTGAGAAGCAGAGTTATATACACAGTGATCAAAGTATCAGCTTTCATTCCCATGAAGTTCATGTATCGTTTACTGTACTGTACGTTACTGCACTTCTGACGATATTTAGTACAGGCCTTCAGCTCCATTTGCTCACAGCTTACTCACCTCTGAAAGGGTAATCATTTTATAATTGTTATTATTTCTCCCTTTTGGAGCTGGCCATGCAGACCAAAAAACCTATACGTGTGTTCTGGTTTACATCCTTTTGGCTGCAAGAAAAAAATCCTTTGAAGTATAGTTCTAAAGCATTAAACAACTTATTAATTAATTGAATTTTAATAATCATATATATAACTACAGGTATTTGTTTTTTTTGTAACTTAAAGTTTTATTGGGTTTACATAAAACATCCAGATAACATTAAATGTCATTTTTTGAAATCAACAAACAATATCCAATGATCACAACTCGTCAAAATCCCCGGATGGGGGGTAAGGGGAGGGGGTAAGTGTAAGGGGGGAGGAGGTTCTCTTTATTTTTCGGTCCACGACATCGATCTTTTGTCATCTCCTTGCAGCCATCTTGTGCCTTATCCTCTCCCGTGCGGTCTCGATCACCTATTATCGTCACTAGGGTTGGGTTTTGACCCCCTTATCTTCTATGTCTTTTTAAACTATGATTCCCTCAGTAAGAGGAGAACACATTTATTTTTATCAAAGTAGATCTGTGGTATGTTCACCCCTCGGATATCTGTTTGGACCAGCCATGGTAGCCAAACTTTTTGGAATTTAGCGCCAGTGTCATTATCTAAACTGGTTAGTTTTTCCATCTGGCAGACAAACTAAATTATATTTCAAATTGCAGCAATAGATGGAATTTCCTTTTGCTTCCATAATGCTGCGATCTCACATATTGTTGCTGTTGCAAAATGAGCAACTCATTTATTTTTGACTCTGGCTAAACCCTGAGTTGGTCCGTTCAATAGGAAGAGCCACAGGTCCATGGGAATGGTAAGGCCCAATATCCTCTGTATCCAATCTCTAATCTGCTCCCATAGGGGCACCAATTAAGGGCAAGACCACTGCATATGTAGCGATCAGCTCTTTCTCCACATTGTTTAGGGCACAATGATGAGTAACCCACAATGCATTTTGCTAATTTTAGTGGGAGGAGGTACCATCGAAATTAACATCTCATTAACCCCTCATATACGTTCTCCTTTAACGTCGTGCAAATCAAGCTCTTAGCCACCGCCAAAAAAATCTCATCCCGTTCCTCCTCGTCTAATACCTCCTCCAAGTCTGACTCCCATTGGAACGTTCTGTAACTTTCGGGAGTACTCCGAGCTCGAACAGGTCACTTCCTTGGACATTGGAGAGGTTAGTCCCCTAGTGTCTGTTTCCAAAATACAGAGCTTATTACAGAGCAAATTACAGGTTATTGTAGTGGCGTAACTTGCACAAAGGGGGTAATTCATTAAACTGTGATAGTGCCGATCGGGACGCTATGGCAGTGAAACCCCCTTAACTCAAATGGTAATGCACCGAATGGCTGTATTGCAGTTGAATGAATAACATGCAAAGTGCACAGGTGTGTCTAACAGGGAAATACATACAGTCAGTGTCAGATTTCCCATTAGGCCCGTTAGGTCCGGGCCTAAGGTGGCAACATTTTGGGGCGGCAAAAATGTCCGACCTCATTTACATTTTCCACGCTCTTGGGCCTTTCAGACCTAACGAGTAGGGACTTATTTACCTGCGCCGGCCACCTCCCTTCTGCCGCCCTGCTTTCCCTTCAAAATCGAGCATCAAATGATGCCGTGGATGTCCCAAACGATGTCACACGGTGTCTCATTGCCATGGCAACTATGATGTTGCGACGTCAAATGACGTCATGACACCGCGTTACCATGGTAACGCAATGCCGTGCGATGTCACGTTGGCGACGTGCGCGGAGGCATTTGATGCTTGATTCTAAAGGAGAAGACGGCAGGCACAGGCGGCACACAGGCAAGTGCCTAAGAGCGGCTTTCTAAATCCGCCGCTGCATACAGTACAGTGTCCCATTTAAAATATTGTGTAACTCTATGGGATTGAACCGTTAGTGAAGTACCCCGCTACAGCTGAATAAGGTAAGTGTGTGTGGGATAAGGTGCTAATGGGTAGCGTAGTAGGTATACATAGAGAGAAAGAACCCACTGAAAGCACTCAATATCCCCTAATTGTGCAATGATTAGTATATTAAAAATAATCTTTAATGCTATACTGATTAAAATAATGGGTGTTAAAATACATCAATCGACACACATATATATAAACCCTACTGATGAGTATATAAGATACTCCGGGTTGATAAAGTTAGGGAAACGTATGAGGTTTATTGGATCAAAACGTTCCCAGGGATCTGGTATGCAGTGATCCCTTATAGTGGTAATTAGGTATACACTGGTGTGGGGGAAAGCTAGCTGATAGCCTGTCCTGTTGAACAGACAGATGTAAGGTATTCACGTGAGAAGATGTACTTTCGTTCACAATAGTGATATGCAGATAAATTAGTCGGCGCAGTATATCCGGTAGGACCTCAATATGTATGAGGTAATAAGTCCTTAATCACCTGACAACATCAAACTTGCTCCAAGGTAAAGGAGCTAGCTGAAATACACAGAGTAAAATTTGCAGTGGTATATAGATTCCTATAGACAGTGTGGTTTGTGTATGCCTGTGCGCATATTCATGAATGCGCTTCCACTGTCTTAGAATACTATTGCCACCAACACCTCTGTATAGTGTGGTTCACCTATCTTTAGGTCACAGATAGGAGCAAGGTGAATATAAGTGATATACAAGTGAGTATTCTGCCCATGTGTAGAGATGTATACACAGAGTACTGCTGGCTGACTGAACAGTTAGTGGATAAGCCCAATGATGGCTTGTTAGGTCCCTCACAACTGCAAATATGCTAACATGAATTACCTAAATAGAAGCTGTAAACTCCATATATACAGAGAGCTCCTGTCACTAATTGACATCTGCACTGGAGCTAGTCTACTCCTAGAAACGGTGTGGCTTTTGGTATGCCTATGCACATATTCATGAATGTGCTACCACCGTTAGGAGTCTATGATTGCTGATATCACTGTGGTCTAATAGAAATACAGGTAGCTCACCCCTCACCAGTGCTTCCCGAGTCACCACTTAGACTCCTGCCCACTTGGAAGGGAACAGCACGCGAGCCGTCTGGCAGCTGTATGCTGTGATACTTGAAATGCTGCCACGAGAATTCTGACGGCGCGCGTGCACGTGACGGGTGCCGACGCGCGCGTTTCGCGATTGGAAACGCTTTCTCAAGGCTTAGTTAGCTAAGCCTTGAGAAAGCGTTTCCAATCGCGAAACGCGCGCGTCGGCACCCGTCACGTGCACGCGCGCCGTCAGAATTCTCGTGGCAGCATTTCAAGTATCACAGCATACAGCTGCCAGACGGCTCGCGTGCTGTTCCCTTCCAAGTGGGCAGGAGTCTAAGTGGTGACTCGGGAAGCACTGGTGAGGGGTGAGCTACCTGTATTTCTATTAAACCACTGTGATATCAGCAATCATAGACTCCTAACGGTGGTAGCACATTCATGAATATGTGCATAGGCATACCAAAAGCCACACCGTTTCTAGGAGTAGACTAGCTCCAGTGCAGATGTCAATTAGTGACAGGAGCTCTCTGTATATACAGTATGGAGTTTACAGCTTCTATTTAGGTAATTCATGTTAGCATATTTGCAGTTGTGAGGGACCTAACAAGCCATCATTGGGCTTATCCACTAACTGTTCAGTCAGCCAGCAGTACTCTGTGTATACATCTCTACACATGGGCAGAATACTCACTTGTATATCACTTATATTCACCTTGCTCCTATCTGTGACCTAAAGATAGGTGAACCACACTATACAGAGGTGTTGGTGGCAATAGTATTCTAAGACAGTGGAAGCGCATTCATGAATATGCGCACAGGCATACACAAACCACACTGTCTATAGGAATCTATATACCACTGCAAATTTTACTCTGTGTATTTCAGCTAGCTCCTTTACCTTGGAGCAAGTTTGATGTTGTCAGGTGATTAAGGACTTATTACCTCATACATATTGAGGTCCTACCGGATATACTGCGCCGACTAATTTATCTGCATATCACTATTGTGAACGAAAGTACATCTTCTCACGTGAATACCTTACATCTGTCTGTTCAACAGGACAGGCTATCAGCTAGCTTTCCCCCACACCAGTGTATACCTAATTACCACTATAAGGGATCACTGCATACCAGATCCCTGGGAACGTTTTGATCCAATAAACCTCATACGTTTCCCTAACTTTATCAACCCGGAGTATCTTATATACTCATCAGTAGGGTTTATATATATGTGTGTCGATTGATGTATTTTAACACCCATTATTTTAATCAGTATAGCATTAAAGATTATTTTTAATATACTAATCATTGCACAATTAGGGGATATTGAGTGCTTTCAGTGGGTTCTTTCTCTCTATGTAACTCTATGGGAGCTTATACTAGCAGCTTTTCAATGTGATTTAACACATCGAAAATACACTTTAGAAGCAATTGTACATGTTTTGCTATCCTGTAAGACGTTATCGCATGTCCAAATCCCCTGTGAAAGTTTTTGTAGATGCATTGTCACTCTTGTTCTGACAATCTGTAAAAAAGAAGAAGAGGGGGGAGAAGGAGGGAGCAGGGAGGAGGAGGGAGGGGGGAGGAGGCAGGGAAGGGAGGAGGAGGAGAGAGGAGGAGGGGGGAGGAGGAGTTCCTAACTTAATAGTAACATACCTGAAGTACAATGCTTGATCTGCTGGGCTGAATTGTGGGTTCTAAACCTGTTGTGTCTGACACTGTTACCCCTTTCATCACAAGAGTCTTTAAACTGATTGATTTTAAGATATATTTTAGGATGTGTGACGGTGAGGGTGTAACCAGGCTCTTAATAAAGGTCAAGCCCTTGTTTGGTTACCTTGGATCTGAGTATAAGGGTTCAAGAGAGTCAGATCTTGAGCCCAGTAACGTTATATGTGTAACATGTACTTTGCGGTAATAAAGAATGTATGTGTTTTTACCTTTCCAGGAATGCCAGAGAGCAGGGATTGCTAGGGCCTGAGTTTCAAGGGGGATTTTGCAAAGGAATTGTTGTCAGAATGTGCCTAGGTAGTTGGGGTCCGGAGTGGTCGGTTTTCCTAAAAATGTACCTGTTGCAGAGTACATGCAATGACACACGCAGGGTCTCTTGACAAGGCTTATTTATTTAGCCTTAAAAAAAACATACAGCACACAAAACAAAATAGCTTCTCTTCAGCAGACAAAACAAAATTGCTTATCTTCAGCGTGGCAAACAAAGCAGTTCCTCTTTAGCATGCAGGACACAACAGTTCATAAACCATGTACTTTGCAAACAGACCTTCTATCAGTAATCTCTTCAGTAAATCACTCCTGTCTTCTGACCAGCTAGGCTGCATGTGTGCACATCCTGGGGTTTTTAAAACACCTTGATTAGGCAGCTGGGATTCAACTAATTGCCATGAGCTTCCCAGCTGAGGTTAACCTCATCACTGCTGCACTGCAGACTAAACATATGTCTGCCAGGCATATAGCTGGTGGCTTTTATTTACCCTGTTACATTCCTCCCCTGTTAGTGTGTGGCTGGGGCTATGCATGGCTGAAGCCTGACCATCCACCCCTTCTCTAGACAAGAAATCAGCAATTGCATTCTCTTTTCCCGGCCTGTGCTGAATCTCAAATGAGAAGGGTTGGAGGGCCATATACCACCTAGTTAACCTAGCATTGGAATCTTTCATACTATTTAACCACTTCAGTGGAGCATGGACCGTCACCAGAGTAAAATGGACTCCTGCCAGGTAATGCCTTAAAGCCTCGATTGCCCACTTTACTGCGAGGCACTCCTTCTCAATCACTGAGTAATTTTTTTCCCTCGGGAACAATTTCCTACTCAGGAAAAGGATTGGGTGTTCAACTCCCTCAAACTGTTGTGACAACACTGCCCCTAGCCCTATCTCTGATGCATCCGTTTGCACTACAAAAGGCCTGTTGAAGTCTGGGCTTCTAAGGACGGGACCCTCTTACAGACACCTTTTTATGTCCTCAAAGGCTCTCTGACACTCCCTTGACCATACCATTTGTGTAGGGGCACACTTTTTTGTGAGGTCCGTTAAAGGGGCTGCCACTTCCGAGTAGTTGGGGATGAACCGACGGTAGTATCCTGCTAAACCCAGCAGAGA
This sequence comes from Ascaphus truei, assembly GCF_040206685.1. NCBI lineage: Eukaryota > Metazoa > Chordata > Amphibia > Anura > Ascaphidae > Ascaphus > Ascaphus truei. The sequence goes on along the minus strand of NC_134484.1, from coordinate 209,637,047 downwards.
GCGTACCTGCGTTTTTGTTTGGGGGGTCGGAACTTCTTTCAGGGCAACTACCTTGTCGGCTAGTGGCCTTACTTTTCCACCTCCCACTGCATACCCTAAGTATTTAGTTTCCGCCTTACCCAAGGCACATTTCTTAGGGTTGGCTGTGAGCCCTGCCTCTCCTAGCGATTTGAGGACCGATTTCAGCCTATTTAGATGGGCCCGCCAGTGTTTACTATAAATGACAATGTCATCTAGGTAGGCTGCGCCATAAGTCCTATGGGGTCTCAGCACCTTATCCATGAGTCTCTGAAATGTGGCTTGGGCTCCATGCAGTCCAAATGGCATTGTAACAAACTGGTATAAACCCATGGGAGTGGCAAAGGCTGTTTTGCACTTGGACTTTTCCTCTAAGGGTATTTGCCAGTATCCTTTTGTTAAGTCCAGCGTGGATATATATTCCGCGTTACCAAGGGCGTCAATTAATTTGTCCACCCTTGGCATCGGATATGCATCAAACTTGGATACCGCATTGACCTTTCGGAGGTCCACACAAAATCTTAACTTCCCATCGGGTTTAGGGACCATAACTAGTGGACTACACCACTCACTGCATGATTCCTCAATCACGCCTAAATGTAACATTTCTTGTACCTACTTCTCTACCAGGGCCCTACGACTTTCAGGCAACCTATAAGGACGGGAACGTACTTTTACCTCAGGTGCTGTCTCGATCGCATGTGAAATTAAGTTAGTTTGCCCTGGTAAATCAGAAAAAACATCATGGAATTGTGTAATTATTGCTAACAAGTCCCCTTTTTGTTCAGAGGACAACTGTTTACCCATTGGGATTTTATCGTCACCCACGATGTTCTCCCATGGGGGCTGAGGACCCAAGTCCGTTTCCTCCTCCACCGGGTGGATGAATAGAGACCGCTGCATCATCCAGGGTTTCAGCAAGTTCACATGGTAAATTTGTTTACCCTTCCTGGACCCTGGTTGATCGATCTCGTAATCCACATCACCCGTGCGACGAAGTACTTCGAATGGGCCCTGCCATTTGGCCAGGAGTTTACTCTCGCAACTGGGTAATAATAACATCGTGAGAGAAGTGGCTGCCGCTCACCTAGTGTATATAGGTAAAGGTGTATGGGAAATAGGGTGCATACGGGAACAAGCAATTCTAGAGTACGGGGAAAGGTCACAGCGGTGGCCTAAAAGAATCCTATTTGCACTCACTATTTCCAAATGCTAGGCTAGGAAAAATTTAATCCTCGGAGTTACCCCCATAGCCATACATAAACAATTTTAAAATCATATTTATTGAACATATATGCAACAATAACTATTAAAAGACACCACTGTGTGGCTAAAATGAAAGGGGAGGCAGCGGGGTATGGGGAACAAGTGCTGGTATAATTACCAGAGCAATTCGAGACTTCTACTGTTAATAAGGACAAAAATATGGTATAGTCCCAACTTCCCAAATTCATGTAAGTTCTGGGCACAGGATATAACCTGGATGGTTATTATAGAGGAATTGATTAATGATTGTTGGGTTTAGCAATAAACTGAGCACCATATAGTTATACCTCCATGCGACTATTTAGTAGCTGGATGTCGTCACTATAGGCTATATATGAGAGGTCACTTGAGTACCACCGTAGCTGAAATATACCTATATATGTCTCCCTCATGCAGCTTATTCGTTATAGTATGTACATACAGCCTGGATGTTCTCACTGGTGTATACAATCGGCTCAGTGCCTCTATACCCCCAAACACCAGCGCATCACTTTCAGTCACGTGACGCCGCTATTCCTCTATATAGGTACGTCTATGTACGCTGAACTGTGTTCAGTTATACGGAGCACTGCATATGTCCTAAATCAACAGTGTGCTCACGCAATATCCAGCTCCTATTATGCGTCTAATGCAGACATACGACCTGATAGTCTCAAAATCAAATTGCTCGCTTCCCGGGGTCCCGCGCTTCCTGATGATGTCACCGGAAGGACGTCATCACGTACCGACGTACGTTTCACGCTCGTGGCCCTGACGAAGCGCCATATATATATAGGCGTTGGAAGGTAGCTGGGTGTTCTTCATCTCAAATGGCATCATTAGAAATTCATAGAAATTCATAAATTCATTTGGAGTAATGAATGCTAACTTCTCCCTCGCCTCCTGGGTCAGCGGGATCGGCCAATACCCTTTTCTCAGATCCATGGTGGTCAGATAATTTCCCCCCACAAGCTCATCTAATTGCTCATCCATGCGGGGCATGGGATAAGCATCTTAAAAAAATGCTGTATGGTGCTCTAGAACATTGATCAAAGCAGTAGCAAGTCCATAAATATATTCTCCAACTGTGAAAATCCTAGGAGTATCAAGGAAATGATAGACCAAAAATCATATATAGATAACACCTATTTCCACTATGACACGATGGCCTGGATGGAGTTCCAATAAGATAAGTAACAACTCCCACTTGCTAGTGTCCAGTCAGATTAATCGCTGTGGAACAGTAAAAAGGTGTATAAGAGTAGTATTACTCACATCTGGATGGTCTTCATGATATTCCTCCTCTGGTGTGTGCATCCGGTCTTCCAAGAGTAACAGCAAGGCAATGTAGGAAACTGGGTGTATATCAGAGACCAGGTATGAGGGGGTCAATATACACCTTGATAAAGAGCGTTCCGCTTGAAACGCGTTGGTGGGGGCCCGTGGGCTCACTGTATTTTTATGGTTTGATCCATTAAATATTTTTATGGGACACACACTCTCTCGCAGTTTGTTCTTCTTTTCCTGTGTCCAGTTGTGCTCCAACCTTCCTACATTGCCTTGGGATAAGCATCTGACACCATTCCCGCATTGAGCTGCCTGTAGTCAATTCAGAAGCGGGTAGTCCCATCCTTCTTTGGTACTAGGACTTCTGGACAAGACCAAGAGCTCTGGGATGATACAATTACCCCTAGGGCCAGCATCTCCTCTACTTCCCTCTCAATACTGCCCTGATACCCGATAGGCATGCTTATGCAGAGTTCTCAGCTCACAGGTGAGCACTGGGTGATCAGTGATATGTGTTCTGCCTGGCTTGTCTGTGAACAGAACCCTATACTGTTCTAGCATAGCCCTCACCTGTACCTTCGGCTGCGTGCTGAATTCGGATCTTATCTATACCTGCGCTATGGTGCCCCCCTGCCTACATTACCATAGGAGGTCAGGCAGAGCGTTGCTCGCCGGGTCCTTAATCGGTGGGCTACAAATAGCCAGCACTGATGCCACACTTGGGGCAAAATACTCCTTAAGCATATTGATGTGATGGGTCCTATTTCTTCCTGTCTCTTCATCTAACTGTACAACATAGTTGTACTCATTCGTCTTTTAAGAACCATGTATTGTCCAGACCAGACAGCCATCAATTTGTTCTGACGAGTGGGCTTCAGAACAAGTACTTGCTGTCCTGGGATGAATGATCTGCTACGGGCATTCTGGTCATACCAAGATTTCTGCTTGGTCTGAGCCTAACTGAGCCTAGCCTGAGCCAACCCCATAAGCATTTCTAGCCGGTCTCTGAGATCTACTACATACTGAAGCACAGAAGCACCCGTATTAGTACTCTACTTTTCCCATCCCTCATGGAATAAGTCAAGAGGTCCCCATACCCTGCGACAATATAGCAGTTCAGATGGAGATAACCTGGTAGATTCTTGAAATACCTCTCGGTATGCAAACAGCAAGTGCTGTAAGTGAATCTCCCAGTCCTTCCCTTCATCTTCTATAAAAGTTTGCAGCATCTGCTTCAAGGTACCATTGAACCTTTCACATAAACCGTTGGTCTGGGGGTGGTAAGGGGTCGTACACTGGTGATTCACCCCGCACGCATCCCAGAGACACTGTAACAATTCACTCATGAATTGCGAACCTTGATCGGTTAGAATCTCACTAGGGAAACCTACTCTAGTGAATATAACTAGCGATGCTTTTGCCACTGCCCTAGCATCGATGGTGGCAAGTGCTATGGCCTCATGATACCGGGTGGTAAACTCCACCATCGTGAGGATGTAATGCTTGCCAGACCAACTGGGGATCATGAGGGGTCCCACTATGTCCATAGCTACCCTATGGAAAGGTTCCCCAACTACCGGTAACGGGTTCAGGGGTGCACTCACATGAACACCCACCTTACATACTCGCTGGCAGGCATCACAGGAGTGGCAGAAATCTGCCACAGCCCCTGATGCCCCCGGCCAGTAGTAACGCTGCAACAGCTGGGCTCTCGTCCGAGTGACCCCTGATGCCCGCTAGTGGCATGGAGTGGGCTACCTGTAACAACTGTTGCCTATACTACCTCGGTACCACTAACTGTCTCCAGCAGTCCAGACCCTATCTAGACCCATAGCCATCTGCTCTCTATATAAGAGCCCGCGGTGCCATGAGAAACGTTCTGACCCACTGTCCGAGTTAGGCTCAGACCCCCGGAGGTTCATGCGTTCCAAGCTGGGATCAGATCTCACCACATCCCTAAACTGTGTCCCTATTTCTGGCCACCCTTCCTCAGTCTCTAAGTCACGGGAACAGGTAAAGGGGAAGGTAAGTCAGTACACTGTTGCGACTCAGTCTGGCTTACCTGCCTGGTCTCCTCAGAGACACCTAGAACTGTTGATCCCAATTGCAGGGGGTGGCAGATCCTTCAGGTGCAACTCCTGATGACTGACTCCTGGTAATCGCTGCAACAGGAGCCAGCTCTCCCGTGAAAATGCATGTTACATGCCCCAGGTCATTGCCAAGGAATTTAACAAATATGGAAAGATCTCCCAAATGTGTCGCACAGGAGAAACACCCTTCTCAAATTAAAATATAACTTTTATTAATACATTAATTAAAATATAAGTATAGTGAGGTAAACAATGGACCAAGATAATTAAAATAAATTTTAAAAAATAAATAAAAAATGAAAGGAGACGTCAGTATGCTGAATCTGAACGCTATTGCTGGAAATGAAAATAACTATCAAATCTATAGTGTGAACCACAGTTATACAATTGAATTAACTGTGGTGGTAGCTATTTCAATGTATCCTAGCGTTATCAGATACCTGATCCTACGTGTACCTAGAACCTTTTCTATTGAGAGGTCCAATGTGTATACAAGTGCTTACTTGATGGAAAAATAAATACTCTGTATGCCTATGTTTGGTGTTGATTTGTAGAGTGTGAGATGTATACTGTGATCACAGAGACTAGGGACTATTTGGTTTGCAAAGATAGTCCATATCACTCAATACATACAGTATACATATACTTTTTCACCAGACCAAATAGGTGCAGAGACTCTATAAAAGTCTCTGCACCTATTTGGTCTGGTGAAAAAGTATGTGTATATGTATTGAGTGATATGGACTATCTCTGCAAACCAAATAGACCCTAGTCTCTGTGATCACAGTATACCTCTCACACTCTACAAATCAACACCAAACATAGGCATATAGAGTATTTATTTTTCCATCAAGAAAGCACTTGTATACACATTTGACCTCTCAATAGAAAAAGTTTTAGGTACACGTAGGATCAGGTATCTGATAACACTAGGATACATTGAAATAGCTACCACCACAGTTAATTCAATTGTATAACTGTGGTTCACACTATAGATTCGATAGCTATTTTCATTTCCAGCAATAGCGTTCAGATTCAGCATACTGGCGTCTCCTTTCATTTATAATTTATTTGAATTATCTTGGTCCATTGTTTACCTTTACCTCACTATACCTATATTTTAATTAATGTGTTAATAAAAGTTATATTTTAATTTGAAAAGGGTGTTTCTCCTGTGCGACACATTTGGAAGTTCTTTCCACTTTTGTTCACATTATCAATACTCCTAGTCAGCACCACCCTTACATCAGATATAGTGAGGTTTTGCTATAACGGAATATAATTACACTCTCCTGGGTGTGGTGCGGGGTACACACATACCCCTTAGGGGGTATGTGACAGAGTGAAGTCAACTCCTATCAGTTACGCCTGGGAGACATATGTCTGAGTGCTTCATCCAGCACTCATAGGGGTTAACTTGGGTAGTCAGGAAGTAAGCTGACACCTGAGAGCCAGAAAGGTAGAAAAGGATCTTGTTACCAGCAGTAGCTGTCTCTCTCAGACAAGACCACATGGATAGATGTGCTACTAGCCAGAAGGATACAACACTACTTACTGCAGCCAAAGTAAGATTTGTTTAATTTGTTTTCATGACTGCTTAATAGACTCTGAAGGTTTGGTTATGGTTTAGCCAGCCAGCCTGCTAGATAGGTCTGCTGTGTTAGTCAGTTTTTCTCCCATCATGGAGCAGAATTTATTTTATTAAAGGGACAGTGTACCCGCATGTTATGTTACTGTGGAAAAATAAAGCCATTGAACATTTTTCATTATCCTGAAACTACACGTGTGGACTGTTCCCTGACCTCGGCTACAGGCCGTCCTGCCACAAGTGGTGTCAGAAGTGGGATGTCGGATAACCCCTGTATCTGAAGGGCCACAAAAAAAAAAAAAAAAAATGGAGAATTTTTTTTCTCAGTTCCTTGAGCAACAACTCCAGCTAGCAGAGAAACAAGCTCAGCGACAGGCCCAGCAAGATGAGCGACGGGCCCAGCAAGCTGAGCGACAAGCCCAGCGAGATGAGCAATAGGCCCGGCGAGAGGAAAAGCTACTCCAACTGCTGGTCGAAGGCCCAACCCCAGGCAGACCAGGGATTCCAAATAACCCACCGGTGATGCTGCCTAAGATGAAGCCAAACGAAGACCCAGAGGCATTTCTCCTCACTTTTGAAAGGGTAGCCACGGCCCATGGCTGGACAGTTGATCGCTGGGTAACGACTCTGGCTCCACTCCTCATATGGGAAGCTCAGGCAGCCTACCAGGCTCTTCCAGCAGACGAGGCCATGGACTGCTATTCTGGATCGCCTAGGCCTCACTGCAGAGACCTACCGACAGCGGTTCCGGACAGTCAAATATACAAACAGAGACAGACCCCGGGTCGTAGCCCACCGCTTACTAGACTTATGTACCAGGTGGATACAACCGGAAAAACATGACAAGGCAGAGATCCTTGAACAGTTTGTGCTCGAGCAGTTCATACAGATACTGCCCCCCTCCTCCCGCTCCTGGGTAAAAATACACGCTGCATTTTCCCTGGATTCAGCGGTCCGCTTGGTGGAAAACTTCCTGGGCAACGACACCCAACAGGATAGCTGGGAACGGCCGGTGCAAACACCAGCTGCTTCCGGTGATGCTAGAGGCAGGAGAGCAGACAATCGAGGGGTCTACAACCCGCCAGCTCGGGAGATCCAGTCAACCCGATCGGAAGACCCTTTCCCATCTCGGAGGGTTCCTGGTACAAACTCCCGCAGAGACGCCCATCCTGGGTCCGAGGCCACTGGATCACTCAAGGGATGCCGCCACCCACAGTATTCCCCGAGAACCTGGACTCCTGTCACCCACCCGGTGGAGAGGATAACTCCACCAACTAGAAGGGAGGACCCCATCCAACAGCGGAGAGGTCCAAACACCGAGCCCCGCCGAGAGCTTCCGCGGACGACAGAGTTTGCGGACTCAGGAGATGAGGAGATGGACTGTTCATATGGCAGAATCACTGCCACAGCTTGTCTCCAAGGGGACCACAATCCGTGGTTAGTCCTAGCATCTCTGGAGGGGACAAAAGTGAACGCCATGCTGGACTCGGGCTCTGGAAAAACCCTGATCCTAGAGGTCCTAATTCCAAGCAATAGACTATCTTATGACTCTCCTTGGAATATCGAGTGTATCCATGGGGATACAAAGAGATACCCGACGGCGAACGTTACACTGCGTATCCAGGATCAAGAGGCTAGCCTACTAGTGGGAGTTGCTCCCTGGCTACCTGCTCCTGTTCTACTTGGCCGAGACTGGCCCTACCTCGAAACATTGTTGGCCCCTACTCCTACGGAGCCTTCTTCTCTGGTACCGGAGAAGCCCGGAGACTTGTTCCCTTTTTCCCCAGAGATTTTCCCCCGTAGACACCATGTCCCAAAGACACGTAAACAGAGACGTGCGTAAAAAGAGGACTGGTTAAGAAAGGCTGGGACTTTTGGTAACATTAGTCAGCCCAAAGGACTGCCGGTCATGGCCGGGGATGACCAGGGTGGGGAACAGATAGATACGGGAGTGTTGCCAGCCCTGGATCTTCCTGACTTCCGTCAGAGGCAGAGGGAGGACCCAGCTCTGGCTAGACAATATAAGAAGGTGGTACAGGTCAACAACAAGATAATAGATGAACAAGGTGTAAAAGTGTATCCACATTTTGAACTGTTGAATGACATACTATATTGTGTGAATAAGGTTACACAAACAGGGGAGGTCATTCGACAGATACTAGTCCCTAAAGGGTTGATTAAAACAGTGTTCACCCTAGCCCATAGTCTCCCATGGGTTGGTCATTTGGGCAGAGATAAGACCACGGACCGCATCTCGTCCCGGTTTTACTGGCCAGGCATACATGGTGACATCATGAAATTATGTGAGACATGTCCTGAATGCCAGTTAACAAGCCAAAAAGGACAGAACCCGGCTCCCTTGGTTCCTCTGCCCTTGGTAGCCATCCCATTCGAGAGAATTGGGGTAGATCTGGTCGGACCTTTAGAACCCTCTGCGAAGGGACATAAATTTATACTCGTTGTTGTTGATTATGCCACCAGATATCCTGAGGCCTTCCCTCTGAGATCAGCCACTGCTAAACAGGTTGCTCAGAGGCTGTTAGAACTGTTTTCTAGGGTAGGACTTCCCCAAGTAATGTTAACTGACCAGGGAACAAATTTCATGGCAAAGTTAATGCAGGATGTCCTGAAGTTATTGGAGGTAAAATCCGTCCGGACCTCGGTCTACCATCCTCAGACTGATGGATTGGTAGAGAGGTTTAACCGTACTTTAAAATCTATGCTTAGGAAGTTTGTGGACACTGAAAAGCGACCTTGGGATGAACTTCCCCCTTTCCTGTTGTTTGCGGTACGAGAAATTCCCCAATCATCCACAGGCTTCTCCCCGTTTGAGCTCCTATATGGACGCCAACCTCTGGGTATTCTCGACCTACTGAAGGAATCCTGGGAGGAGGAGCCCTCCACCTCCAAGAATACCCTTCAGTATGTCATAGACCTTAGAAACCGCCTAGACATGATAGGTCGGTTTGCAAAGGAAAACCTCAAATCTGCTCAAGAACGTCAAGAGAGGCAGTACAACCAAAATGCTCGCTTGAGGGTCTTCCAACCTGGGGACCAAGTGATGCTACTACTACCGACATCAGAAAGTAAACTCCTTGCGAAGTGGCAGGGTCCTTTCCAAGTTCTCCGACCCACCGGGGAGGTGAACTATGAGATCTCTCAACCAGGGTCCAGGAAGGGTAAACAAATCTACCACGTGAACCTCCTGAAACCCTGGAAAACAATGAGATCGCTGTTCATTCATCCTCGGGAAGGAGAGACGGATTTGGGTCCAAAGCTTCCAAAGGGTAGTACGTACACTGACCATCAGGTTCCCATGGGAGAGCAGTTAACAACGGAACAAAGGTCAGACCTACTTGATGTATGTGACCAGTTCTCAGATGTTTTTTCTGAGCTGCCAGGGCAGACTGATTTAGTGTCCCATAGGATTGAGACAGAACCTGGCGTAAAAGTACGGTCCCGTCCCTATAGATTGCCAGAGGGCCGAAAAGACCTGGTAGAGAGGAGATAATAGACATGTTAGAATTGGGCGTGATCGAGGAGTCCCACAGCGAATGGTGTAGACCTATCGTGTTGGTCCCTAAACCAGATGGGAAGGTGAGGTTTTGCGTAGATCTGTGAAAGGTAAATGCTGTATCCAGATTTGATGCATATCCAATGCCTAGGGTGGATGAATTGCTTGATTCGCTTGGTAAAGCAGAGTATATCTCCACCCTAGATCTCACGAAAGGATATTGGCAGATACCTCTAGTGGAAGAATCCAAATGCAAAACTGCCTTCGCCACCCCTCTCGGTTTATACCAATTCGTCACTATGCCATTTGGATTACATGGGGCTCCAGCCACGTTCCAAAGGTTAATGGACAAGGTACTACGACCCCATAGGGCATATGCCGCGGCCTACTTGGATGACATTGTCATCTATAGCAGACACTGGCAGTCTCATATAAAAAGGTTAAGGGCAGTCCTAACGTCCTTAAGAGAAGCAGGGCTCACTGCAAATCCAAAAAAATGTGCCCTGGGTAAATCCACTACAAAGTTCTTGGACTATGCCGTTGGGGGAGGGATAGTAAGGCCACTAGCTAGCAAGGTGGCCGCCATAAAGGAAGTCCCCACCCCACAGACAAAGACACAGGTCCGCTCCCTTTTGGGGTTAGCAGGGTATTACCGGCGGTTTATCCCCAATTTTTCAGAAATTTCTGCACACCTAACAGATCTGACAAAAAAGAGTGCCCCAACCCAAGTTAAATGGTCTTGGGAGTGCCAAGACGCCTTTGACATGCTAAAAAAGTGCCTGTCAGAGGGCCCCGCTCTTCGGAGCCCAGATTTTAAAGAGCCCTTCATCATCCAGACAGATGCCTCAGAGGTAGGACTGGGAGCAGTGCTGTCTCAGCAATTTGATGGTGTTGAACACCCCATACTGTTCATCAGCCGGAAGCTGTTCCCAAGGGAAGTGAGGTATTCCGTTATTGAGAAGGAGTGCCTCGCTGTAAAATGGGCAATTGAGGCCTTGAGACATTATGTCGCCGGAGTACACTTCACCCTGGTCACTGACCATGCGCCCTTGAAGTGGTTAAACACCATGAAGGACACAAATCCAAGGTTGACCAGGTGGTATATTGCCCTCCAACCCTTCTCGTTTGATATTCAGCATAGACCTGGAAAGGACCATGGAAATGCTGATTTTTTTGTCAAGGGAAGGAGTGGAGGGTCAGGCTTCAGCCGTGTGGGACACTAGCCACACACAAACAGGGGAGGTATGTGACAGAGTGAAGTCAACTCCTATCAGTTATGCCTGGGAGACATATGTCTGAGTGCTTCATCCAGCACTCATAGGGGTTAACTTGGGTAGTCAGGAAGTAAGCTGACACCTGAGAGCCAGAAAGGTAGAAAAGGATCTTGTTACCAGCAGTAGCTGTCTCTCTCAGACAAGAGCACATGGATAGATGTGCTGCTAGCCAGAAGGATACAACACTACTTACTGCAGCCAAAGTAAGATTTGTTTCATTTGTTTTCATGACTGCTTAAAAGACTCTGAAGGTTTGGTTATGGTTTAGCCAGCCAGCCTGCTAGATACAGTAGGTCTGCTGTGTTATTCAGTTTTTCTCCCATCATGGAGCAGAATTTATTTTATTAAAGGGACAGTGTACCCGCATGTTATGTTACTGTGGAAAAATAAAGCCATTGAACATTTTTCATTATCCTGAAACTACACGTGTGGACTGTTCCCTGACCTCGGCTACAGGCCGTCCTGCCACAAGTGGTGTCAGAAGTGGGATGTCGGATAACCCCTGTATCTGAAGGGCCACAAAAAAAAAAAAAAAAAATGGAGAATTTTTTTTCTCAGTTCCTTGAGCAACAACTCCAGCTAGCAGAGAAACAAGCTCAGCGACAGGCCCAGCAAGATGAGCGACGGGCCCAGCAAGCTGAGCGACAAGCCCAGCGAGATGAGCAATAGGCCCGGCGAGAGGAAAAGCTACTCCAACTGCTGGTCGAAGGCCCAACCCCAGGCAGACCAGGGATTCCAAATAACCCACCGGTGATGCTGCCTAAGATGAAGCCAAACGAAGACCCAGAGGCATTTCTCCTCACTTTTGAAAGGGTAGCCACGGCCCATGGCTGGACAGTTGATCGCTGGGTAACGACTCTGGCTCCACTCCTCATATGGGAAGCTCAGGCAGCCTACCAGGCTCTTCCAGCAGACGAGGCCATGGACTGCTATTCTGGATCGCCTAGGCCTCACTGCAGAGACCTACCGACAGCGGTTCCGGACAGTCAAATATACAAACAGAGACAGACCCCGGGTCGTAGCCCACCGCTTACTAGACTTATGTACCAGGTGGATACAACCGGAAAAACATGACAAGGCAGAGATCCTTGAACAGTTTGTGCTCGAGCAGTTCATACAGATACTGCCCCCCTCCTCCCGCTCCTGGGTAAAAATACACGCTGCATTTTCCCTGGATTCAGCGGTCCGCTTGGTGGAAAACTTCCTGGGCAACGACACCCAACAGGATAGCTGGGAACGGCCGGTGCAAACACCAGCTGCTTCCGGTGATGCTAGAGGCAGGAGAGCAGACAATCGAGGGGTCTACAACCCGCCAGCTCGGGAGATCCAGTCAACCCGATCGGAAGACCCTTTCCCATCTCGGAGGGTTCCTGGTACAAACTCCCGCAGAGACGCCCATCCTGGGTCCGAGGCCACTGGATCACTCAAGGGATGCCGCCACCCACAGTATTCCCCGAGAACCTGGACTCCTGTCACCCACCCGGTGGAGAGGATAACTCCACCAACTAGAAGGGAGGACCCCATCCAACAGCGGAGAGGTCCAAACACCGAGCCCCGCCGAGAGCTTCCGCGGACGACAGAGTTTGCGGACTCAGGAGATGAGGAGATGGACTGTTCATATGGCAGAATCACTGCCACAGCTTGTCTCCAAGGGGACCACAATCCGTGGTTAGTCCTAGCATCTCTGGAGGGGACAAAAGTGAACGCCATGCTGGACTCGGGCTCTGGAAAAACCCTGATCCTAGAGGTCCTAATTCCAAGCAATAGACTATCTTATGACTCTCCTTGGAATATCGAGTGTATCCATGGGGATACAAAGAGATACCCGACGGCGAACGTTACACTGCGTATCCAGGATCAAGAGGCTAGCCTACTAGTGGGAGTTGCTCCCTGGCTACCTGCTCCTGTTCTACTTGGCCGAGACTGGCCCTACCTCGAAACATTGTTGGCCCCTACTCCTACGGAGCCTTCTTCTCTGGTACCGGAGAAGCCCGGAGACTTGTTCCCTTTTTCCCCAGAGATTTTCCCCCGTAGACACCATGTCCCAAAGACACGTAAACAGAGACGTGCGTAAAAAGAGGACTGGTTAAGAAAGGCTGGGACTTTTGGTAACATTAGTCAGCCCAAAGGACTGCCGGTCATGGCCGGGGATGACCAGGGTGGGGAACAGATAGATACGGGAGTGTTGCCAGCCCTGGATCTTCCTGACTTCCGTCAGAGGCAGAGGGAGGACCCAGCTCTGGCTAGACAATATAAGAAGGTGGTACAGGTCAACAACAAGATAATAGATGAACAAGGTGTAAAAGTGTATCCACATTTTGAACTGTTGAATGACATACTATATTGTGTGAATAAGGTTACACAAACAGGGGAGGTCATTCGACAGATACTAGTCCCTAAAGGGTTGATTAAAACAGTGTTCACCCTAGCCCATAGTCTCCCATGGGTTGGTCATTTGGGCAGAGATAAGACCACGGACCGCATCTCGTCCCGGTTTTACTGGCCAGGCATACATGGTGACATCATGAAATTATGTGAGACATGTCCTGAATGCCAGTTAACAAGCCAAAAAGGACAGAACCCGGCTCCCTTGGTTCCTCTGCCCTTGGTAGCCATCCCATTCGAGAGAATTGGGGTAGATCTGGTCGGACCTTTAGAACCCTCTGCGAAGGGACATAAATTTATACTCGTTGTTGTTGATTATGCCACCAGATATCCTGAGGCCTTCCCTCTGAGATCAGCCACTGCTAAACAGGTTGCTCAGAGGCTGTTAGAACTGTTTTCTAGGGTAGGACTTCCCCAAGTAATGTTAACTGACCAGGGAACAAATTTCATGGCAAAGTTAATGCAGGATGTCCTGAAGTTATTGGAGGTAAAATCCGTCCGGACCTCGGTCTACCATCCTCAGACTGATGGATTGGTAGAGAGGTTTAACCGTACTTTAAAATCTATGCTTAGGAAGTTTGTGGACACTGAAAAGCGACCTTGGGATGAACTTCCCCCTTTCCTGTTGTTTGCGGTACGAGAAATTCCCCAATCATCCACAGGCTTCTCCCCGTTTGAGCTCCTATATGGACGCCAACCTCTGGGTATTCTCGACCTACTGAAGGAATCCTGGGAGGAGGAGCCCTCCACCTCCAAGAATACCCTTCAGTATGTCATAGACCTTAGAAACCGCCTAGACATGATAGGTCGGTTTGCAAAGGAAAACCTCAAATCTGCTCAAGAACGTCAAGAGAGGCAGTACAACCAAAATGCTCGCTTGAGGGTCTTCCAACCTGGGGACCAAGTGATGCTACTACTACCGACATCAGAAAGTAAACTCCTTGCGAAGTGGCAGGGTCCTTTCCAAGTTCTCCGACCCACCGGGGAGGTGAACTATGAGATCTCTCAACCAGGGTCCAGGAAGGGTAAACAAATCTACCACGTGAACCTCCTGAAACCCTGGAAAACAATGAGATCGCTGTTCATTCATCCTCGGGAAGGAGAGACGGATTTGGGTCCAAAGCTTCCAAAGGGTAGTACGTACACTGACCATCAGGTTCCCATGGGAGAGCAGTTAACAACGGAACAAAGGTCAGACCTACTTGATGTATGTGACCAGTTCTCAGATGTTTTTTCTGAGCTGCCAGGGCAGACTGATTTAGTGTCCCATAGGATTGAGACAGAACCTGGCGTAAAAGTACGGTCCCGTCCCTATAGATTGCCAGAGGGCCGAAAAGACCTGGTAGAGAGGAGATAATAGACATGTTAGAATTGGGCGTGATCGAGGAGTCCCACAGCGAATGGTGTAGACCTATCGTGTTGGTCCCTAAACCAGATGGGAAGGTGAGGTTTTGCGTAGATCTGTGAAAGGTAAATGCTGTATCCAGATTTGATGCATATCCAATGCCTAGGGTGGATGAATTGCTTGATTCGCTTGGTAAAGCAGAGTATATCTCCACCCTAGATCTCACGAAAGGATATTGGCAGATACCTCTAGTGGAAGAATCCAAATGCAAAACTGCCTTCGCCACCCCTCTCGGTTTATACCAATTCGTCACTATGCCATTTGGATTACATGGGGCTCCAGCCACGTTCCAAAGGTTAATGGACAAGGTACTACGACCCCATAGGGCATATGCCGCGGCCTACTTGGATGACATTGTCATCTATAGCAGACACTGGCAGTCTCATATAAAAAGGTTAAGGGCAGTCCTAACGTCCTTAAGAGAAGCAGGGCTCACTGCAAATCCAAAAAAATGTGCCCTGGGTAAATCCACTACAAAGTTCTTGGACTATGCCGTTGGGGGAGGGATAGTAAGGCCACTAGCTAGCAAGGTGGCCGCCATAAAGGAAGTCCCCACCCCACAGACAAAGACACAGGTCCGCTCCCTTTTGGGGTTAGCAGGGTATTACCGGCGGTTTATCCCCAATTTTTCAGAAATTTCTGCACACCTAACAGATCTGACAAAAAAGAGTGCCCCAACCCAAGTTAAATGGTCTTGGGAGTGCCAAGACGCCTTTGACATGCTAAAAAAGTGCCTGTCAGAGGGCCCCGCTCTTCGGAGCCCAGATTTTAAAGAGCCCTTCATCATCCAGACAGATGCCTCAGAGGTAGGACTGGGAGCAGTGCTGTCTCAGCAATTTGATGGTGTTGAACACCCCATACTGTTCATCAGCCGGAAGCTGTTCCCAAGGGAAGTGAGGTATTCCGTTATTGAGAAGGAGTGCCTCGCTGTAAAATGGGCAATTGAGGCCTTGAGACATTATGTCGCCGGAGTACACTTCACCCTGGTCACTGACCATGCGCCCTTGAAGTGGTTAAACACCATGAAGGACACAAATCCAAGGTTGACCAGGTGGTATATTGCCCTCCAACCCTTCTCGTTTGATATTCAGCATAGACCTGGAAAGGACCATGGAAATGCTGATTTTTTTGTCAAGGGAAGGAGTGGAGGGTCAGGCTTCAGCCGTGTGGGACACTAGCCACACACAAACAGGGGAGGTATGTGACAGAGTGAAGTCAACTCCTATCAGTTATGCCTGGGAGACATATGTCTGAGTGCTTCATCCAGCACTCATAGGGGTTAACTTGGGTAGTCAGGAAGTAAGCTGACACCTGAGAGCCAGAAAGGTAGAAAAGGATCTTGTTACCAGCAGTAGCTGTCTCTCTCAGACAAGAGCACATGGATAGATGTGCTGCTAGCCAGAAGGATACAACACTACTTACTGCAGCCAAAGTAAGATTTGTTTCATTTGTTTTCATGACTGCTTAAAAGACTCTGAAGGTTTGGTTATGGTTTAGCCAGCCAGCCTGCTAGATACAGTAGGTCTGCTGTGTTATTCAGTTTTTCTCCCATCATGGAGCAGAATTTATTTTGTTAAAGGGACAGTGTACCCGCATGTTATGTTACTGTGGAGAAATAAAGCCATTGAACATTTTTCATTATCCTGAAACTACACGTGTGGACTGTTCCCTGACCTCGGCTACAGGCCGTCCTGCCACAGGGTACATTTTCTTTTTTTGTGTTCATTGCCAAGGAAGACCTCAGCATCTAAGCCAGGCAATACCCCCATCTCCCTCATGTCACGTCCGGCACTCCAATCAAGGAATACCTGGGCAACCTGGAGGGACTTAGGTCCTCCGTCTGGCATGATCACTTACATCCCGGTGCTCAGGAGCAAATACCCTGGCTGGACCATATCAGGTCGGACCAGGGTAACAGCGGCACCGTAGTTGAGCAAGCCGGCTGCTTGGTGAGCTCTGATGGTTACTGGTCGCAGATGCCGCTGCCGGACATTGTTGGACTGCATCTCGACTGGTGCAATCTGATGTCCCACTGTCTCTGCTGTGGTTCCTGGGGGGCAAGTGCAGAACTCTCCATGGAGGTTCCCCTTGGGACTGGTCCGACAGCTGTACTTGGTTCCTGCCACACACCGTGGTGTGCCTGCCACACACAGGTGACTGGCTTCACAGCTGGAGAGCATTGCCCCTGGTGGGGTCCATGGGACCTCGGATGGTCCGGACAGTCTGGCTTGATGTGCCCAGTCTTGTTGCACTGATAGCACCTCCTTTCATGTTGAACTCTGCAGTTTTGGGTGCACTTCCATCTGCTGCAGGTTTACTCTTCCACTGAAGAGTGCTTTTGGTTCCTTTGGCCGAAGTGGCTTTGTCCTGGGTAGGCCTTTCTTGCGCAACACCACCCGACTGGTGACAAATTCATCAGCCAGTTTTGCAGCACCTGTATAAGTCTTTGGTTTGCGGTCAAAGATCCATTCCAACACGTCCATGGGGCACTGCTGCAAAAACGGTTCCTTATAGATTAAGTCCAGAAGCAAGTGGTACTTGGTAGCACCATACACCGCCACCCACTGTCCCCCATGCAAAGCCATGCGGGAGGCAAACAGCGTGTAGGACTTTCGGGTCCGTTTCTCCTTGGATCGAAACATTCCCCGATATGCTTCTGGGGTGAGGGCATACATTGTGAGTAGAAGGGCTTTCACATGTGTCACGGGAGACCAGCACTTTTAACACTTTTATACCCGGGGATCATATGATTGAGCAAAGCAAGGAGATAAAATAAATTGTAATTTATTTCACGTTTGGACACACACTAATGTTACACAATTGCAATCAAAATACACTTAATGGGACGGGTCAAACAAAATAAAATGTTCCTAAAAATATATCTTGAAAAACAGAGTCTCTATGAGCAATTTCCCAGGAGAGGGAGTTGATTGCAAAATGGCTTGAAATGGTCCACGGTCAGCAACGCTACCTGCAACTACTCTGTACTCCGACGGAGCTGCTTCTTTCGTCGGTCACCGCTATAATAGCACTTGGCATCCTTGTAGCTTACGAAATCTTGGATGTTTCTTACGAAGCTTGATGAAATCTTACATGAATCTGATTCCCGATGGGCTGCACGGATTCTTTTAGAGTTTAAATCCCCATCTCTAATTAGTGCAGCCAATCCCTCCGTGGGAATACATTTTCCCACCTATCCTGGAGTTGCCAATACTTTGGAAATCTGGCAGAGGGGGCTTCTAATTCTGCTAAGAGCATGTGCCAACCTAGCACCTTTGCTCCTTAGCATATGAGACCCAGCCCCTCTCCCTGACGGCACTAAGTCTGTTCTAGCCACCATTTGCTAAACTAGGATGGGGTTTCTTGAGGATCCCCTCCCCAACTAACACCTTGGGGACACTGAGCCCTTTCAACTCCAGGCTTTTACAGACATCAGGGCACCAAGCCAGCGGGTTGTCTTAGAAGTCCGAAGCTGCACATTCTTATCTGCTTTAGTGAGTCACTAGACACCTATTAAGTGGGGGCTACAATAAATGAGAATTTCCCGGTCCCTGGTGGTCTGAATGAAATCCCAAATGTGCCTAACATGTTGGATACATTATTTGAGGGGGACTTCCATTCATAATTTTTTATACAAACTTATAAAAATTATGCTATGGCCCTTTTTCATGTTTCCTTCCTGAACTACGCGCACAGCAAGTTCTAGCGTGCTGGAAGCTTCCTAGCAGAAGTTAGCACACAGCCGCTTTTATTACTTGAGCGCTGAGTTTAAAAACATTTTTCCTCTCGCCACCTTATACCTGGTGGGAAACACATTGAACCCTTATACTGAGTTCTGGGGGTTTGGGCATATACTGGGGGACCCTGGAATGTGATTTCCTCTTGCCCGGTCTTACTGTTCTGGTCTGTGCTGAAGCAGGGAAATCTGGCAATGAGCTGCAAACTGCTTCCTAGGGAGGATTTTGTCCGGTGGTCTGTGTCTTCATGTCCCCAGGAATCTGGTAGGATTCTTGAGTTCATGTTTTGGGGTAACCAGCAAGTCTAGCCCCCTTCTACCCAAACACACCCTGACAAGACTTTACCATAAAATCATCCCTGAAACTCATGCCCTGGGCATCTCCACTGTTTAGCACTCATGGAACAGTAAAACACACACACATCTTTATTGAAACATAGTGCACCTGCGTAACTGGGTTGCAGAGCTGACACTTCAAACCCCCAATATGGCTCAGGGGCACCTAGCAGGGCATAACACCTTTATAATTGGCCTGGGTACCCCCTCACCATCAAAACATGTCTATAGTCATTGCCATCCTTGTGTGCAATTGCGTGGAGAGTCATTTTGGCCTCACCGGACAATAACAGGTCATGCCGCAACACCCAGTCCCGCTCTGGTACCTTGTATCTGTGACATTGGGCTTCAAAGTTCCTGAGAAACCCATCAATTTTGTCCGTGCCAACCACGAACTTCCCGAAGCTGTGATGGTCAACTTGGGGGGTTGCTTGTTCCCGTTAACGAGGTGGGAGTGTGGGGCTGATGTTCATTGTGCGGCTGCAAGCAGCCTGACCCTTTCGTCAAGGGTCGCCCCCTCTCCCCATGAGGCAAGGAGTGTGGTGATTACGAGGGTGGCAAATCCAGTAGCCACTGGGGCTACCACGGCCACACTCCCCCGAACCGGTGCCCCAGCAATGTACCTGCTGGCACCCGCTCCCTCCCCATGTCCTTCCTCCACCACCGGGGCTGGATTAACCTCCTGCGCCTCGGGCTGAAGAGTTACCACTGCAACTGCAGCTGAAAGCAAGTCCTCCTCTGGTAAAGCCATGCAGGCTTCGTGAGCATCCAAGTCCTCCTCCAGTAAAGTCTTTGACCGACCGTCTGTCGGTAGCCCATAGCTTTCACACCGGGCAACAATCTTTGTTCGGTCCCATGATCTGTACCGACCCGATTGCTTGTGCATCTTCGCCTGCAGGCACTAAACTAAGGAATAAGGAGAAACTATGTTTTCCGTTGTGACGGTGAGGGGGTACCCAGGCTAGTAAATAAAGGAATTATGCCCGGCTGGGTGCCCCTGGGTCATATTGGGAAAATGTGTAGTGTCAGCTCTGCAGCCCAGTAATGGCTACGACCCTGTGAATGTTTTATAATTGTCTGTGTGTATCCCGCTAGGTATAACGGAACCACATTAATACTCTGAGTGCAACTGTATAAGTTGTAACCAGTAATGTATCAGTTATGTATCATGTGTGTGCATTTGAACAGTGTTACGCTGCCAACCGCAGGAAGAGAAAAAGTTCTTAAAACACGGCAGCTTGCTGCATAGCGTATAATTCTGGCTAGGGATGTCCTAGCGCTTGGATTTTTGCTATGCGTGCGGCTGGGCGTATATCATGAAAACGGTTATAGTTTATGTTTTAGAAACTTTTATAAAAAAACATGAATGAAAGTCCCCCTCTTTTAGGTGTATTACAATTATAAGAGCCAGGGAATTTACATTAAGGCGGGCAGAACAGCGGAAACACTTGATTCACAAGTACCATGATCAAAAGGTATATGGCAGGACATCCCTGCAAGTGAGTCATGCAAAACTTAACCCCAGACTTCTAAGGCACCCTGTGGGGATGGTTCCAGAATGTCTGACCAGGTCCAGAGATAACAAAGGACCCGCATGTTAAAGTGTTAAGTGGGGAGGGGGAGATGTAAACAGTGTTCCCCTGACATATGTCCAGATGTAGACAAGATGTCGTCAGGGAAGTGGGCTTGGTTAGGTATGTTAAGCGGAATAGGTGCAAAGTACGTGCATGCCCTTGGCATACGTTGAAGCCCCTTTGCCCAGTTCCAGGAAGTCCTGGCAACCTTGCCATGGGTGGGAAGTTTGGTTCCCACACAACGATTGGCTGCAGAGTATAGAGATAGGACTTTGGTGCTTTTAAAAGTCTGTGCAGCCAATCGGGAGTGAGATTCATCGTGCGGGACAAAGATTATAACATCGGAACCAAGAATTGTACCCTGCTTCAAGAGTTCGTAAGAACTAAGGAAAAAATGAAAGATTACGTTCGGAGGAGAAATAGTGGTTGCGAGCGGCGCCACTAGCCAAAGACTGTTTCGAGGCTCTATTTGTGCACCAACCCCGCACCTGGGAAATGGTGCCTAGAGACTTTATTTCTGTGAAGTTCGTTCCGGGAACATTTTATATCGTTTTGCCCCGTCCCAGTAAGTGTCATTTCATAATATTTTGTAAATCAAGCTGTGTATGTTCATTGTGTAAATAAATTACAATTATTTTATCTTTTGCTTTGCTCAAACAAAGGATCCGGGTATTAATGTGTTAAAAGTGCTGTCCTCCCGTGACATCGATGTCTTGTGAAATATGTATAAGCTACTGCTTGTTTTGGGAGCTCGCAATCTTCAAGTTTCCCGCTATGTTATAATACCCCGCAGAGTTTATAACATAGGCTCAATCAATCCCACCGCTACTACCAGTTAATATAAGCCTGTCACGGGAGACCAGGTTTATTAACACCTTTTTATACCGGGATCATTGATTGAGCAAAACAAGGAGGTAAAATAAATTATAATTTATTTCCGGAAAAGACATACACACAATGTAACACAATTTACAGGTTTAACACACTTACTGGGAATGGGGCTAATAAATAAATCTATCCTTTAAATGAAATTCACAAAAATGACCTCTGTAGGAGCCCTTTCCAATGACTGGTAGATACTCACGAAAGTCCTGGAACTGATTTTGGCATACAATGCCAGACGTGACCGCGCCATTCTTATCACTGTGTATACCCTTGGGTAATAATTATAAAAGAATTAAGTCAAAACCAATGTGGCTAAATAAACAGGTAGGGGAGGAAATGGACAAGAAGAGGAAGGCGTTTAAATTCTTTAAGTCAGTAGGGACTGAGACATCGTATCAGAAGTATAAGGACTGTAACAAAAATTGCAAAAGGGCAATCAAATTAGCAAAAATGGATAATGAAAAAAGGATTGCAATAGAAAGTAAGGTCAACCCTAAAATGTTCTTTAAGTACCTTAATAACAAAAAAATGAGAAAAGAAAATGTAGGACCTTTTCAGTGTGAGATGGGTAGACAAACTATTGGAGATAAGGAAAAAGCAGAGGTATTAAACAAATGTTTTGCCTCTGTATTTACAAGGGAAGAATCAAGTTCAATAGTAGGGCCGCAGGAGGAAGCCACAACCTCCATATTAATGAACAATTGGTTAACTGAGGAAGAAGTTCATATGCGACTTGAAAAAATTAAAGTAAATAAGGCACCTGGCCCCGATGGCATACATCCAAGAGTTCTCAAGGTGTTAAGCTCAGTAATAGCCAAACCATTATAATTAATATTCAAGGACTCCATTTCCACAGGCTCAGTACCACAAGATTGGCGTAAAGCAGATGTGGTGCCTATATTAAAAAGGAAGCTAGATCACAACCGGGGAATTACAGACCTGTAAGCCTGACTTCAATAGTGGGGAAACTACTTGAAGGTTTAATACGGGATAATATTCAGGAATACCTAATGGAAAACAAAATTATTAGTACAGGTAAACCCCATTATAGCGCGGTCCTCAGGGTCCACCCCGAGACCACTGCGCTTGTAACGGGGTCGCGCTAATTTTTTTACAAAAATGGCCGCCGCGCGCCTGATCGACGCTCCGGTCCGGTTGCTAGGGCCACCTGGTTACCAGGGCTTGTGACAGGTGGGCCAGACCGGCCTGTGACTCACCCACTATGCCACCTCCTCTTGGCCGGTGAGCAAGCTGCTCCTGCCGGCTCCTCCCTCCTGGCCCTGCGGCTCCTTCCCAGATTAGATCTGCCTCCTGCCTGGCAGTGACGTGTCCCTTACCTGGTGGCTTGTACGGGGTAAGGAGAGGTGCAGTACCGGGGAAGGAAGATCTGGGCCTGTGGTGTGAGAGGATCCAGAGAGCTGAATGGGTAGCGAGGTTCCCTTTGCGTCTCTCACATGTGTCCCGACACCCCCCCTCCTCCCGACACCCCCCCTCCTCCCGACACTCCTCCCGACACCCCCCTCCTCCTGATGCCAGCTCCGATCCGATCTCAGCAGCCAACACCAAAGGTAGGGAGGGGGATAGGGAGGTGTGGTGTAGTGTGTTGTGAGAGCTGTGTGCTGTGAGAGTGTGCTGTGAGTGCTGTGTGGTGTGAGAGCTGAGTGCTGTGTGAGCAGTGTGCAGTGTAGAGTGTGTGCAGTGTGTGCAGTGTAGTGTGTGCAGTGAGTGCTGGGAGTGTGTGCAGTGTGTACAGTGTAGTGTGTGCAGTGAGTGCTGGGAGTGTGTGCAGTGTGTGCAGTGTGTGCAGTGTAGAGTGTGTGCAGAGAGCCTGGGAGTATGTGCAGTGTGTGCAGTGTAGTGTGTGCAGTGAGTGCAGTGTAGAGTGTGTGCTGGGAGTGTGTGCAGTGTGTGCAGTGAGTGCTGGGAGTGTGTGCAGTGTGTGCAGTGTAGAGTGTGTGCAGTGAGTGCTGGGAGTGTGTGCAGTGTGTGCAGTGTAGTGTGTGCAGTGAGTGCAGTGTAGAGTGTGTGCAGTGTGTGCAGTGTAGAGTGTGTGCAGTGTGTGCAGTGTAGAGTGTGTGCAGTGTAGAGTGTGTGCAGTGTGTGCAGTGTAGAGTGTGTGCAGTGAGTGCTGGGAGTGTGTGCAGTGAGTGCTGGGAGTGTGTGCAGTGAGTGCTGGGAGTGTGTGCACTGTGCTGTGAGCAGTGTGTGCAGTGTGCAAAAAAAAAAAACCGGGAGCCACGTGAAAACCGCGTTATAACCGATTTCACGGTATAACGGGGCGCGCTATAACGGGGTTTACCTGTAATAGTCAGCATGGATTTATGAAGGATAGATCATGCCAAACTAACCTTATTTGTTTCTTTGAGGAGGTAAGTAGGAATTTAGACCAGGGTAATGCAGTTGATGTGGTCTACTTAGATTTTGCAAAGGCTTTTGATATGGTTTCACACAAGAGGTTGGTGTACAAAATAAAGAAAATTGGACGCAGTAATAATATATGCACCTGGATTGAAAACTGGTTAAAGAATAGACAACAGAGGGTTGTCATAAATGGAACTTTTTCAGGTTTGGCTAAAGTCGTGAGTGGAGTACCTCAGGGATCTTCAGAAGGACTTGAAACTGGAAACGTGGGCAGGTAAATGGCAGATGAGGTTTAATACAGATAAATGTAAGGTTATGCATTTGGGATGCAAGAATAAAAAGGCGACTAACAAATTAAATGGGGATAAATTGGGGGAATCCTTGATGGAGAAGGATTTAGGAGTGCTTGTAGACAGCAGGCTTAGCAATAGTTCCCAAAGTCATGCAGTAGCTGCAAAGGCAAACAAGATCTTATCTTGCATAAAACGGACAATGGATGGAAGGGAAGTAAACATAATTATGCCCCTTTACAAAGCACTAGTAAGACCTCACCTTGAATACAATTTTGGGCACCAATCCTAAGAAAAAACATTATGGAACTAGAGAGAGTGCAGAGAAGAGCCACCAAATTAATGAAGGGTATGAACAATCTAACTTATGAGGAGAGGCTAGCTAAATTAGATTTGTTTACATTATAAAAGAGGTGTCTAAGAGGGGATATGATAACTATATACAAATATATTCGGGGACAATACAAGGAGCTTTCAAAAGAACTATTCATCCCATTGGCAGTACAAAGGACTCGGGGCCATCCGTTAAGGCTGGAGGAAAGGAGATTTCACCAGCAACAAAGGAAAGGGTTCTTTACAGTAATGGCAGTTAAAATGTGGAATTCATTACCCATGGAGACTGTGATGGCAGATACAATAGATTTGTTCAAATAAAGGTTGGACATCTTTTTAGATAGGAAAGGTATACAGGGATATACCAAATAAGTATACATGGGAAAGATGTTGATCCTGGGATTAATCCGATTGCCAATTCTTGGAGTCAGGAAGGAATTTATTTTTCCCCTTATGAGATATCATTGGATGATATGACTCTGTTTTTTTGTATGCCTTCCTCTGGATCAATAAGTAAGTATAGATAAAGGATAAAGTATCTGTTGTCTAAATTTAGCATAGGTGGAACTTGATGGACGTACGTCTTTTTTCAACCTCATCTACTATGTATGTAACTATGTAAGTGGGACTTAGAAGAATTCAAGAGTCAAAATCTTTGAAGCCAGCTCGCGTCTATTCAGTACAGAGCAGCTTTGAATTTGCCACTGTTGGTTTGGTGCTTGGGATCTGCGCTCCTAATGGCTGCATGGGTCCCATTCACAGACCTCTACAGCCTATCAGAGCGTGGGAATTGCCCTGCTAGCCAATCACCGATTTGCCGGTATTGTAAAGCTGGGTGGGCACCTTTTCTTATTCTGGAAAGGGGCATGTGCCAACCTGGCATCCCTACCTCATTGTCTCTCGGAATCCATGACTTGGAAATTCCACAGTTCATTTACAGGTTATCAGTACATATACCTAATAAATACCCAATAAATATAACTCTTTTATAAAATATACTGTGTCCTGTCTTCTGTGTGATAAAATATATAAGTCCCTGTTCTGGTGTCAGGGATGGAGTGAGAGTATACATTGCCTACACTCACTAGCCTCATTCTTGGCACACTTTAGAAATAACTTTTAAAACTTTTTCACACAAGAAATCACTCATCTTTATCACTTAGCTAGAGCACCCCTTGAACCCCTATACCAGGTTCAGGGTATCTGTGCATGTATCTGGAAACCTCTCCATATACTAGGGACCCCGTGTATGATTGCAGTTATACATTAACCCCTTCATGCCCGTTAACCTTGTCTGGAAGATGCTGCAGCGGTGAGTTGTTATAGCGTTTTCAGAGTTTTCCCCCGGCAATGTGCTTGACTGCATCTGAGAATCTCACTTGATTTCCAGATCCAAATCCTGGGGTATCCCATAACTCTGGAACCCCGATACATAGACACATTCTGTAAAGACTTTCTCCAGCAAACTCAACCTGAACTTACAGCCTAGAAATCTCCCGGTCCCAGCACCCCAGGAAAAGCAAATACAAATAAATCTTTAAAATAAAATATGTTCCAGCAAACACTGTCTAATAGAAAAATCACAGAAACAAGGGAATAAGCTAAAAATGTAACAATGATTTAATTTAAAAAAAGCACAAGATGTAATCCAAAATTGAAAATCAATGTGAAAACCAGAATAGATATAAGTGACCCAAAATTGCAAACACAAATGTAAAGAAAGAGGGGAACAACACAGGGGATGGGAAAGTGACAAGGAAAACCACAATGGGAAAAAGAGGGAGAAGGGGAAAAAGGGGGAGGGATATAGGGGGGCAGCGTTCCGAGGTAACGACCCCTTCCTCAGCCCCGTTCCCTCAGGTCCCAAGGGACCTAAGGTACTTCCCTAACCCTGTGTTCTCCAAAATAAAATGCAAACCCAAAGTAAAGCGAAGGTATAGTGATGTATGTGCCAAAATGCACAGATGATCAATAACGTCCAGAAACGGCAAAAAAAGGTTTGAATCCAACCGTACTCAGTGAGTGATATGTCAAATCTTTCTCTCCCTCTCCTGCTGTTCCAAACGGGTGTTGCTGAATGTAGCCTCTCAAAGCAGCAGTAGAAATAAGCCAGGGAGAGTGACATCATCAGTGGGTGTGTAATTGAAAAGCCTGCCCGCACTTCTACCGCTAGAAATCTCCAAGCCATTCATCAAATACTCCTAAAAATGGAGAACTCCCTAGAGAGTTAGATTCGTAATTTCATTAACTGCCTTTCAACACACGTTGTATATTTATTACAGTGTAATGTGAGGATTCACCATCCTGGCGGCTGGAGACTGTCTCCTCACCTGAAAACACCTGCCGCCATGGACACCAAGGATGCGCAGTCTCACGGCCCCGTTACGTGCGTGCAGACCTTGCGCGGCCTGTCTGCCCACCCGCGGGCTCCGCCCCCATCCTGGTGACGGACAGGAATGGCGTGGGAGTGACATGCGCTCCAGTCTCCGCCCCCTGACCTCAGTGACGTGCTCGGGTCAACACGTGCTCAGTCCTGCCTCCATTCCTGATCAGGCTGCATCATAGGGCACACCTGTGTGCACCAGCAGCCTATAGGATTCTGTTTCCTGGATCCGCCCTGGCTCTTCATTGGAGGATCTTCCTTTATATACCCTCTTGCTCCAGGCACTCATTGCTGAGCATTGTCTAGTGTGACACTGTGCCTTGCTACATCCTGTTCCTGTTTCTACTGTCTTGCCTTGTCTTGCCTTGTCTTGCCTTGCCTGTTGATCCTGCCGCTGCCTGACCCTGCTACGTACCTTGGACTCCGCATCTCTCTACTCCTGATCCAGATATCTACCTACCTTCCTCCAGTCTCCAATCCTGAACTTGGCTATGCACCCTGATGATCCGTTACTCTCCAATCCTGAACCTGGCTACGTGCCCTGACGATCCGGCACTCTCCAATCCTGAACTTGGCTATGCACCCCGACGATCCGCTACTCTGCAATCCTGATCTGGCAAGTACCCTCTACTACTCTCACGTCTATACTCCTGACCTGGCTTGCATGACCAATCTACATTCTAGGTGCATCCGCGTGGCTGTGGGTTGGTGTTACTCAATTCCTTACCTAAGCACCGCAGTCACACTTCCTTTGTGGTGAGCTAAGCGTTTCAGTATGCTCAGCCACACAAATTTCGCCCCGCTGAGGTAGGAAGAGTCCTGAGTATACACGCAAGCTACCTGTCCAGTATTGAGGTAGAACTTAGTATCACGAGAACTTCAGGTCTCTCACCCGTTCTCTCCAAGAGCCTCGCTCCTCTCTTGACCCTGCTGTCCATGAGTCTGCCACTATGCCCTCTTCACACATCTCCCAAGAACCCCGGTTACCTGCTCCTAACCACTATGGGGGTGACCCTTACGAATGCCGGGGGTTTCTTAACCTGTGCTTTATTCAATTCAAAATGAATCCATCTCGCTTCACAGCACCCCGCACCAAAGTGGCATATATTGTTTCTCTTCTCATAGACAACGCTCTTGCCTTGGCCTCTCCAATCTGGAAACGAAGATCCGACCTCACAGGATATCGGATTCTTCAACAGAGAGTTCCAGAAGGTGTTCGATACACACGGCCATAAGGTATCTGCTGGCTCTGCATTATTTCATGTCTCTCAACGGAATCGCCCTGTTGCTAGATACGCACTTGAATTTAGGACTATAGCTGCAGAGACAGATTGGAATAACAAAGCCCTGTCCACAGCCTTCTGGCAGGGGCTATCCGAAGTCTTGAAGGATGAGCTGGCAACCTACTATCACCCCACCGATTTGGAAGAACTAATCGCCGTTTGCATCAAGGTGGATCATCACCTTTAGGAAATGAGATCTGAGAGGGTTCATCATCGTGTCACTCCATCCCGGATCATTCCTTGTCAGGTGAGCCAATCTGAGATTCCGCTCCCGGATACGTCCGAACTTATGCAATTGGGGGGTACTAGTCTTTCCAAATCCGAGAAACAACGACGCAAGAATGCCGGTTTATGTCTTTACTGCGGTGCATCTGGACATTTTACTTACTTCTGTCCCCAAAAGTCGGGAAACGCAAAGTTCCCATGAGACCTGGGGGAGTCTCATTGGGAATGCTTTCTCTTTCCCCTATTTCTGCTGATAACCCTTCTCACATTCTTCTCCCCATCACTCTCTATGGGGAGGGCTTCCAAGTCTCTACGCTTGTTTTCCACGATTCAGGTTCTGGGGGAAACTTCATAGATCAAGCAATCTCAGAACGCCATGTGGTTCCTATCAGACGTAGAAGAAGTCCCATTGCTCTTGAAGCCATTGATGGAAGACCTCTTCAGCCGGCTTTTATCTCACTGGAGACGGAGGTACTTCATCTAAAAATTGAGAATAACCACCTGGAAAAGATTAAACTCAACGTTATTCACACTCCATCCATTAGCGTGATCCTCGGCCTTCCCTGGTTACAGATTCATAACCCCCGGGTGGACTGGCTCAACAAAGAACCCATTCAATGGTGCTCTTTCTGCACTAAGAACTGCATAATTTAAGCAACTAGTATTGGGGGTAACACCGTGTCCGAAGAGAAGGAAAGGGTACAATTGACAGAGGAGTATGCCGAGTTCCGGGACGTGTTCGATAAGGTCAAATCTGAGGTTCATCCTCCTCATCGTCCATTCGATTGTCCCATTGATCTGCTTCCAGGTACTACGCCACCCAAGGGAACCTCTTACCCGTTGTCTTTGCCCAAAACTAAGGCAATGAAGGAATATATTGCAGAGAATTTACAGAAAGGATTTATACGTAGGTCCACCTCTCCTGCGGGCGCTGGTTTTTTCTTTGTGAAGAAGAAGGACGGAGCCTTACTCCCTTGCATAGACTACCGGGGACTCAACAAAATTACAGTGAAAAATCGCTATCCTCTTCCCCTCATTTCTGAACTTTTCGATCGATTACAAGGAGCTAATATTTTCTCTAAATTGGGTCTACGAGGTGCCTACAATCTTGTCAGGATCCGTCAGGGTGGCGAATGGAAAACTGCTTTCAACACCAGAGAGGGACATTATGAGTACCTGGTCATGCCGTTTCGTCTGTGCAACGCCCCAGCCGTATTTCAAGATTTCGTCAATGAAGTTTTTAGGGATCTTCTCAGCTCCTTTGTAATCATCTATCTCGATGACATCCTAATCTTTTCTAAATCCAAACAGGAACACGTTAATCATGTTAAACAAGTGCTCCTTCGCATACGTAAGAACAGACTTTTTGCTAAACTCGAGAAATTTCATTTTCATCAAACTTCTACTATTTTTCTTGGATATATAATTTTGGACACCTGCCTCCCCATGGATCCCGCCAAGGTCAAAGCAGTATTGGATTGGCCTCAACCCACCACACTTAAAGCAGTGCAGCGATTTCTTGGATTCTCAAATGATTATCGCAGGTTTATCCAGAATTTTTCTACTTTAGCAGCTCTACTCACGGCATTAACCAAGAAAGGAGCGGATCCTGCTTCCTGGCCCACATCAGCGCTTCAGTCTTTTGCACTTCTCAAGAAGTCTTTCGTGTCTGCCCCTTTTCTTACCCATCCTGATCCTAAACTAACTTTTACTCTTGAAGTTGGTGCCTCTGACGTTGGTATAGGCGATGTCCTGTCCCAGAGACAAAATCCCCTGTCCAGGTTGCATCCTTGTGCTTTCTTTTCTAAAAAAAATTCTCCGGCTGAATGCAACTACGATATCGGGAATCGGGAACTCTTGGCCATGAAATTAGCTCTCGAAGAATAGAGGCACCTTTTGGAAGGTACTGAAGACCACATAACTATCCTGACTGACCACAAAAAATTGTTATACATTAAGGGAGCACGTCGCCTTGGAGCCTGTCAAGCCAGATGGTCACTATTCTTCTCTAGATTTAACTTTATAATTTCCTATCTCACTGGATCCAAGAATGTCAAGGCTGACGCCTTATATCAATTTCTCTCTCCCAAATGTATTCTTTCGGCCACTTCTTTCGGAGCACTTAAAGACTGTGTCCGCCAACAGAGTCACATCCCTCCTGGCATTTCACCTCCTCAGGATCGTCTCTTCACTTCGTCTATGCACCGCAAGAAAGTTCGAGTGGAGCCTCTCCTCCAAATCTGCGGGACATCCCGGCACCAAGAGGACCCTGAATCTCATTTCACGTACATTTTGGTGGCCTGGGATGCAAAAGGACGTAAAAAAATTCGTAGCTGCGTGTCCAACGTGTGCCAGGACTAAAACTCCCAGAATCCTTCCCTCTGGTCTTCTTCAACCTCTGCCTGTTCCAGACCGGCCATGGACACACCTGTCCATGGATTTCATTGTTGAGTTACCTATCTCCAAGGGTTTGAACACGATTCTTGTGATAGTGGACCGATTCTCGAAACAGTCTCACTTTATACCCCTCAAGGGTCTCCCCAATTCTCCTAATCTAGCCGATATCTTCATCAAGGAGTACTTCCGCCTACATGGAGTACCTAAGGTGATAGTTTCAGACTGAGGGTCACAGTTTATTTCTCGGTTCTGGTGCTCGTTTTGCCTCCAATTGGACAACGCTCTTCATTTCTCCTCAGGATACCACACGCAGACTAATGGTCAGACGGAGAGGACCAAGCAGTCCCATGAACAATATTTATGCTGTTTTGTGTCTGACTCCCAAGACGACTGGGTTGAACTCTTACCCTGGGCAGAATTTGCCCATAACAATGCGCGTAGTGGTTCGACCTGGAGTCTCCGTTCTTCGTGAATTACGCGTTCAACCTGTCGACTCTTCCTCTCACTCTACCTTCTTCTGGGGTCACAGTGGCCGATGACAGGATCAGGGAATTACAAGACCTTTGGAAAAGGATTCAGGTCAACATTAGGAAAGCGGTCAATAGGCAGATCGCTACTACAGACCTGCCCTGGACCTCAAACCTGCGACAAGGTCTGGCTGTCATCCAAGAATATCAGGCTGAAGGTCCCCTCTATGAAATTCACACCCAGATTACTTGGGCCCTTCTCTATCTCCGAGAGGATCAATCCGGTGTCTTATCGACTCTCTCTTCCTCCTTACATGAGGATTCCTTCTGTGTTTCATGTTTCACTTCTCAAACCCGTGGTCCAGAACACGTAATCAGTCCCTGTTCCTTCTATTTCCCCTCATATGGTCCAAGGCCAAACCGAGTACGAGATACAGTTTATTCTGGATTCCAAGATCTCCAGAGGATCGCTACATTATCTGGTGTATTGGATAGGCTTTGGTCCGGAGGAAAGGTCCTGGATTCTGAGTCATCGGGTTCACGCAGCCAGACTGGTCCGTATCTTTCATACGAAATTTCCGAACAAGCCTTCGTCGAGTCGCCCGGAGGTCGCTCCTAGAGGGGGGGGGGGGTACTGTGAGGATCCGCCCTCCAGGTGGATGGAGACGTCTCCTCACCTGAAAACACCTGCAACCACGAACACCCAGGATGCACAGTCGCATAGTCCCGTTACACGCGCTGACCTTGCGCGGCCTGTCTGCCCACCCGTGAGCTCCACCTCCACTCCCCGCTCCGGCGTGCGGCGAATGCGCTCATCCAACCTCCCCTCTGACCCACGCCCCAGTCTTCGCCCCCATCCTGGTGATGGACAGGACCGGCGTGGGAGTGACTTGCACAGGTCTATCCCCCTGACCTCAGTGACGTGCGCAGGTCGGCGTGCGCTCGGTCCCGCCTCCATTACTGATCAGGCTGCATCATAGGGCACACCTGTGTGCACCAGCAGCCTATAGGATTCGGTTTCCTGGTTCCGTCCTGGCTCTTCATTGGAGTATCTCCTTTTATATACCCTCTTACTCCAGACACTCATTGCTGAGTATAGTCTAGTGTGACGCTGTGCCTTGCTACATCCTGTTCCTGTTTCTCCTGTCTTGCCTTGTCTTGCCTTGCCTGTTGATCCTGCCGCTGCCTGACCCTGCTACGTACCTTGGACTCCGCATCTCTCTACTCCTGATCCGGATATCTACCTACCTTCCTCCAGTCTCCAATCCTGAACCTGGCTATGCACCCTGATAATCCGTTACTCTCCAACCCTGAACCTGGCTACGTACCCCGACGATCCGACTCTCTCCAATCCTGAACTGGCAAGTACCCTCTACTACTCTCACGTCTATACTCCTGACCTGGCTTGCATGACCAATCTACATTCTAGGCGCACCACATGGCTCTGGGTTGGCAGTACTCAATTACCTACCTCAGCACCCCGGTCGCGCTTCGTTTGTGGTGAGCTACGCGTTACATGTAAATGCAATTTATAATATATAGGAACAACGAAAAGCGTATTGAAATTAAGGATATTAGAGCACTTGTGAAATATTAAAATATCCCCAAATTGCTGGAAAAAAGACAGCCGTTGACACAACTACTTAAACATTTCCATGATTTTCATAACTGTGATCCTAGCTCTCTAAGATTTATGGGTATTGAAAGTATTCCAAATACAGCAAGACAGGGGAATTGGGATTTATTCTTGCTGAAAAAAGAAAAAAATTGGATATACACATTTGAGTCAAAATACCCTAAGGTGTTTAATGAACTGATTGATCTAACCCTATTTCTGCGATAGACTGGGGCTGTTACTGATTCATCCTGAGCTTTCAATATTGTTTAATAATATATTTAGACCATTTTTATATACATTTTACATATTTATATGTGATGTTTATGTATGTGTTTGTGTATATATATAAAACATACTGGACACCTAACAAGCTCCTATTAAACCCCCAAAATACCCACAACATATATATAAGCATATGAGTGTCAGAGGAGTGCTACTGAGCATGGCAATATGCATTAAAACCAGAGACATAACATAAAACACAGACAAAGCTCAGTTTTTAGCACATCTAGTGAGACTCATACACGGTACAGTGCCTAAATATATATGGATAAATATCTAATAAGTAAATGGTCTTTTAGTTTGACATTTTTGGCCAAAATTGTTGTAAGCCCCTGAGCCAACGCCAAGGCAGACCACATATCAGGGGTCCCTAACGCTAATATAAATTCTTAATAACCTGTTTAATAACAGGAAGAATGATTTATAGTAAATCTGTCAATATTAGCTGCAAAGTTCTGTCTGACTGAAGCTTTTATTAACCTGTACATTACCAGGAAAAGCACTCTGTATTAGAGATGTCACAGCCAAACTGCAAGCAGGCAAGTTCCCCTGAGTGGAAGACGCTATGGAGTGAGCCCATAACCATTTAAATGTGGGAGTGGGTGAGGAGTGCTACTGAGCATGGCAATGGCAATATGCATTAAAAATATTTATCCATATATATTTAGGCACTGTACCGTGTATGAGTCTCACTAGATGTGCTAAAAACTGAGCTTTGTCTGTGTTTTATGTTATGTCTCTGGTTTTAATGCATATTG